>NC_092436.1:5787437-6117437 GCF_036169615.1 Heliangelus exortis | reverse complement strand
TTCTAAAACAGAGTACAGGTTAATTAGCACTCTGATGTCTGAACCATCTGCAAAAGATTAGTTAACTAATGAGCCATAATACATTGTAGCTTCTATGTGGGTACAAAATGTTAACAAAGTAAATGCATTCGAGTTTCCCTGAGCACAGTATCAGCTGTACAATTTCTGGGGCCATGTGTTAAGCATTTGTGTTATCTTTCCTAGGAAGCTTCATTGCAGTTAATTGTCTCTCTCTTCAGCTCATGGAGAGTATACAGAACAAACTGTATTTTATCCTGAGTGCATTTTGATGAAAGACTGAGAGGTCTGGGGTCCTGAATAAAGGTGGGTTTTTTAACAGGGAACATTTTGTGCTTCTTCATAGACCCCAGGGAAACTGACTTGTATTTTAGGGAATTGTACTGGCAGGCTGGCTGCTCTGAAGAAGTTGCCCTGCCAGATACCATCTCAAAACCCTTCCTTTTCCTTGAGTCCAGGCTCATATGGGTTTTCTTGGGTTTTCTCTCCTCTGTTTTTGGATAATCTGCCTTTTTTTGCCTTCTTTTTGATCACTCAGCCAACAGTGAAGACGAGCTCCTGCCAAGTAAATGGATGAGTTTTACAGCTGCATGGCTATCATATTACACAGGATCACACCTTGAACTAGCTGGTCTAAAAAGGTGTCATTTCTGCCCTCTCATCATTGCCCTTCTCAGCCATGCCTAAATTCAACTGAATTGCAACATCTGGTGGCCAAAAGATATCCAAAGCCAGATTTACCTAGGAAGCTTTTTTAGCAGCCCAAGAGACCTAACTGGTGGTCTGGAAGAATCTTTATATCTGCTACAACACGTAATATTATTTTTTGATTTTTGACCTTGTTTTCATTCATCTGTGGCAATATACTTGCATATAGCTCCCATGTAGAAGCTAGAAAAACAATGTTGAACTCTCCTTTAGCATCTCTCTAGGATCCTTTTCTAATAAGCCAAAACCAATGCAGGAAAACTGGTGTAGCTACAAAAGGGACAGCTTGCAGCAGAAATCAAAATGCAGCCCAGTTTCTAAAAAACACCTCATCTAAGGTAGGCCTGGCTCACATGCAGCAACAAACCTGGCTCCAAACTTTTGCTTTGTGGATGGAAGTCAGGGAAAATGAAACCTAAATAGGAGCCAGGCTGGCTGAGTTCTACAGATGTCTCCTGAATGTCACCTTGCTCAGGGCAACCTCTCACGTGCAGGACCCCAAGGGGAAAACAGACACTACATGATGACTGTAGGGAACTACTAAGATTAAAACAATTAAAACAACAGGAACAAAACAAACATAATGGGACAAAAAAACGACAGCAACTGTTCCAAAGAAACACCACTGGATGGAAAATCAAGCATTCCTCCTTTGCCATTCGGCCCTTAAGAAATCTGTTCTACATGCAGCCAGGATGAAAAAGAGGAAACAAAAAGAAATGTTAGGAATTTTTGGAATCATGACTGGCAGAGGGATGTTTGGAGCTGCAGAATTAAAAAGACTTGTTTGGTTTTTGTTTTTTTTTTGTTTGTTTGTTTGTTTTTATTTTATTTTTTTTTTTTTTTTTTTTAAATTTTTCTAAGAAGTATGATATTTGGCCCTTTCTCATGTCAATAGTACAATAAAGATAGAGTGTTTTGTTGTTTGTTTGTTCCCATAACATCAAAATTAGAATACAGGATTGATATTTCAGTAAATAAATAAATAGAATCAGCCCTGGATCTGAATTTCCATGTTTTCAAGAAAGAAAACAAATAATGGAGACAATGCACCAGAAAACATCTCAAAGCTAAGAGAATACATCTCTTACATCTATATTCACTTTCATTTGGAGTATCCAAAGTAATTTCAGAGCCTGAACCACACTTTAAACAACCATTGCCTTCTGGACCACCTACAATGCATTCATGAGCTTCTCTAAAGACTTCAGCAACTGCTGGTATCGGAACTGCTAAATCCAGTTTGAGCTCACTTAGTAAATGTAGTAATCCAAATCCCTTTGCCTCATCTGCTACCAGATGTTACATCTTCAATTCTTTGGGTTGGCTTTTGCCTTGGCAGCTATGTGACCCGACCAATGCATCAGCAAATACTTAGCTGGTGCCTCCTCATGGAGAGACTGTGGATTAAATGTCTCTGCACTGGGTTGTGTTAGCAGGCAAGTATAAAGTCAGATGTGACTGTGGTCAAAATGTTTTGCTCAAAGTTGTTTCAATAAATAACTAAATGAGTTGGACCACTGATCAAGTTACTCGAAGCTATGGCTTCTAATGATTTATTAGTCCCACTAAAACCTTACAATTTATATTCCTCGTGACTGCAACGTGAGAAACTTTCATGGCTGCTGCCAAAAGGACTCCAAACACCATCCCAGTTTGCAGATTATGGTACTGCTGCTCTGAGGTCAGTTTGCATGATGAACTTAGCAGGGGGACAAGTCCTGTCCAGGAGCATGGCTGTATGCAGGGTCCCAGCCCTGCTACTAACTCGTATTGGGTTTGTACTTTTTAAGGGTTCTCCTTTTCAAGGGAAGGTCTCTGAAAATATTTCACATGACAGGCAAAGGCATGTGACAGCTGCAGGTCTAGGCTCAGAAATTCAGGATTTGTGCCCTGCTGGACTCGCCACAAATGCGGTGCTTGCCAGGATCTGAATTGACTCAGTGAATCACACACCTTTTTCAGGGCTTTTTCTCAACTGGTTTCCCAACCCTCCCAAACAGCATTTCATGTTAGGAAATGCTGAAATGCTTGCTCCATGAGAACTCCCTCTGCAAGCATGGATCCAAGCCAGGGTAATACCATACTCTGCCAAGCTGTGCAGTTCACATGGCACAGGATGAGTGTCTCTTCTGGATAATGCTCTGTGAAACCAATGGTTACACCACAGCAGCCCCCCTGCCATCACCTAACACAGCAGACACGTTCGTAGCAAGTGGATTGGCCAGGATCCAGTTTTCAAATGCAGGGTTTGAATAATTAGACGTTCCCATTGCTGCTCAATGGGAAGTGGGCATTTTACCTCCCCAGACATCACACTGAGTTTTCATATCCCTTCCCCTCTGCCTCCCTCACCTCCATGACCCAAGCTTTTGTGATTAACATGGCAATGGAGATTGAACTGTGTGCATACATTGATTTGCTGGGTGAGTTACCAAAAAGCAAGCAAATGCAGGCTACTTACCTCAGTGCAGACCCCTTGGGTGTTGCAATGCCATAGCCTTTGGAGTCCAAGTTACCTCCCACCTTCATGGTGTCACAGGGCTTCCGCTGCTCGATGTATTCATTCATGGTGGACTCCAGGAGGTAGGCATACTTCCCTTTCGACTTCCTCACCCGGATCATCCCCTCTTCAGTTGTCCTCACAAAAACAGAGGGTTCAGCTGACTTCATGTATGTCCACATCTTCTCAAAGACTGCTATTTTGGATCGCTGGGGAGGACGGCAGAAACCCAACAGAAGCGTTAAGAGAGGCTTGGGTGCCAGCTGAGGTTTCCAGCTTGGGCCGAACACATACCCACATATTGGATAGTCCAGGGAAAGTAAGGAGGGTAAGGGGACATTAAGAAACCTCCTGCCATTTCTGCACCAGATCAACCATGTCACCCTAACACAATAACTGTAGGTTATTTGTATAAGGAGGGTGATTTTGATGATAAAAGCAAGGGCAACCCAATCTGGAAATCAGGACATGGTTTCTTTTGGAGCTGCTCATGGGGAGCACACAGATATTCCATATTTCTGCTTACAATCACAGAATATCACATATCCTGGAAACACTGCCAGCCTTCTGAGTGGCACAGGGGAAAATGGATTTTTTCTGTTCTAAGGAGAAGCTCAGCAGGTCTTAATAATGTAAAGGGAAGCAAGAGTTAAAAAAACCAGACCTGACCTGAGGATGAGAGTGAATGGGGTTGGAGGACTTGACCCAAGAGGCTACTCAAAAAGTTTGCATTAGAAGTTTCCTTTTTACCCTGAAAAATTCTTTAGTGGAGCCAGCTTCCAGAGTCCCATAGGCGATTTCTGTCTGCTTGGCCAAGTCCTCTGCACTCTCGATGGGAGAAACCATCCTCTCCACAGTGAGGAAGGCAGCCAGGTTAGCTGTGTAGGAGGATATGATGATCAAAGTGAAGAACCACCAGACACCACCGACTATGCGGCCGGAGAGAGACCTGGACACAGAGGGGAGAGTCAGACAGGAGGGATGTGAAGGTTCAAAAAGTGCAGCCCACTCTTGCAGGCCCATCATTTACCCGAAGTCATGTTCTCCAGACACTTCCAGGGAAGGCAAAGCTCTATTTCAGTTCTCAAAGTGCTTTTCAAGGTGTCAGTGTAATTAGAGTGAAAAAAATCATCAATAAATCGAATAATTTTGCTTTGATTTTCAATACTTTCAGAATTTTGCTTATAATAATAAGACATAGGCACAACCATGAGAAAGGTTTAGGTGGCAGGGCAATGCCCACAGCTCTGGTGAGGTCTGTGTTGTGGGATATACCCACAGGGGGAAGGAGAACCAGCACAGAGCCAGATAAGATATTCAGATCAGCTGGCATCACCAGGTCAGCTCCTCCATCACCTCAAGTTTAAAAAACAAACCTGTGTTTTTCTGTAAGACATATTGAAGCTCAGAGAGGAGCTATGGCCTTAATGAATATTTCGCCTACTGACATTCTCTGTTTTGTATTCACCAGATGGTTAGACAAGATGTTCATAATAATGCCTTAAAATCTAGGTGTTTTTCACTCACTGCAATCAAACAGCCAATTATCTGTAACCACCGGGTAGCTGTAGAGGCAAATAAGTCAGGCGGGCATAAATTTATATTAAAATCTTTTCAAATAATTTTAAAAAGTGGAAGACAATTTTAAAGTGGTGTCAGTATTCATGCATTCTGTCTAAATTATTTATATGCTCCTTTTCTGGATGCAGAGCACTGTCCCAGACAGAAGGTAGTTTACCATCTGATTATATAAAGCCAGACAGTCTGACTTGGGATGACCTTCCCTACTATTTCTTTCTTTATGGGGGGATCTTGTCTCAGCTTGCCTTTCTGCTGACCTGAGTTGCTACACAGAAATATGCTTTATGTGATGGTAACAGAGATATCCCAGTCTGTGTAAGGGCACTGGACCAGCTGTGTGTGCCATAACATGTCTGAATCTACGTCCAGCTGCTGTGTCTTCATGTGGTGTAACATGACCTGACAAACCAACCTGCACACTCCATTGCTCCATCAAGGGAAAAAGCACATGCTGCTGGTCACTGAAATTAGAGCTGGAAAGGGTTAAGCCCACACAGCCCAACAACTGCAGGACTTGTCTAGGTTACACCCTTCTGTCTGCTCTAGTCTGGTTTTAAACACTGCTGCTGAGAGAAAAACTGCTCCCACAGACAACGCGCCATTGCCCCAGTGAAACCAATCCACCCTAAAATCTCTAGGCAAAACTCTTTGAGCTTTCTTCCCAGAAGAAAGGAGGTACATGGCTGAGTGCCCACACCCACAGCACATGGGACAGAGCAGAAAGTAACCATTTTCAGATGTGAAAATAAGACCTATCCCATCACGCGTCCTGTCAGCACCTCCCTCCTGGAGATTGGTCACAGCAGCTTTCACCCACTTCAGAAAGACAAGCAGTGTTTTACAGATGGGACTGAAAGGACTTCTGTGTTCAGAGATGGCCTGGGCTTTCCTCTGTACAGGAGCCTCATTTTGGAGCAGTCTCTGCCCTCCCCTCTGGTTTTTTCTTTCATGGGCTTTTCTGAAACTGGGCTGCAATGTTCATCTCACCACAAACCCAAAGCTCAGTGAATGATTTTGAAGGATCCACCTTTAAGGTCTTTCAGGAAAGTCCAGAGGGCTCATCTCCAAGGTGATACTATAGAGAGCTCACAAAATCTTTTCTTAATTATCCACATTTTAAAAAGCAAGGAAGATATCAGCAACTCCCAGGCATGGTTTCCAACCATAAGCTGTATGCTGGTTATCCCAACCTGAAGTGTCTCACAAAACCCCTCTCCTTCATTGCCAGCTGCAGTACCATGGATGAGCAGACAGTTGTTCATTCCAGATTACTTCCTTTTTATGCCTCCCCATCACTGCCAGCCAGAGAGGGTTATGAGATATTTGTTGTAGAAGTAGAGGATGCTGTAGAAAAGGCAGTCAGGTGGGCACTGTTCTTTTACCCTATCTCAAGCAACGTGTGCAGATGCATAGGGACCTCCAGGGAGGATTCACCCCATCTATCTCAGTTGAGAGGAGGTTTCTCTGCAGTCCCTTCTCTGTACTGAATTTTGAGGGAACTAAGATGCCTGTATTGGACTAAGCAGCTATTTTTTAAGTAGCTAAAGTGAGATAATATTAACGTGACCACCGTGCTTCCCATCTGCAGAGAGTGCTCAGCCTGCAGGACTGTCAGCACAAATGCCTTTACCTTTTGTTTCATATTGGGAGAGGAACTGGGGAGGGAGACAGCTATGAAGTCAGCTCACATGTCTTCAAAATCACGAAAAGAAGAAAAAAATACCTGTCTTTAATTAGTCTGAACGATGTGAGCTCAGGGAAGGAAGTGTTCAGAAGAGGCACAGAGACATTAAACAAAAGTAACCGGATAATGTCAAATACAACAATCTCTGCTGATGAAGGCCACTTTGAGCTGGCAAAATCCATTTGCGTGGCAAATACACTCATCTCCAGCTGCAAATTATACAGCTTTTCCTTCCTGACATAGCTGGGATATTTCTGTGGCTGGTTTCAATCCCTTCAGTGGCAGTCATCCGGATTCCATCCTCCAGACCTTCAACATCCTGGTGATCCTCATTACTGGCTTATCCTAAGGGGGCTGCCTTCAGTCAGCTGCAGGTGCCTTGTGCTTCCCAGCTCCACACTTGGCACTGACAGCATGAAAAAGTGACTATGGGTAACGAGGAGAGCAGTGAAAAGAGGAAAAGGGGGTTTTACTTTCTTTCCCATGGGAGCCATATGGGACAGGATGCAGGGCTGTATCAGCCACCAGTTTCATCTGGGCTGTTTCTGCTGGTGCTCGTCACTTCTTATCACATGGGATGCTCTTTCTCATAAGCAGTGGAGGAAAGAAGAGTAGAGAAAGAGCTTGCTATGACTGTGAGCATGGTTAGGGCTTCAAATGTGTGATGATCTGTTGCAGACATTGCCAACGGGCAGTGTTTGCTCTCATTGCTAGACTGCCATGGAGCTAAAAGCTGTGAATCTAAACAACTACAAGCACAGCAGAGCAAACACTCAGCATACAGGATCTGTCATCCTTTGGCTCCATGGCTCTGCAGCATCTAAGTCAAGGGAGTGCTGGTCAAAATTTCTTTGAGGCTCATGCAATACAATAAAAAATACAGTAACAGTCATGATGAAACACCACATAAGCAGGTGTGATCCCATGGGACATTCTTACAGCTCAGTAGCAGTGAACAGAGGTTGAACAGGACAAGCTGGATTTCTCTGGATAAACACATTGCCTATTTAGATTTTGTGCCAATGCCCATTACTGCTTACCAGAAGCACTTGGTTGGAAAGACAATATCCATTATGATCTTGTTCTTTTACTTCTGTAGACCAAGTGGGAGAGTAGCAGTGCTACCATCACGGGACACATTTGCAAAAGTGACTTCGTAATTTAGGAGATAATGTCCTATTTCTAGAAGTGACTTCAATACTTGGGAGCTAAAAGCCTTGTTGAAAGCCAGTGGGACTAGGGTATGTTTATGCTCTAGTAAAAGCAGTCACGAAGGAGTAGATAAACCTTGTACTTTTAAGTCATTTTAAAGTTTTAAAAATCTCATTCCACAGTAGGTAAAAGAAATCGACCTTCCACTTGACTAACAAATGTTCTGCAAGTCAAGCCCTAACATGTTCATTTCTATTTTCTAATGGGCAACATGGGGTTTAAATTTTCTTGCATTGAGAACTTATATGTCCCCATACCTCTCCAAGCACAAGTGAGTTGGTGACTCAGTCATCTGCAGAGCTAAGATGATATGGACCAGACTCTTTAGTACACTAAAGATATGCTAAGGTTCAGATGTTTAGATTTGTCTACTTGACCTCTGGACCTCTTCACCTCCATTCTCATAGTAATACTTCCAAACAGCAGTATCTAAAAAAAAAAAAAAGCCCCAGATTAAATAACACTGGATAACAGTGCAAGAGGCTTTGATGAATGGCTAATTCTGGGATGTGGAAAGGGGTGAAATAGCAAGATAGACCAGATTGTAGGTTTTCAAACCCCATTATTATTTTTGTACTTCCACTCTCCTTTTTTCTCACAATCCAAATTAAGATCTCTTAGTTTCTTCTTATTATTGACCTGCCTGTGCTGGCTAAAATCATCTGCCCCATTCTCTCCCTCACCTGGGGTCCTGCCTGCCCCCTGAAAGAGTAGCAAGAATGGGGTGATCCTTTCCAATATTTTCCTTGTGAGTAAAAAGTAAATACACATTATCCACAGTGCACGATCTACTTAAAATTACAGCTGGCTGAGAACCAGAATTTGGGCACCATGGAAAATTCTCAAATTGCAAATGAATTCTTAATATTCTCAATTGGAATAAAAAGATAATGGCTGTAAATGTCCTCTAAAAGCAGCATTCTGAAAATGATTGGTTTGGACCCATCCAGCTTTGCAGTTTTCTATTACTTAATATTTCATTTCTGAAAAGCTAAAAGATATAATTATATCATGGTAAACAATTCTGTTTCAGCTTTCTCATTACAAATAATCTTCTTCGAGCTTTTATCATACATTAAACCCTTACCTACCACATGTATAATTTAAAAGATAATTTTGGAATTTGTTATTTTATATCTATCTAATGGAAAAACTGAACATGATCAAGTTGAAATTAATAATTTTGATTTTTTTTCACATAGATGAGTTTCTTTTTTACCTTTTCTTGCAAAATCAATTGTGTTTTGCCAATAGAAAACAGAAAATAATTGTAAGTTCTTTCTGTTTCCATGAAGTTATTTTTGTGTGTGTTCCAGCCTTAGCATTGATGGATTCTTCACAGAAAAAAAGGAAGTCATGAAGTTATAATCTCTGATTTCTTAGAACAAAACACAGTCCCTGATCAGTCAATTTGCTCTTTGATCTTATCACTTATAGAAGGTATGAAAAGTCGACAGGAGTTTGCCTCTGCTCTGCCATGTTATTAGAAGAGCATCAGACATTTTTGGGAAAAGCATAAACAAGATCATCAGAACATATAAAAATTAAACCTCACTGGAAAACTCTTCAAGCAGCATCTCAGTTTTCTCCCACTTCTCCCTTCTCTCTCTCCAAATCCATTTCTTAGGGAGAATTACACTTAAACTGACAGTGTTTTAATTAGAAG
Source organism: Heliangelus exortis (assembly GCF_036169615.1). Lineage (NCBI taxonomy): Eukaryota > Metazoa > Chordata > Aves > Apodiformes > Trochilidae > Heliangelus > Heliangelus exortis. Next base: position 6,108,065 of record NC_092436.1, on the reverse strand, counting down.
TGTAAATCTGGGATTCTAAAGCCATAGCTGCTTTGGGAGGATTTCCCAGATTTGCTGTTAAATTAAATTCTAATAAAGGATCACTTACTCAACTGACATATCTATCACTGAACGAATTTATGCAAGAAAAAAAAAAGGAAAGAAAAGCTCTTATGTGCTTGTTCTACTGACTGTGGGTCAAATTAACTTTTGGTCTTCTACCTACACAGGTCCTCTGATCTCCAGAGCTGCTCTGCAAATTTAATACTGACTCTAGATAATTTCATGGGTCTATCTGAAGACTGAGTTTGTAGTGGATTAGTTACAACCATTTTGCTTCTGTTGACCTCTTATTTTAAACAAATTTTCAACGTTAAACTCAAGTCAACTCAAATGAGCTTTGCTTTTCCTTTGTGTCACAGACCATCTGGCAGGATTGGTCTCACCTTTTTTCTCCAACCCTTACGTGAACCCCAGATTTGCTTCAAAAGCCTGCAAACAGTCACAGATAGAGAAACAACCTTAGTGTGTGGATGTGGAGCTGGGAACAGCTTTGGGTGCACCCACTGTCAAGGCTCTTATCCTTTTACTCTCTGCTATGTCACTGATAATTTCGAATGAGTTTGTCATGAATCTGGTATCATTATAATGCATGTTTCTCTGCCCATGATGTACTATTAGATTACTTGCAATCATTAGTTTGCATTTACTTATTATCAAATCCTGCTCCCAGGTACAGGAGCCTGGAGTCCTGCCTGTGGTGCTGGGCTTTGACATGGAGTGGTAAGAGAGCTCCTACAGATACAGAAATAGCAATGTTTTCTACTGACATTCTCACGGACCTCTCCCAGTGGTAAAAATTCCTTCTTCAGCTCCACACACAACTTTTTTTTTCTTTTTTAAAGTCTCTTCTGCTTTTATTTTTCTAATTATTGTTTCAAATAAAAGAAGGAAAAAAATCTGAGGACTTCTTATCTTTTGTGTATGAGCTGGAGATCTGCTCTTTCTCACCTTTTCAGGCAAACCATTCCAGCCCATCTGAACCCCAAAGCCAAGAAGCTGGTGGAAGAAAGCAACATGGATTTCAGAATCCCAGCAGGAATCCTGTCACACAGGGAGCCTTGGGATCACTTGCTGTGTAAATATTGCAACAACTGAACATGTTGTCTGCAAATATGCAGAACCTCCCAGATTCAACAGGGCAATGCATATCTGAGAGGCTTTACTTATAAGTAGCAATTTATCTGTTTTTTTCTGCCTAATCTAATGGCCTTGGGCAGCAGATTATGGTCACTCTCCTACTGTTTTATTTCTTCTTTTTAAGAATATATTGGCGCTTTTTCTCCAATTTCCCTTTAATGGGCAAAACTTCTTCCTAAAATGAGTTTTACTGCTTGGTCAGAAATGCATCATGCCACTTATGGTTCTCCAGGCATTGGAGCTTGAGCTGCTGTAGTGCTAAGTATAAGCATGACTACATGGAGCAGGTACAAGCTATTTTCAAGAGTTTCACTTAGCATTTTGACTGGAAGAACAGACAGAAAGAAATTCACTGCCTCTCCTTAAGCAGAGGCACATCATGCCTCCCCATATTGCAAACTGTGGTACTTCAAAGGATGTCTTTAGACAGAGTTTTTTGATGAGAAACCCATGGACACCTTGGGCTGCTCAGGAGCACTGGTGAAAAGCAAAGTCATCCTTCTTCTGCAGTCTTGCCAGCTTTGGCTACAAGGAAAAAAAGTGTCTCTACATGTCTTTGAGCAAAAAATTGACTGTAAAAAAAGGGTATTCACATATTTTTCTTACTTTGGATATATTTGTTGACTTTGCTGAGAAAAACTGACAAGGTGACAAGCATAAAATTTTGTCAGAAGCACAAACTGGAGAGGCCCAGGAGATTCATTACTCAGGAACTTCCTCATCCTTAGGTGGCCCAGAGTTAACAGGAGTCATCCTTCTTTTCCAACAATAGCCCATTGTACTTATGTCCTTTTCTGTGTTGCTAGATTTCTCCCTCAGTCTCTTCTTCAAAGCCTGCTTGATGAAGAAGCTGTCTTTTTCCCCAAAGCTCTAGTACATTTTGGATTTTAAACTACCAGTTCTTTTTTTTCCCCAAGATCTTTGGGGCAATGTTACAATAACCTAGTTCATATTCTAGGATGCCTTACCTTGGTTCTTTTTCCTCTTTTGTTTTTTTGGTTTTTTTTTTTTGGTTTTTTTTTTTTGGTTTTTTTTTTTTTTGTTTTGTTTTTTTTTTGGTTTTTTTTTTTTTTTTTTTTTTTTTTTTTTTTTTTTTTTTTGGCTGTCTTTTGTTGGGTTTGCCAATCTGCTGAGATCACACATTTTCTGGGTGGAGAGTATTTTCTGCACTTGGAGATTTTAACCAAGTAATATTCCCAATTATTTTCTTCCTTTTCTGTCTCATTTCTAATTTAGAATGTGATCCCTTACCAAGACTGTACAAGTTATAGTTTCTCTATTTTCACTTTTGAGCCTCTCTTTTTTCTACCCAGGCATACTTACCCCCTGTAGTGAGAAATGGCTCTGCTCTTTCTCCCCAGCCTGTGTTGTTTAGAAGATTTTTATGTGCACAGGAGTGCCTGCCTTTTAACATTAAAACTCCCAGACTGTGAAGGGGAAAAATGTTCAGTATTTTTGCTGCCCCTATTTCACCTGCTAAGACACATTAGATGATTTTTTTTTTATTTTTTTTTCAATTCTGAAGGCTTTGGAAATGCTGCTGAGATGAAAAGCTACGCCCTCCCTCTATTTGCCTCTCTGCAGCCTGGTATCTCATGTCTTATTGAGAGCTTCAAAAAATGAGAGGAAAAATTCTTTCTAGAGCATCCTGTATGCTTGACTTCTGCAGCTGGGCCTTTGTGGACTTCTCTTAATGTCTAACACCTATCCAGGTACTTATTTTCACTGCTTTTGCCTTTAACCATCCCTATAAGGACTCATTTTGTCCCCTCTTCCTTTCTACTCCTCCGTTCACACATTTGCTATCCTCATCAGACTATATTGGGAAAATTCATTAGTGTATAAAACATGCTTTGAAGTTGTCCAAATAATGGTGATGTAACACTTTTGCACTTCTATAGGCTCTTTTATCTGAAGATCAAAGTAGTAAGTTATGGTTATCATGTTTGGATTATTGCTGCTTAGCCTTTGGATCTAAGGGTAAGCAGCAACTCTTCTGGGTAGGCATTAATCAGAATTACAGGATTTTTTTTTAAATAGATTGAATGCCATAAAGTATGCTGCTGCTGAAAGAAGGGGCTGCCTACAGAAGCTCTGTGCCCTTTCTTACCATTTGATGATATGAAACAGGAATAATCTGTCTGTCCCTTGGCTGCTTTGATCCAAGTGAAAGAGTAAAGACGACACCATCATGGAGAACTTCAGAGGTGACTCCATGCTACGAGTCTTTCAACTCTGGGTCCTGCCCAAGCACAGCAAATCTCTTGCCCTTTTTTCTAACCATTTTGCTTTTCTCAGTCACTCAGTTTCATGAAGCCTTTCACAATGAACAAACAGTGGCCACCTCTTTCCTATTTCATTTAGGTTTTCATCGTCCTCACCTGCCCATCACTTTGGGGTGTTAGAATGGACATTGCTCACTGTGCACATTCCTGAACTTCTCACAAGAAAGGGGTATGGTCATCCCCCAGCTACCATGACAAGTAATTGGAATGAAATCTGGGACAAAAGCAGGATAGGTACAATAAATACCAAACTCTGGTGAAATAGGACGTACTCTGTGCCTCCCAGAGGAAAGTCATGAGGTTTGGCCAGCAAAGAGCAGCTGTGGATGCTTTGTGAATCGTGAGCCAGAACAACTTTAATTGAGAAGTTGAATGCCCACTTGACTCTGTATCTAGACAGTGTGCACACCATATCTAAATGATGATAGAAGTGGAACACAATATATGAAGGAGTTTCTGAAGCAGATATGCCCTGTGAAAACATGTTCAGGGCTTCCCATCTTAACCACAAGATTTTTTCTGGAGTACCAGCATTAAAGCAGTGTGTGACAAGTGGCCTTGCAGAGGACACCACTTGAGGGAGATGGAGGTAATTAATCTCCTTACAACTCCTGTTCTTTGACAAAAACACCATCCTAGCTATAAGAGAGATAAACCCATGAACAGTCCTGACTGCAGCTCAGAGAATGTCAGACTCCAGCTGAGCTGGCTGCTCAGGGATAACAGGTTATCAAGAGGGACAAAAATGAAAAGAGAAAGTGTGGGTTTTTACTGACTGAAAATTGGCAAGTCAGAGTACAATGTAACAAGGAGTTCCTGAAGCCTCAGAGAACTTCCCTGTTGGACTCATGGAGAAAGCTGCAAATCTCAGAGGTAACCCTAAAAAATCTTAGTGCTCTTCACAATCTCGAGTCAGTGCACAGCACCAGAAACACCAGGAGCACCTGCCATTTCCATGTTACAGTCCTAATAAAACTTCCCAATAGCTTAAAAGCCTCTTACCCTCCCACTACTTTAAACTTCATTCTTAATCAAAAATATGAGAAACATTTATTTAGTTCTGAAAAAAAAGTGATTGCAAATATATTTTTAGCCTAATAAATCTGCTTTTGGAACAAGCATTTGCCTCCTTATTTTAAATATAGCTGATGGGATGATGAGTAAATCTGTCACTCAATGGGGGAGACTTTCAACAAATTTCTTGCTGTCCCCCATCAACCTCAATGATAAAGGCCTCAAGTTAGACCCGTGGAAGAGTGACTAGATTCATTCATCACCACTGCAGCATTTAGAAATTTTCAGGTGCCAGAGTGTGGAAATCCAAAAAAGACTGATCTTTTCCTTTACAGATGAAGTCGCATTTTCTCAGCAATGTTCTCTCATTTCCTAGTTATTCTCTCCTTCTGAGTCCTCTGTATCCTTCATCATTTTTTCCAGAAGAAAAAGAGGATAGCAAGGATGACTGTTTTAAAAAAAAATTCCATTTTCCCCTGACTGCCACATTTTTGTTGCCATGGAAGTGTGCAAGCTCCAAAGGGAACTGTTCAGTTAGATATTGTGCAATTTGTCAAGCTGCTCCTCTGGTGAGTCACTTTCCCTGGTATGTGCATTTCAGAAATAAGTGTGGTCATCAGTTCCTGGTGATTTGCAAGTACTGCTGTTACCCTGTGACCTGAATTTCCTCTCCCTAGACATAATTAACTCTGCCAAGTAGAGATAATAACAAAACCATTTGGTACACTTTAAAAAGAAAGAAGACTTTTCCAGAAATTGGACTCCTAATTTTTAACTTTCATTCTTAAAAGACCAACCTCAGCTCACCAGTTCAAGCAAATTGCCAAACCCAAAAGGTCCTGGTCTTTCTAGATTAGCCCCCAATTGTAGCAGGAGTAGCAGGGGTGCTGAACCAACCTTGCTCCCAGCCTGGTTTCCCTGCCTTGTTCCCCAGGGCAGACCCAGTATGGGCTGCAGGTTTCATGTGCTCCCCAAGGAAACCACACACTGCTGCTTCTTTTATTACAAAAATACACCCTGTGTCTTCAGGCTGCAAAATGAATCCAGCTGGTGGCCACAACCTGGTCTGCAGGAGCAAGCACAGTGAGCAAGCCCCGGAGAGTATTTAGCAAGCAAGTTCTGTTCCATCATTCCCAGACCTTCCCGTGCAAACAGTGTGAGGACAAAATAGAAAAGCACATATCTTTCCTCTTTGCTTGTGGGATTCCTGCTTTGGGAGAGCTTGCATAGCTCTCCAGTGACTGTCCAGGACAAGTTAAGGTATGAGGTTATAATGGGTACTGCAAGAACAGCATCATAATTGTCCATCAGGCCAAAAAGACAGGCAGATGCTTGGAGTGCCAGAGAAGACGCCTACTGAAATCAAGAAAAGCTGCCAAATAAACACAAATGCTCAGCCTCCATTTCAGGAAGGAATTAAAATCCTTTTCATTGCTAAATGCAGCTGGTTCTAATTTCCCTAATTCTAAATTTTTAGCAAAATAAGTAAGTACACTGCAAATATAAGTTAACAAAGGACAGTACAGAAATAATTCCCTTGAACCAACCAGATAAAATCTTTCAGTGCTAGGAACATCTTGATGAAATTTAAAAGTGCTGCTGTTTTTCAGATTCCCTAGAGGCTAGTTTAGGAATAAACCCTCTACAACTTGTGCAGCAATTTTGCTATTATTTCCACAAGTTCTATGGCTGAAGTCTCCTGTGACTTCTTTCAATTGATTTAAAAAGCAATGTAAATAAAAGGAAACACAGCAGAAGAAAAATTTCAGCATTAATTACAGGTACATAATAAATAGCATACTTACTCTTCCACAGACAAATCACTATGCTTGAGTACAACAGGAAGCCTGCAAAGGCTGTGGTGAAACACAAGCCCAGCTACAACCTCTATATATCAGCCAGAGTGCACTGTTTCCTTGTCATTAAAAACAAATAACAATGTCCACAAGATGCCTATAAATAATAGATCACAGCTATTGACTGGGTAGCAGCCAGCATTTATATCTCTCCTTCCCACCTCAGAGTACATTCGTTCATCATCTCTGTTGCAAACCTCCCCAGCAGCACATTCCCCTTGGCCAGGGGCTCACTGCTGGACTCAGGTTGCTGCAGCCTCCACTGGATTCAGGGCTGAGCTCTGCAAGCAAGCAAAGTCTCATTTAGCTCTGTCCCAAGACAGCTGATGGATGGATCTCATCTTCACTGGTCTCCTCTACAGTCTTTATGCAAGACTGGTCTGGCCCAGTCACTTTGCAGCTGCTGGTGCTTTATGGATGTTGCACAGATCAGCACAGGACCTCTTCCTGCTCACACATCCCTGATGATGCTCTCAAAACATCTTCTCCCTCTCAAGTCTTGCTTTCTCCCAGACATCGGCTTCATCCAACACTTCACTTACAGCTCAGGCTGACCAGGTTATCTCCAACTCTGTTCTCAGTCATGAAGATTATAATGAGAAATTTCAAGCTGTGTTGTCCAGCTATGGTGTCATGATTTCTTATTATGCTGTGCTATGACTACACATTTTCCTCCTACTTATGGTATGTTTTGATCTGAATCCAAAATACACATTTTGTTTCCACAGCACAGTATGCAGACAGCCCTTGTGAAGCTGGGTTTATTTTTGATGTCTGTTTAATTTTCCCCTCACAGGGCACACTGAAGGGCTGCATTTCCTGGGTGATAATGTGTGGTATTTATCTTCCTGCCAAACTTCAAGGGGGACAAGACTCCTGTAGTCACTCAGCTGAGGGAAACTGTGTGTACTCTATCTCATGGTACATTCTATCTCACGTTATCTTCACAGGAAGAATAAATGACTTTCTGGAAGATACATTTCAGCCAAATATATTTATTTTTAGTCAAACATAAGTTCTATGAATCACAGGAAGAGTAACTGGATTAAATCTAATAGTTTCCAATGTACAAGAAGTCTCTTCTGGGCTCAAACCATATGAAGCAAAAAGTTTGAGATAACAAAAAATGGAAGATAAAACTAGGAAGCTGATAGCAAAAGTATACTTTTTTCTCCCTGCCTTCTTATCTTTTTCACAAAAATAAAATAACTTATTTTGTGGAAAATGATGGTATAGATGAAAAATTTAGATAACTTGTTTTGCTGCAGAAGAGGCTGGGAAGCCCAGAGGTACTCTCAGTCTCATCCTCCAAAGGCCTCAGGTCCATCCTGAATGAGGAATGGCAGAACCTTCTGAATGTTAGTGAGGTTCCACTCTCCACAGGTGCTACACACTGGGTTTATTTTAAGCTCTAAAGACAGTTTATCAAATTACATTTCTAAAAAATGGTAAAATGCAAGTCATATTTACTTCACATTTCTCTTACTGAAGGCTCTCGCTGTTGGCTGTAGGATATTTATTACCTGTGATGCCTGCTCCAAGAATCTCCTTTCTGGGTCTGTATTTCACATTTAATGGGTGCTTCTGCAATTTCATCACTGTTTTCTGGAGTTAAGGTGGCGCTTTGCAAATCCTAATGGTTTATGGCCCATTTCAGACTTCACTGGTTTCTGCCAGTTACTATGTACATGAAATGACTCAACTCCAGAATGCTGCTTTTCCCCCCTCTGGCTCTGCATCAGCCAGGACTTTGAAAGCACAGACCTCAAGGGTTACAACAGCAACCACCTCCCCTCCACCAGGACAAATTAATCCTCATGCAAGTGACTGAACTACATCCAGTGGGGCCACCGGTCGGTGCTGGGGCAGAAGGGGGGCAACGCGTCCCAGTGGGAAACACCCAAGAGCTCACAGCCTCCTATGGTGAAGCTTTGTACCTAAAATTGAGTCACTTATGGCTTAGGAGGGATGGATTCCTTGCTCGTTCTTATGTTGCAGCATCTAAAGGCACAACACAAACTGGCACCAGCTACTGCTGGACTCTTCATGTTGCCTGGCTTTTGTCACACTCACCAGTGTATACTGAGACAAAAAGACTTCTGAGCTTCAAGGACACCTGTAAACCTCACACCCAGCAGCCTCACTCCTTGGGAGAAGAGAGTATGAGCAAATAACTCACAGCTATGGTTTTGTCCATCTATAGGTCATTAGTTCCACACTGTATTTTTACAGTGTTTGGTAGGTTGTGACTATCATGCTTAAAAGCCTGATTACAGTTTTGGTTAGAAAGATTGTCCTTAAAAAGGACACTGCTTCCCTTCAAAAGCAATTTTTTTTTCTCTGTGGGAGACCAAAGTTCCCTAGAGACTGGTCTGAGTTTTAGGAATATACGTTTACAAAAGGAAGGAGCTGCTGTGAGCCTCACCACCCACTGTGCTGAGTGATGTGTCTCTGGTTTTGATCTTACATTTTTTTGTGATAAATACATAGTGGCATATGCACTTAAAACAAATATGCTAGGAGAAAAAAAAAAAAAGCAACAAACCTCCAGACAAATTTCCCCTACTACTTCCCAAAACAAAACTGAAATAAACAAACCAAAACCTCTACAAAAACAAAATACACCCCTGCACTTGCTCCTTTCTGCTGGGGAGAGAATGACAGAACAGATGTATAACAGAAGCTATTTATTTTGGTTAATACACTACCAGGGTGATGCTGAGATTACAGTGATAAGTTTAGAAGCAACCGCATAGAAAATATATTGGAATAAAGCAGATCTCCACCTGCCCACAATGTCATTCTACCAAGCAGTCATTTCCAAGCAATGTGTCACAGAAATCCTGCTCCAAGTTCGTGTGAAAAGTACATGTGAAATATGGAGCTCACTCCGAGCCTTTCTGTACAACAACATCCTACAGAAATTCTCACTCTCCTGCTTCCTCCTTGCTTTCACATTTCACAGAAATGTCCCCTTCTTGCAACCACCACGAAGGAACTGTGCTCAGACTATTGGGACTTATAATAATTACCATATTTCAGTTTTCAAATTTTCTCTTCTCATAAATATTGGTAGCCAGAAAGCGATTTTGCACTCCATGGGAAAATATTGGTTTCAATGAAACTGAAGTTTTCATTATCAGGATGATCAAATTAACAACATTAAAATAACAATGACAGAATCCTTCTCATTTCCCATTTCAAAGCAAAATGAAACAACACTTTGAAATAGTGATTTGAAGCATGATTAGCTGGAGCAATTCATTATTCGGACCAAAACCAATGATCTTCCCACAACAGTTTTTATGAAAGTTTTTTCAAAATTTGCTATTCTGCAAAGTCTCAGCTCCATGTTCCTCCCTGGAACACAAACTGGTTATTGAAATGTCCCCAAAGGAAGACATTCTCTTTCCTAAATAAGAATAATGACAACAAGAACCACAATGAAAATGAAAAAGGCAATAACCTGACCCTAGTGCACAGTGTGGTGTTACAAGAGAGAGATAAAGCTTTCATAAATGCTGTCACTATCAAGGTGCTTGTGCCCTCCTTTTCCCTTCCCATCCCAAGCTTATTAATATTGGGACAAATTTCCATTGGACAGCCAACAAGCTGGTTCCTGGCCTCCCCCCCATCCTGTGGGAGCTGTGCCAAGACGTACAGTGTTACCTCCACTTGCCAACTGTATTGTGCCTCTTTGTTTCCTGAGCTTTGATACCATCCCAGAATGTGGGAAATAAACTTCTGCCTGGTGTTTTCACATACAAGACATATTTCTGTTGATATTTCCCTACAAGAGAAGGGAGGCAAAACCCAAAAAAGGAAGGATGGGGGAAAGAAAAGAAAAAGGCAATCTGGTTTTGTTGGAGCATCATAGCAGATGTCACCATGGCATGTAAATGCAGAGAGTGCATATATTTCCTGTACATTCATTCTCAGGACTGGCAGTACCTCTAGCTTGAAAAGTAACAAAAAACCAAGGTGTGTGCAAGTGATGCAGAGATGTGCTGTGACCTGAAGCTGTGGATAGGGTGAACAACAGCTGAGCCCAGCACTCTGCTGGTTTGGTGCTTGACCTGCCCACATCATCTTGAACCAAGAAACCAATGAACCTCCAGCCAACATCCAGAGCAGACCTCTTGGGAATGATGGGTACATAAGATCCACATCCCAAGCCACAGCTCATTAACCCTTCTTTATCTTCACAAACCCAAAGTACCTCTGCCCAGGACACAAAACACTGGAGGTGTCAAAAAACTCATCCTTATCTTGCCTGTGAGTCCTGCCTCAGTTGAATATACAAATACCACAAGAAAGGCCTCTAAACTGTTACAGATGTTACTTATTGGACTTACATCTTGTGCAAATAAATAAGAAAACCTATCAGAGTCAGACTTGCAGCCATGTAGCTCCTATGCTTTTGATTCTCTTCCTGTTCTTTTTAAATGCCTTTGTAAGAAGGAGGCACTGAGAAGATTTGTGTATCATGGGCTTCTGCAGTAGGCAAATTCTCTGTCTCTTGTGAGACAGCTCTTAAAAATGAAGGAGGTATTCCCAAACATTATTTAAAAATAAATCTCTTCATGCGTGTCTATCACAGATTTACAATTTCTGCACTTCATGTAGTTTTCCAGCCACATTCTATTGTGCTAGCTTTTCCAAGAAAAATTATGTAATCACAAGAGTCATTAATTCACACAGAGAACAAATATCTTCACCAAAAGTGAAGAACCTTCTGGATTTTGGATCCTACTGAACTTTCAGACAGTACAACTATTAACTGAAATGGAAGCCAGAAGGAAAACTTGATACTTTTCTGACCTTTCTAAAGGGCAATAATACTTAAAGCCAGTCAGTACACTTCATAATCTTTGGCACAGAGTATATGACCTTTCATAGGGCACCTACTGTATCATTTCTCCATACTTTACTGAAATTTTATAGCTTCTTTATAATGCTGAAATGACCTTTTTTCTAATGGCAACAAAATAAATGACTTACAAAAACTGGTTGCAAATGTGTGACTTTAGAAAATCTTGTTTGCATTGCTGTAAATTCCCTCAAAAGAACTCCCCAGCATAAATTTAGCACAGCATTTTTATGATCATAAGTTTGAGGCTCCAAGTTTATGGCTGTGAGACCTGTGAGCCCTTGGGTCCTTTCTGTAAGTGATTCAGAAAACAAGACTATGGTTCAGGAAGGGAGGTCAAAAGAACATAAAATCATAGAATCATAGAATTGGCTGGGTTGGAAGGGACCTCAGAGATCATCAAGTCCAACCCTTGATCCACTACTGCTGCAGTTCCCAGCCCATGGCACTGAATGCCACATCCAGGCTCTTTAAATATCTCCAGGGACAGAGAATCCACCACTTCCCTGGGCAGCCCATTCCAATGTCTGAGCACCCTCTCCGTAAAGAAATTCTTTCTAATGTCCAACCTAAACCTCCCCTGGCACAACTTAAGACCGTGCCCTCATGTTCAGCATGAAAAAATATTAAATCACATAACCTGGAGGAAGGTTCACTTGGGACAGCAACCCACCTTGGAGAAATATCACATCCTTGCTGCATGAAAGCTCCCAGGGAGAACCAGAGGCTGTTGAATATCCCAAATTCATTTGTCTGATCAGTGGCTGGCTGGTCACGTCCTTCTTCAAACTCCTCAGTGTGCCACTCGTAAGGGCTGAAGCGACTCACCAGGAAGAGGACAACACTCACTCCAATGTAGGCAAAAACAATGCACATCCAAATCTCATAAGCCAAAGGATCCAGAAAAGAAAAAACTCCTGGTTTGGACTTCTGAGGTTTTTTTATCATGATAGAGATACCTAAACTCATAAATGGTTTGGAAAAGTCTATAACTTCTTCCCGAACCAGAGTGATGGTTAATGGTGCCACGGCCACGTCCGCCCTCTGAAAAGGAGAGACAGAAAAGAGATTTGAATTCTAGAGATAAAATGTACCTTGTAACTCATGCTCTCTGTTTGCCCCACTATCTCAAAAAAATGAGACAAAAACAACTGCAAGAGAAATGTTAAAAAGAACCAGCCTATAATATTGGTGAATTATTTCTGTTTTATCACTACTGATTAGTGGTTCTGTTTTGAAATCACATTTCCTTTTTGCAGCCACTCAGCTCTTGTCTGATTTATCCACTGATGTCATAGACTAATGCAGATGATTTTCACTAGAAGAGCTTTATCATCCAGACATCAAAAGAGGCAAGGAAAGGCCAATAGCTGGAAAAAAGGATGCCAGGATGTTTACTTCCATCAGGAACTCTTTTCCTTTTTGTTTTTTTTTGATCGCATAACTGATGCAGGAGAAGAGGAAAAATGTTCCAGTGACACTGATGTGCACTTTCCACTTATTTTACAATCCATCTTGAAAATGGAAAGGGAAATGCAACCAAATGGCCGTTGGCATATACCGTGGAGCTACCAGCAGGAGACAGATCATCCCTCAATCCAACACAGTGACACAGAGACTTGGGCACTGATGCTCCCTACACAATTTTCCTTTTCCTTACAAAGGGAAATTACATGTCTGTAACTTAAAACACCACAGAATAAGAACTACCAGAGTGAAAAAGTTTTAGAAGTTAGGGTGCAGGTGTATATCTGGGATGATGGAATGAAAGGCTAGACAGAAAATGGTCTAGTTCTACTGTTCACCAGTCATCCACTGAGTGTTTGAAATCTTACCCTTTTATTCTGGCATTATCAGGCAAATACAGAATAGAGTAAAATTTGGATAGTCTACCCATGGGAAAGTTTGACCTTTCAATACTTGGTCTTCCAAATTGGAAAAAAAAAGGATCTTGGAACTGTTGAAAGGAAATATTTTGACATTTCCATAGGCACAAAATGTGCTGTCTCTCCCCAAATTAAAATGTTTTACTTGGGCTGGTTATAGGTATTGTCAAAGCTGCAGTCCCCAAGCAAGCTCAGGCTGACAGAAGGCAGGGGTCTATTTATTCCAGAGCTTGAATATGTTCTCAAGTACCAAGAGCTGATGACAATGGACAAGGTTGGAAACTCACCCCATAAACAAGTTCTCCCACCATGCCATTCCATGTTTTAGTGTCGGGGTCCCGGGCTCCGTACTTCCCATCTCTGACAATCTCAAGCCTGTAGTGGTAGCCAACATGCTTGGCAATCTCAGCAGCAAGCTCCACACAGTAGCCTTCATATCTCTCATTACCTTCAAACTGGTTGGCATTCTTCTTGAGCATCACATATGGGTCTTCCTGGCACAGAGAAGACCAATATTGAGCTGTGCTCCACAATTTTACAGATGAATATAGGGTCTCAGACTAGAGTCCAGCGTGCAGCTTCTGGTCCCCTTACAGAATTCTAGCCTTATGCTTCTGTACCAAAGGGCAGAGTCAACACAAATGGGCTGATTTTAAAAGGTAGAATGTGCATTTTTTTATGGTGACATTTTCTATTTATTCACTCAGAATCTGTGTGCAGCCTCTGCAGTGATGGACTGGATAGGGATGGAGTAACTGAAGGGTTTTGAGTGACAAACCTTTCAGTAGGGTTCTGCAGTGCATTCTTCTTAGTGCATCTGAGTACTGAATTTTCAAAGGCATATCTGTGCCTGTGTGGGCACAGGCAGAATTAAATCTGCTGGGCAGGAGAGAGCCCAAAACATATTTAACTCAGTTTGGGTATTGTGTCTTCTCTGTAGACTCAAAGTAATGATTCAACAAACAAGTTAGTAAAATTTCACGTTTCTGCGGGGTAAGTGTATATAATGACACAATACATGGTACCATGTATTATGGGATTCCTATTATTCTTTCATGATTATAGTGAAGATTTGTTTTTAAAGCAATGATTCAAGCCTATCTGCACAATAGAGCTTATCCTTCCCAAAATTACAGGCCCCATTCTGTGGGCTAAATACAAAGCACAGGTATAATGTTCCTGATTTACCTATGCTGATGTCTCTACTATCTTGTCATAATCTTTTGTATTTTCTGCACTTAAGCATGAGAGGTCTTTAATACCTACTTAATTAGCCACAGCAATTTTCAGATACCTTTATGGACCTGGCAGGAAACAGTAATTGCTGTTATTATTGTTATTTTTATTATCATTAGTGCTATTATAAAAATGATACAGTACAAAGGAGGGCAGATGAGGGGGAAGAGAGAGTCTGCACATCAGGGAGAAGGGGGAAAGGGAGAGCTGTGAGAGAAGTTGCAGCACTTACTAGGATAGTTGTGACAATGTAAGTCCTGTTCTGGAGGCTTGTAGACTCATTCCCACTTTGAGTATCTATGGCTGCTGGAACCAACTTCTCATCTTCATTCCAATATCCAATCTGCCAAATATAAAACCAGGATACCTCTTTGACATCTTTTTGTAATATGTGGTAACAGGATTATCAGAGCAAGGTCAGCTTTGTCTGTTCATACCCAACCAGAGATCTCCTCTGATAAATATCAATTTTTTGCTGGTCACATAAGGAACTTCCCCATCCCACCATACCTCCAACCTGAAAATAATGTTCATGATACACTATGGCAGCAGAGTGCTTGTATGCATAGAGCAACAACTGCTGCAAAGTACTTGGGGGTTGTGGCAATTGCCTGCCCCATCCCTATTCCAAGGGTTCACGTTTTCCTTGTGTGACTTCTGAGTTCTTTCCTACATGTCCTGATGCTACAGGGTGATAAAATGCTATTCTGGAGTCAAAAGTCTGCATGAACGAGTGACTGATACTTAGGGTATCTTGAGACAACATGGCAAAAAATCAGATGAGGAAAAAAACTAACCCTGGCCAGCGTCTAAAAGTTTGGGGTTATGAATAAACAAAACAGCTGTAATGGGATGGAGTCTCACATTAAACTGTGCTTATTAATAATCAGGGATTTGGGCTGACCTATCACTGCTTGCAGGCAAAGCAGAGTGCCACCAAACATCACTGTAGGGAAGGTCATTGTAATGTTATCCACTTTGAGGGCTGGATTTTATAAGAGGTTTTCCATCACCTCATGTAAGTATGCAGCTGCTTGAGCTCTGTTCATGTGAAAGGAATTTCATATCGTAGTAAGTGGGAAAGGGTATTAATACAGGGCACAAGCAGAAGCCTGCTGATTGCAGATTAGGGATTGTAACACCTCAGGAGAAAAAAAATCCATGCAGGCTTCTCATCTCTCTTCATTACACAGAGAAAAAGAAGAGTGAGGAAAGGCCTTCCAAAGCTGTGCCCTAGGGAAGCATAAATGGAGACGTGTATGTTGGGTTTGCACCTCTGACTTGGTGGATCTAAGATTCAATACACATTGTGGTAGTGATGTATGTCTTCCAAATAAATAAATTTTCTGTCAGTAAATACAGAGCAAAATCAAGACATTTAGCACTCAGCTCCTTCCCTTCTAGATGCTCTCTAGACTGCCATCTTCTTGAAGTTCATAGCCCCAAACTGGCTGTAATATGGCATTTTTTTCTCCTGTAAATACCATGTAGGGGAGGAAGGCCACTTTATATGTCTTCAAAATGATTCTTCTTTTACAATAAGAAATATATCTTTTTTTTCACTTGACTGTGGTGTGCTGTGATCTTACATCAGCAGCTCTTACATATAATCACGAATTGGAGGTAGGGGCTGTAAATTCAGAACTTTCACAATTTGAAGTTTTACTCAGTTTCAAACAAGTATTTTATTTATCAGGGGACTGAAGATGTGCAGAGAGGGTTCAATTAATTTCCCATTCCAAAAGAGTTAGTAGTTCTCCTTTATAGACAGAATAACTGAGCTACTTTTTGTTCTTCAAATAGGTAGTATTGAACATGGGACATAAATAGACTCAGATTTTCAAAAAGATTAGTGTTTCCAGGGCTCAGCACCCCTGAACAAGGTCAGATTTTTTCAAAGTTTCTGGGATACAGAAATGGATCAAGACTCCAGAACAGCACAAATGTCTGTGTAGCTACCAGGACATAGTTAGTGCTAAAACTTGTCACTTAAAGGAGAGAAGAATTAGGTCAACATAAAGGGTGCATCTCCACTGGTTAGGGCAGACAATTTCTGCCTGTCTCTGCTCTTGCTCATTCTTGAAAAAAAAAAGTGGGAGAGCAAAAAACAGACTGCCTTGTAGCTGAGCCTGAGCCAGTGTGCCCTATTAATACCAATGTTGAGCTGGCCAAGACTTTAATATTCTGGAAATCCCCACCTTACAGCTGCAATAACCTTGTTACCTTGTTGCTTTTGATAACCCCTTCCATATGTCACGTATTTTCATTAATACACCATGAGTTTTCCCTTGCTCTTGGCTTTGCTCATGTAGAGCTGGGAATGCTCTTGGGGCATCTCTGCATTCAAGCTTTCATGAACAGAAACTTTTGTGAGACTTCACCACACCGTAACACAAAGCTCAGGCTGGTGCTTGACACAGGATTGCAGGTGGCATCCTACTTTACCTTTCTGATCCCATCGTGTTTCATCTCTATCACATGGAGGGTGTAGTTGGTCCTCCGTCCCTTCTCGTTAAACTGAACGTTACCAGACAGCCCTTCAAAATGGACCTTAAAGACATAAATATCAATGAGAAGAGCAAATTGGTCAGTACCTCCTGCAGTGGTGATGTGGCAGCAATAAGAGGTGAGGTGCAGAAGGATGGAGATGTCTCAGATCCATGCAGGGAAGACAGGACATCTATGTGACACTGGGCTTTCATTTAGGCTCATTCCCTAGAGCATGCCTGTCCATGTGCATAGCCATTCTCTTAACCTACCCTTTCTTTTAAAGACCCTTTCTCTTAAAACCTAGTGTTCTATTTTACTTAAGTCAGCAATGCATAGGAGTTAGATAACATGTGTGAGCCCATAACCTCATGGGATGTGACAGTGAGTTAAATCAGCTCTGAACAACTTGGGTTTTGGTTTGGGGTTTTTTATTGTGTGTGGGGTTTTTTTTTTGTTTGTTTCATTGGTTGGTTGGTTTGGTTTGGTTTTGTATTTTCTAACTGATCTGGAGTTGGGATTCTGTAAAGAATTTGTCAGGAGCTGTATTTAGAGGAAATATGAAACTGTGGCCACAGCTCTCACTGCCATCTTTCAATAGAGAGGGGTCCATCAGTTAACAGACAAATTTAATTACCTCGGGACCAGCCTAATAAAACCTGACAAATTGCAAATATGAAGTATTGCAAATGAAGTTTGCATAGGAAATTCCAAATCATAAATCTCTGTTCATAATGCCACCAAGCTGAAGAGTGTTTTTCATATCACATCCCAACAGTTGAACTTCTCTCAGTGTGACCATTTCACTTGCTGTGGAAGTTCCCAGACTGGGTTGGAGAAGGGATTCTGAGTAGCATCATATCCAGTCTGTGGGAACCAGAAACATGGGAGGAAGAGTACAAATTTTGGTCTCTATAAACTACCTGGGTCATGCCACTGGGACTGGGAATTAGAGATTTATTCTCATGCTTTCCACTTGTCCCTGCAACTTAAGTCTTCCCACACTCTGAGAGCCTCATAATAAAGACCCATCATGTAGAAAGCAGGATGTATCATTACAGAGGAAACTTTTTGATGATCTGGCTAAACTGTGGGTATTTTTAAGCTATTATTGCAAAGGTTTGTAATGAAAACACACATCTGCCAGTATTTTCTGAAGCTCCTTCAAGTTAAGAGATATTCCTGGTGACATTTGGAGAAACATGTTTTCCCCTGCTCACAAGACACAACATGCCCATAAAAGATAGATGCAGTATAAAAGCACCATTGGCTTAAGTACTCCTGTGTCTGTTATTTAATGGACTCTTTGCTTTTCTTTTCAGGTCCTGATTGATTCTGAAGCTCAAGTCATGGCTGCTTGTACTTTGTAGCTTTATATGCACTAAAAGGCAGGTGTACAGCACTAATTTTTTTCTATCTGAATGACTGAAATCTGAATCCTGTGATATCTGTGTGGCACTGAAGTAACAAAAAGGATTTCTCCCATTCATCCTGGAGACTGCAGCACAACTTTTCCATCATTTATCATCCTCTGAGACTCACGTAATCACTACAAAATATAGTGAGGACTGATTTCAACAGTGCTAAGTACCAGCAAAGTCAACTGGAGACATGAAGCATTTAGGCAGATTTGTGTATAAGACATGGGCACGCTTGCTGGGAGAGCTGGAGCAGAATGATGCTGTTGTGGCCTCCTGGTTTACAGGGTTAGTCAGTAGTTAGGGGCTAGTTAACTGCTTACAGATGAGGTAACCAAATAATATTAACAAAAAAAAACCCTGTCAAAAACTATCATAATCTTTTCAAAGTACAATTGAAACCTCGTCGCATTGATTAAATGCAATATTTTGTGAGCTATTTCCTGGAAAAAAAGGGTAATTATCTTTAATAAAAGCATAGGTTTTGCTGAAATGTGTTAGATATCTTTTTTTTTTTAAATAATTGCACAATGTTTCAAATTGCTTTTCATCTTTACTGCTGCCATCTATGACTCCTTTCTACATCACACAGAAATAGGGCAATTCAGGAGCTTATTGTGGACATCTGAGTAGAAATAAGTAGAGAAACTTTTTGTGTTTACACAGCTTATAAAATCTTAGGCATTAGAAAATAGAAGATGAAGTGAAAGTACACTGTGAATAGCTGTAAGAATAGGCCTAATTGTGAGTCTTCACAGAAAGGATAATTCAAGCCTTCAGTCTAATCCTAAATTCTTCTATTTCCAGCTACCTTTTTATTGTTACAAAACTAAATGCTGGATGATGATTAAACTAATAGCTAAAATTTCCCCAGGAGACTTCTTCCCCTGCATGATTCAGAGCCTTTAATTTTGACCATCTCAACAACATTGGCCAAATATTCTGAAATTTACAATTTTTCAATGGTAAAGAAAAAACATTTGCATATGGCTCTTCATGGGGTTTTTTTGTTTCTTTGTTTGGTTTGGTTTCGTTGTGGTTTTTTTTCCCCAAAAATCACTGCAGTTGAAAAACTGAGACTTTGAAGTGTATTTGATGAAGAGATGAGAAAACTTTAGAGGTGATTTTCCGACACATGCACAAAATCATATTTTCTAGCTGTCTAAATTTGATATGCTATTCTCATAAATTCAATAAAGAAAATACTTGAGAACCCATTGCTCATCAGAAGACATCCAAATGTTTAATGTTTATTAGGTAACCTATCTCCCTAATGCATCAAGAAGGTTGATTTTTTTTATAAGGTTTTGGAGAAGCTATGGGAGTGATTTGCCCAAGGTCATGGAGAAAGTCAACAGCAAGATTGGGAGCAAAGTGAATCCAAGCAACAAAATCAAATCAGATGCAAGATTTTGGTTTAAAGGAATTGTTTTTTACCAGTAAGCCAAAACCAAACCAAACAAAAAAAAAAAACTGGAGGAAATTTACATTTGGTGAAAATTAACCATATTTATTTTATTCTTCTTGCCTTCTTCACAGTTAATGAAAGATGGACAGGCTATATTTGGATAGCACTGAGCTAGCAGTATTTGCAAGGAATCCATCTATTTTTGTCTGAAAAAGAGAAATGGTAGCGATAAATGTCAGTCTTGAAACCTAATGACATATGAAACTATTCCACCTTTCTGTCTTTGCTAAGATTGTACTGGTTTTCTCCCTTGTTGCAAATTTCACATAGTTTTTTGTTTATTCAAAAAGCTAAATCTTTATGCAAGAAGAAAAAGCTAGATTATAAGAGTCAAGGAATAAACTATCTAAATAGCTGTTATTAAGACTTTTATGAACCCTCACAGTATGACACAAGCTATAATCTGTGCTTTGAGAACATTTAGATGACAGGCAACACATAAGGCAAAATTCACATGGTTTCAAGGTTCATTAGCAGTCTGGAACTGAAGCTGAGTTCACGGAATCAAAGGATTTGCAAGAAATATGGTCTGAGCAGGTCCCTCTCCTGCGAGGGGAAGATAAAAATAGGGACCCATTATTTTATGGGGTAATATTTTGGCTTTTCCATCCCAGAAATTCAGTAGAAATTAGAAAAGGCAAGGACATATCAGACAGTACCAGGAAAAAAAAAAGTTTTCTGGATGCACCCCTCATATCTTTAGGAGACCTGGCTCCAATCCGGAAGGATCAATTCCTCATCCCAAGCAATCTGTTTGGGCATTTCTACTGCTAATCAATCCTACGAGCCACCTTCAGCTGTCCTTACAGTGCACACATTGGGTTTCAAACCTGCTGCAGTGCTCTCTGGATGTCAATGCCTTGTCCCCAGGGAACAGCCGGGTTGGCAAGGCAGTCCCCAGCATTGCCACGACGGGAAATGTCGATCCGCTGCCTCCGCAGGTTCTGAAAGGCCTCGGCCATCACCCGGACCCCGTCGTACGTCAGAGCTGATGTGTACTAGAGAGGGAAAAAGAGGTGGACATTTAGGGTGAGCTGACCCAGGGAGTGCTCCGCTGCTTCACCTCATGGAAGCTTTTATTATTTATCCCGTTCTCATCCTTCCGTATATGAAGTTCAACAGCTTCTTGCTCCCTATAATCACTATGGAACTGTTGACTCGTGAAAATTGGTGCCTTCCACTCCCTAAAGAGGACTCGACCTTCAGACCCGTTCATCTGCTGCCCGAGTTTGTGTTTAATTAGAATGGTTTACTTGAACTTTAAAGGAATACATTGTATTTGTATTCTGGGAAAGGCATAACAGTGTAAATTCAAGATAGAGAAAATCAAGCAACAGGTGAGTGGTCACAGGCAGCGATCAGAAAACCTCACTTCAGCATGCAAAAATCCTGCAAAAGATTACTTTGTTCAATCAGACACTTGTACAGAAACTTGGCACAAATTGTAACCACTAAACTTAATTCTTTTTTTCTATGATTACCTTCTTACATATTTTCAACTTATTAAACTAATACTTCCAAATCTGACATTTCTCTTGCTGAGTGTTTCTCACAAGTGGATCTGTTTTCCAATGTCAGACAGAAAAAAAAAACACCTCAAGGTTCTGCCCGCCCCTTGACGCTGTCAGGATCTTCTATGCTAGGAATTAAAATATATTTCCCCTCAGTTGTACCCACTGATTTGAAATGCTCAGAGGAACATCTGGAATGAATTTCTTATCACTGGATAACTAGCAAGTCAATCAAAGATGAATGAGGCTTTTTCTTCTTTATATACTGAACATAATGAGGTGTTTAATCCTTAGATTTGAGGAGGGTAAAAACTGGGAGAATGAGTGAACACACTAAATTATGCATTTCTTAGCAGGCAGCAACAACTGTCTCGTAAAGTTTAGACAATGTTGAGCCACCTGTAAGAGATGTTGGTAATTATATTAAGTGACAGATATTCAGAGTGAGATTAAAGAGCTCTGTGTGATAACAAAGAGGTGGGCATACCTTGAACTGAGCCAGATGGCCCCTAAATTAAATGTTGTTTTAATACCACTTGCCTTTGGCCTCTTCCAGTCTACACGAGGATGCTCCCTGGCATCATTATTCCTCCACTGCTGCATGATCCTGGCAGGAACAGCATCCGTGTAATTCACCAACTGGAAGCCAGTTACATTGGCTCCACTCTCCTTGAATTTGGTCAGATCAATGTCCATGAATCCCTAGTACAGGAGAGAAACAAAAGGAGCTCATCAGAGGAGCACATCTCTAAATGAGTAAGAGGAATTCTGCCTATCTATGAATGAGGTAGCCAGCTTAGAAAAAATCACTTCCCTTTGCAAGGTAAGGTCCAATTTGAGAGAGGCACCACCTCCCTAACCATAGGCTGAACTTGCCTTTCTCACAGGGTCTGAGCTGAACACATCCTGTGGCTTCCACCCAGGGAGACAAATAATCATATTAATAAGAGTTCATTTGCAAGAAAGCTAGCAGAATAACAGAAAAATGCCTACTGAATAATGCTTGGGTGAAACTAATAAAATGCTCACAATATGTTAGAAAGAATTTTTTCATTGAGTTTTAATTTTTGTACAATGAGTCAACAATGGATAGGCTGCTTCTATTCACATCTCAGTAGGGAAAAACAGTTCCTGAACAATGAACATCCAGCAGATCAAGAAGTGGTTGGCCAGCTTGCCAAAGGAGTCTATTAGAAAAGCCAGTTTATAGCATTCACTAATTTGGGGAAAAAAAAGGGTATTTTTGGGGACTTCAGCTTACTAATGAAATACATTTATTTAACTTATTGTTCTTGTCTACTCCTTGCTCCCTTCAAGTGCACATATGCACACGTGTGTCAGGGTGGCATTGGGGAATTAGTCACTCTCAAATAATCAGAGCTACACTGCATGCAATATGGAGAAAATGTAATTTCTTAGTTTCCCAGCTTTGATCCTCTGTCTCCAGCCCTGTGCAAAACTTTGCTGTGCCTCCTTGCACAAAGCAGGTGCTTGAACAGAGATTGCCCTTCTGCTTGGGCAGGCTGAAGTACTGAGCCTTTTTCTTTTGGAATACAAAGACAAGAAATGTGGTCAATTATTTCCACTGGTTCCATCAGCAACAAGAATGCATGAAGTAAAATGAATGAGGACTGGGCACAATGCAACCCCTTGAGCAATAGAACTTGTTTGAGCTCCCCCTTCCCTTTGCCCTGCTGGTACATGTTCTCCACAGGCACCTTCTTAACCTGCCACTGGATTTCTCTCCTGTGCCAGCTCTCAAACATGTGATGATGGTGTGTGTTACAAAAGCCAAGTCACATTGTTCCCAGGAGACAGCAGTCACGTTCCCAAAATTCTGCTCTCTGTGCACAGGATGAGGGAGCTAATTAGCTCATTCACTTCCAAGGCCAGGATCAGGCAGTTAGGTGCAAACCTGTTTTGGGAACAGATGGCTTACAAGGAAAAGACTAAATTGCCCTCCTGCATCAGCATCAGACCAAGGGAATCTTAAGTGATTCAAAAATGTCTTTAAAGACTTTCACGCTTTTTCTTCCAGCTTTTTGTAAGCAATTTGGCAACCACTTACAATGCTGAGGATTGACTATAGGTGCACAGATGCTCTAAATAGATGATTTGTTATGCTTCAAAGTTCAGTGATTTAGGGGGGGGAGGGGGGAAAAAGGTGCTATTTTGTGTGTATATATTCCTCAGAATTCTGATTCAATCCACATCAATCTTGTTTGTAATTGCCAGCGTAGGGGTTTCAAAAAAACTAGAGCTGTGATTAATGAGTAGGAAATGCAGCAGGATAATCACATGTGACATCTTAATGCATTTCAGGCCAAGTGATTTTTGACACGCAGAGCTCATAAGGTTCAGTAAAGAGTGATCTCACAGGTTATCAATTGATTATTCATGCCTAGGACCAAATTACATTGACATTTTGCTCCTGGGAGGTACTCAGGGGAAACAGATCTGTCAGAAGAAACTACCACACAGTAACTTGAAGTTTGTACCACCAGCTCCTCCTTTGAAGGCCTACAAAGGCATGAAGAAAAATCCAAGCTCACAACTGACTACGAGTGAAATGTCTGGTGTATTTAGCTCCCTCAACTAGCAGATATAAATAGGAAAAGTCAGAAAAAGATTATGACACCAGTAATAAGACAGGAGTGGTTGAAAACATTGTCTTTCCCTGTTTTACCCAAACCAAACCATTTTGCAACTGAAGCAAGTATTCAACAATACTCACTGGAATTCATCTTACATAACATTTTAAAATAATTTGAATAGACAAAAGGAATGATTTCTTCCCAAAATTTGTACTATTTTTTCCTTGCTGATTTTAAACACAATTTAGGTTCTTTAAGAAGGGTTGAGACCTCTTTTCCAGTTGTATAAGGCAATTGGGATCATAGAGAATGTAATTAACCTTGAATACAAGTTTGCAATTTTTCTGATATCAACTGTTAAAATAACTGTTTTCACTTGTGATTTCTCCTCCACGTGCTCCAGTACAAGGTCAGTACAGAAAAGGTCCTAATTACAAAGGAATTTGTATCACAGCCCCACCAAAATCTGCTCTGGGTGACATGACAATCAATGAGCTGGGAATACCAGAGATCAAATATTTTGGAAAATAATTGCCAGGAGGTGAATTCTTGCTGGATAACATATAAAAAAGAAAATATCAAATGTTATGCAAATGGTCTCTTGAAAATGCTTCTATTGACAAAGTGGTACCCAAAACTAATTATGTTCCTCTCTCTATCTGGAATGTCAGTGCTTGTAGGAAGCAGGAGAACAAGAAAATGACAATATTTGCAAGTAAAGAAATCATCAATCACCTGTCACCTTGTAGTAACCAGAGAAACGTGTAGCAAAGTAAAGGGATCTTTTATTTAGGTTCCATTTGGATAAATCTTAAAAACAGAAAATAAATTCTTTAAAACTGCCTAAAGAAAGACTGAAGCCCACTATCAGGGGGTAGCAGATTTACTTTCTCAACAGTATGTTCAGAATCAGCCAGATTGGGTTCAATTTAAATTCATTGTGTGAAACTATCTCAGCAAACCAGAGAATACAGCCTCCTGCCTTGCATATGCCTGGGAAATGCCTCTCTTCCTCTGAATGCCATGGAACTAGCAGGCTGACAATGAGCCATCCACACTGATGGGCTGAGCCTTGCTCCTCCAGGCCTGTTCTGACTCACAGAATCTGCAGCAGAGTTGGAGCAACAGCCAGGCTCAGTTCAAAGCAGGAAATTTGCTTTTCAGCCCATACCATGGACTCCTCTCTGTATTACTGATGCTTGCAAAGCCATGACATGCAGAAGTCCTGCTGCTAGTAAATAATATGGGCAGCTGTTACAGACATTCATGCCTTCAAATAGAAAACAGAACAGCACTGGGAAGGATTTTTTCCTCATTGTTTTCAGTGCTGCATCTGTTCTTTATGCTGTTCTTAAACTGAAAACAATTTTCAACCAAAGGTTATTTTACTGCTCCATTCGCTGCCTTGGTTGCTGGGAGAGGTGCCAGCAAGTCTCACATTTATATTCCTCTACCCTGCTTGTGGGCTCAACCAACAGAAATGCATAATGCAGGAAGACTGATGGTTTGAAATGGGCCTTGTAAATCCATCTTGGGTGGCTGGTCTGCAAAAGATCTGCCCTGAAAAGAGAGTCCAAAGATATGAATGGGCAGATGTTAGGAGGTGTAGGGAAAGCCTCGTTCCTTCATGTATGACCCCCCTCAAATCTGCCACTAAATTAGCTGCATTTCTTCTTTTACCCTTGTATTTCACTGCCTCACTGTCCTAAATCTCTGCCTTCCCTCTGCATGCTGTTGGCACTGGGTGGCACTGGTCCTTTTGGGACATCATCCCAGCCTACAGGAATGTCACAGGCAGCAGCAGCCTCACTTCTGTACCTGGACATTTGCAAGTGAGCAGCCACTGCCCAGCACCTTCAAGTTCTCTCTCTATCTCACTGAATTGATATTAATCACTGACACTATCCCTGCAGGACACCTCCTGCAGTATAATCATGCCTTTGAAGCTGTGGCAACTGGCAGAAGGGCTGAGCTCTGGGCAGGCTGCAGCTTTGTCTCATAAATCTCCTTGCAGCCCAGACACAGCACCACCTTAAAATCTCTGTGCCTTTACTCCAAGTCTTCACTTTTCCTGAGAGAAAGAACCTTAGAGAGTCCCCTTGCAGACTGTCACATTTCTGAAGAGCACTGGTGTTTTCTCTGCATCTTCTGAACCCTCTAGATATCCCCCTGAGATGAGCAAAACTCACCTCTGAATGCAGAGATGGAAAATGCCTGTTATGTTGAACTGCCTGAGAAGGCTTGTTTTTTCTTTTTTAGTAAGTCACACACTGAAATATTCCTTCTTAAGAAAAAAAGAAAAAAAAAAATTAAGCAAATCACCCTGACCTTGAGTGGGTGCCAAAGATGGTCCTGTGGCAGCATCAGGAAATCAGCTCATCTCTCTTCAGATGCTACCCATGTATGGCTTGCAATGCCAGAATGCTCTCTCCTAGCAGACTTTATGATTATAAGACACTTTCTAAAGCAAAACAATTGCTTCTGAATGGCTGTAAATAAGCTGAGGGAATGCAAAGTGGCTCCTGTCATTCCTAGGTATGCCAGTATCTTTCTGCAGGGAGCAAGAAGTCAAGTGTTTCCAAAAAGAGCATCCCTAGTATGCCAAATTATCTTCAAGCTTGGCTTCTGCAATGAAGGATCATTCCTCACTCCCATCACTTTATATTAATAAGGAGAGTACACCAAAAAAGAGCCCATCTGCTCAAACCTTGTTCCAGAATGCCTTCCAACAGGAGAGACCTTCTCTTCTGCAGAATCATTAATGTGTCAAAAATCATTGTAACAGCAAAACATGTGAGTCCTTACTGTAACAGAGAAGTATGTGAAGAAGAAAGTGAAAAGAAATACAAAAGAAAGGTGCACTCTCAGACAAGAACCAAATCCTGCAGCTCAATGAGTCCGTTTTGTCCTGAGCTATCAATCAAAGCAAACCAAGTCAGGTAAGAACCCAGACTTCAAGAACCTGGGACTGCAAATGACCAGTAACTTTTTTTTTTTTTTTTTTGGTACAGTTGTACAGAATTTCTTTGCAATATTTTTTTGCATCAGCCCTATCCCACTGCTGGAGCACATTCTGAATGTAAATGACCCTTTACAACTCATTGGAAAGCTCAGTCCTAGCAGAGAGACAGATGCTCTAAGTGGATGCTTGAGCTTTAGAGAACTTTCAGAGTAGAAACTGATTTAAAGGTTTGGAGGACATGCTGTGTAGTGACAAATACCAAAACTCCAATTAAAGATATGATTCAGGGATGACCTGATCACAATTTACAAGGGCCAAAACATCAGTAATGGAATATTTAGCCTAGCAAACAGAAGCATAAATCTGAAGGAGGAAGCTGAAGCTAGGCAAATTTGGACTGGAGAAAAGAACCAATGAAGTCACCATGAGGAAGATACCACAAATTTATATGTCACCCTTTGCTTGTTGAACTGGGATAATGAATTAGGAGACTGCTAATGGCTGAGGAAATCTATTAGTCTAGCACCTTTTTACTAAGACTTAAGCAAACACATTTTACTTTCTGA
The DNA here is from genome assembly GCF_036169615.1 of Heliangelus exortis. NCBI lineage: Eukaryota > Metazoa > Chordata > Aves > Apodiformes > Trochilidae > Heliangelus > Heliangelus exortis. The sequence continues at coordinate 6,080,733 of NC_092436.1, read as the reverse complement.
TGGCTGTAACATAATCTGTCAGTTACCTGATACCCAGTGATTTTTTTCTTAGCCACAGTAAGTCACTCATACTTTTGAGCCCTCATTAGCTACTGCAAAATGCCTTCCAAGGTTGCAGTTCATATTCTCCAGGGTGGGCATTTCTTGTATGAAAAAAGAGATTACCTTCTTTTACATGAGATGCTGTAATTCAAGCAAAAAAATAATTCAGGGTATTGCTGTGTCTTTTGCTATCAGTAATTCAGATGAGATAATGTTGTGTTTCTTCTGCTTAATAATTTTTGAATTGGGACAGAAAAGCTGTTTGTAAGTAAAATGCAGACCTCAGAAATTTCACTGATTCCTCTGCCTGGAAAACCGTTTTTTCATGAGCCTACTTGCATCAATCACTCAGAAAGAGGAAAGATCTAACTGTCATAATTTTAGAAAAAAAAAAGATAAAGATAACTTAGGACATCTCTTTCCAACGTAAGAAAATTTTTGCAAGACCAGGCATCCTGAGATCTTACCAGGACAAGAAGCTGGTGTTGTACACATTCTTTTGGAAATTCCCACAAAACAGAATTTCCAATCAGCTGGTGGTGCAAACCTGTGAAGTGCTGATCTTGATACTACCTGCAGTAAGCAAAACTTCAAGGGGGCAGAAGACTGAAACTAGAACTAAGGGTGATTAAAAACAAACCTGACAGCTTCCAAAATGATGAGAAATTGAGAACCACATTTTAACCCCAGGAAAGCTGATGAGGGCATCGATGGTGGGAATGAAACCACTGACACACAGCCAGTGCCACATATCACACTTCTGCTTCTTCCAGTGGTACCCAGCATGGGAAGAGCACACAGTGCAGGATCCACACGTGCTGCATTGCTTTAGAGGAGCTGAGCTCTGCCTGTGCTGGGAGAACTTTGCCCCCCAGTAATGTGGACACCCTTTTTTGACAGCCAGTTAGGGAGGGTATCCTTTCTTCACTGGCTGCACCAGCTGATGGACTCAGGTCACTGTATCTCAGCATTGATGGTGCAGAAGTTGTCCCTTCTGGGTTTGTTTTTTTTTGGAAAAAATCAGAGAGGCCTATTTTAACCATGGGTGAATGGAATCAAACCAGGACATTTTGCCTGCACAAGCCACTTCTCTGGCAAAGCCACTGTGCTGGTACCTTCCAAAGACATCACAACTGCTTGCAAAATGAAACTCTGACCCAGCACTGACACAATGCTGATGTAAAATGGCACAGGAAAAAATGCTTACCTTTGCTAATCAACTCTGGGTTTATTTTTACTTTTTCCTTGCAATCCTTAGCATCAGCAGTCTCATACACTTATCTTCTCAACTTCAAATGAGAGTATTTGCAAAGGAACAACCTGGTCTAATGCACCAGGAAAAAAAAAAGACTAAAACACTATCTGTGGCAGCTGTCTTTCATACTTTTCTTTTAAAGAAGGGTCACATGAATGTCACTTATTTTAAGATAAAGATTTTCCTCTGCCCAAGAGACTTGATGTTCTCCCACTACTGACAGTAGTCAGTCTGTATCCCTAGTACAAGACAAACAGGTATACAAAGCCAAGGTTATGAGGAAAAAGCCTGTAACATCAAAAGAAAGAAATCCCAGAAGTTTCTAAGCTTGCTTTTCTGAAAGTATTGACTGTATTTTTTTTTTCTTTGTGGTTGCTAGACTGATGCATTCAAAGACTAAGAACAAAGCTTCGAAAATAAGACTTACAAAATCAAACACTTCTTAGAGTTGCCAAAACTCTTTGAGTTCCAAAAAGAAAAGTAGGCATGCACGGGGTGGAGGGAAGGGAGAAATATGACTTCAGCCCCCCAGCACTGGGACACCAGGCAAATATCCAGGCTGGCAGTTGGTAAAAGATAATTTGGGTAACTCTATTGGTTGGGAATCAGGTTTTCATGAGTTTGCAAAAGCCATAGAAAATATCAAATTTCCCTTAAGGAGAGGCAGGAATGCCCAGAGGAACCCTTTCCCCAGCAGTGATACTGCAGATAGACCTTTGTGGGCTGGGCAAGGTGGAGCAGCCAAGACAATCTGTGCCTTTAACAGGCATAGCAGATTGAGAGAAAGATGTTTGCCCATGGCCTAAAGTGTGGAACAGTTTCATTTTGTTTGTGAACACAGATACATTATTGTCTCACCTTGGTAACAGCAATTTCACTGCAAAAGAAAGCTGTTCCTGCTAGGAAACACAAGCTTTCATTTGCTGCTGCTTGTCAAATTCTGCTTCGTGCTTTACTACAACTCCCTGACAGCAACCGCTGGGCAAACCAGCAGTGATTAATGCAAGCCAGTTCCTCTTTTTTTTTCATGAATTGTCTTGTGACTAGACAGGGAATTCCTCCCTGTTCAAAATGTGTCCATGGTTAATTTCTGGAGGCTTTATTCAGCATGTGCATTGGCTTGACTTCCTGATGTAACACCAGTTTAGAGCTGCTGTAACTGGGCAGCAGTGCACTGCTGCTTGGTTTTTTGGCTGGATGTAGCTCTGAACAAGCATATAGAAAAAAAATATGAATTTTAGTGGGGTTATCCATAAATATTTTCCAACATTTGCTTCTAACGTGTTCGATATTTTTTTCCCCATGGGTAAGGACTTTTTTCCCCATGGGAAAGGACCCTAAGAAGGTTAGGCAGTGTTGCAAGAGGTAGGTATTTAAAACTCAGCCCCTCACTCCAACTAGTGCAGGTAACTTGGTGGCTATGAACCAGCTGAAGCCTCACTTGACTGGTTTGAGGCAGAGCCTGACCCAGTCAGGGTTGGGAGCCTCATCTTCATATGGGATCAGAGTCCCCAGAGTAGGAATCCACCAGTCAGCACAGAACAGAAAAAATAATTCATTAGGGAATGTTCAGACACTTGCAGATTTTAGTCCTTAATTTATTCTCTTATGACCCAGTATTGCAGAATGAGCCACTTCCACAAAATTGGGCTGTTTTCCAGGCACGTGGGTTGCACATGAGGGTACACGTCTGTGTGTGGGCAATGCACACCCTGTCATCTTAGGAGTTGTCTACAGGGAAAATTGTGGGGTGTTTAAGGTCTTTCCACTAAGAGTATGAGTCAGAGTCAGTGGGAATAAATTACAGCACGTTACACTCTCTGAAGGGTCTAACCCAGCAAAGAGATGTCCATAGAAGGGGATAAAACCTACTGTAATCTCTTGGATCAGAGCGTCCACACTATGGTTTAACCCTAATCCCTTATAACATCCCCAGCCATCCCCACATAGTGAGGCTTGCTGCTTCCTCACTGCCATATCATCTCAGAACCATGGAATCTTTATGGCCTTTTTGCCATTCTCCTTGCTGAGCCAGTCAGTGAGTAGCTCCTGTGTGTGTGCAGCACATCCCAGAAACTGAGTTGGCTTCTGGTGCCAGCACCTGCCTGAGTACATAGCAGAATCAGAGCTGGTTCTGCACTGAGAAGGGCCTTCTTACCCCTGGGAGATACTATTTTTTAATTAAGAACAGTTTCCCTACATTGTCTGATTATCCTCTACTTTTTTTTTTTTTTTTAATTATTTGTTTTAAATCCCTCTCTCTTGGAGTTTGGCTCTTATACAATGCTAAGTTTTAAGGAGCAGAAAAGACCAAAGGAAAGAGCTTGAATTCCTTTCAAGCTGTTTCTACTTCTCCCCCCCCCAGATCAAAGCTGCTTGAAAAGCACAGCCAGTAACAGTGGATTCTGGTGGTCCCATTAGAACCAGGGTCCCAGGGACACAAAGTAAGCTGCAGATGCTCCCTGTGGAGAAGCTGGGGAAATGGAAAGCTTTTTGCTCTGGGTTAATTATTTATAACCTGTGTTGGCTGAATATGCAGCCTCTTCCAGCCACCTCTGTCCTCTCAGCATTTGTGAAAAGGCTAAGAAAACAAATTAAAGATGGGGAAAGTGTGCTTTTTCAGGCTGGAAGTGGAAAAGTGTGGTATTATAAGAGAGAAGAAAATGTCCTTCAAAACTCCAACACCTGAGTATCATCTACCTCATGTCTTTAATGTATTTATTCTTATGAAAAGGTGCAGAGAGAAGAGCTGATATAATTTTCATTTAGCCTTCTGCACTGGTATACATAGACACCCAGACATGCACACTCCAGTTACTCCAGATTGCTTCCCTGCTCAATTTTAATGAAGGGACTTCCATAAACATGAGGACCAGGACCTGGGTCCTCAACAACAACAAAGAATAATTTTTCAGAAATTAGCAACTGAACTTATTTGCTGCTCTACAGTTCACGTGTCTCCCCTTGCACAACATAACATTTTTAACTTTGTAATTACATGGTAGGAGCCCAGTGCAGAAGTGCAGGGTCAGTCTCAGGGCATCTGGGGATAATTATGTGGCCATTTTTGTCTTGTAAATTACAGAGTTATCTTGGGACTGAAAGAAGGAGGACAGCAGCAACTGCTTGACTAATTGGTAGTTTAAAGTTTAATTACCCCAGGCCTGAAGTGCTGCCTGGCAGACACAGCTGTGGGAGGGAAGAAGGGTTCCAGCCCCCACTCATGGATCAGCCCACACAGACACAGTGGGTCCTGGGGGATCAACCCCAGACCGCCCACACCAACCCATTCCCTGCTGTGCATCCCCCTGGATACATCTGGGGAGAAGAGAGTAGGAAATCTGCTGTGGAAAACATCCAACTGCCCTATGGATTGGGGCAGCTCTCTCTTACCTCCCTAGGCAGAAAATTCTCCATTCTCCCAAGAGAGGACAGCATATTGCTCCAGAAGGATGTCCCTGCTGCTGACCAATACTGCTCTGTTCTCAGGCAGTACATCCCTGCATTAGAGGGAGAATCCTTTCCTTAAAGAAATCTTTATGTGCAATTAATTCCTTAGGGTAATGACAGTCAGATTTGACTTAGCACCAAATTGCAGAATAGGTACAGGTTTTATTTTTACTCTAAGGTCAGAGGGATCTTGGTGCATCATCATTAACAAGTCTACTTGTAGTGGAAGCTCTCAGGATGGCTGTGAAATGCTTCATTTAGGGAACACATACTGAAATGTGGGTAAAACTTGTTAGAAAATTAAAGTTGCTACCAATAGTCAAAAACTTCTTGCAGGGCTGACTAAAAAAAGCCAGGATCCCAGGTGGCCATGGCATGCAAAAAAAAAAATCATTACCACAAGATGAACTAATTGGTAGCTGGTTAATTGGCTCTGAAAAGATGCAGATGAAGATGGAGGAAAAAACCAAACCAAACCAAAACCAACCAACCAAAAAGAAAACCAAGAAACAAAAGACAAACAGCCTTGGAGATAGATACCCTGCAGATAACCTTACTGGCTCAAGAGAGAAAACACTGCAATGATTGGTATTTTTTTACCCAAAAGTTAGATGAGAAAGATGTCCAGCTCAGTAACTATAAATATAGTGGTTAACAAAATATGACACAGAAAAAAAAAGCAAAACCAAACCAACAACCCTACCAAGGAGGGCAACTCACCATATTTGCCAGAATGTAATGGTACCCATTCCCATTTTTTTCAAGCTTGATGATCTGCAAGATGAAAACCAAGGATATTTAGCAGAGACCAACTGAAGAAAACAAACTCCTTTTATCTGCCCTTTCTCCTCCCACATTTTCCCCCAATGAGACTGTTCAGTTGTGGACAGGAAGACCCACCAAGATAAAAGTTCACAGCCTTGATAGAGGAAAGGCAGAGCTTTCACAAATGATATTTGAGCAGCAAGTCTGAAATGAGACAGGACAAGAGTGAAGTATCTAAACCAACCTCTCTCCTATGGACTCAGGGGAAAAAAGAAACAAAACAAAACAAAATTGGTAAAGTTTTTTTGGGTTTTTTTCGTAGAAAAAGGTTAAATAAGATTGTATTTCAGACACAAAAGGACCAAAGTGGGGAGCTGGGGTCCATTTGTCCTATGAATGCAGATGAAACATCAAGCAAGACGAGACAGCTTTTTGCACATCCTTAGAGCTGGAGCCTCTGCCACAGGCACCCACCCAGGTGAGATAGCAGGAGGTTTACACTGCAGGGCAATTTTTCTCCTTTAGTGCATTGGACTACCTTCAAATCATATGTCCAGAATAAAGCTGTCTGGGCAAGTCCCAGAATATTCCCCTTGCATGTTCACTGAGATAATTTACATCTTCATGCTGTCCAAATGTATTCTCTTTGCCACTTTTTCCCCCTGATACCTGTAGAGTCAGGTTTTTATCCTCTTTTATCAACACAATTGCTTACAGTGATCTGTAACATTTGGAAGTTCCTATGTTAGCTGGAACAATTTCCCTTGTCTAGGTAGTAAAGCAGCACTTGTTGCAGTGAGCCTGTGATTATGGGAGACAGTCATAGATTAGATAGTCCCTGTCTTTTTCTCCCTTGATTAAAAAAAAATACAGCAAGAAAACAGGTAAAGATCCCATTATTCCTGCTGACTCCATTTTCCCACTGCAATGTTTCTGCATTGATTTCCAGCAGCACTGTTATGTGCTGACCAGGTTACTAGAGCCAGATACCATCTGCATTAGAGCCAATCCACATAAAGAAAGAAGGCAGTGAAAAAAAAAACCCAAACCAACATGCCTTCAGAACCTGTACAAACACCAGAATTGCCAGTTTCTGAGAGAACTGTGCTGCTTCCATGAAGTTTATTTGATGGCAACACTACCTCTTATTTCCATTGTCATATGAATTGATTCTGAACTGCTGCCTGCATTGCCAACACTCAGGCAAAATCTGCATGAAAAGCAGCAAGTCCAGAAACCTCCTCACAGCCAGAATGATAACAGAATGATTGCTGTGTCACATTTAAACAGAGATTGGTCCACCCAGGACCTCTCTCAGATATCAGGCTGGTAGCATATGTTTGAGAAGTGTCAGATAAGGGCATGCACAGACTGATCCTCCCCATGGAACAGCTCTCCCAGATTATCATGACCAGCCATTTAGGGATTTCTAAATGGATTATAAATGAGCTGACACTTGTTCTCTGCAACTGGTTCATCTGCCTTAGCTGTTCTCTGATGAAGTGCTCTTGTATGCATATTAAAACTCATCTGGTTCCCAGCATTAGTGTAGGGGCTGCAATTAGCTCCAATGAAGGCTTCATTTAGTAGCTGTTCCTTACACAACTAAAATCTGCTCCACCAGCTTCACTGCCCTGTGGTTCTCTGCACAGGAACCCCTGGCTTCTGCTGAGCAGTTTGGAGTTATCAGAAAAAACCTCTCTATACCTAAGGCCATAAAAATATAAGCTTTTATTATGGGCAGTTTTCTGAGTATCTTCTATTGCCAGATCTGAGAAGCAAAATCAGGCACAACCTGTCCCCTTCTATTCATCATCTGAGACCATCCCTTGCAGGAAGTCCCACACCTTGTGGAATGAGGGCTGGCATTGGTGCCTCCTGCTCCAACTCCCCCTTTGTTATTAAGTGTCAGAGTCAATGAACCAGAGGGCTGGCATCCAGCTTTCCCTGAGCTGTTCATCTTGCAGCCCAACCACCTGAATTATGAGGCTCACTTCCTGTGTTTTACACAGTTATTTGTGATCTTAATTTATTTTAAAATGCTTGCTCAGTCCTAATGTGTCTGGATGGTGGTAGCAAGCTGAGGTTATAATAGCATTTATCACTTAGCCTGAACGTGCTGAGTGGCTGTGTCGGGCTGCATGCTGATAGCTCACTTGGGCCACCTAGGTTTCATTACCCTCTTCTTAATGGGCCAGTTTGACATCTATTAGAGAGAAATCCTCTCAGAGTGAAACAGTGGCAAAGGAGAAATTCCAGTTATTCATTTTAATGAGAGACAAGGAAGAAAAAATATAGGGCTTTGATGGAATACAACCCACTGCTTACTTATCCCATTAAGGCTACACAGCATGGCCCTGTGGGTATCCTGCCCTGAATCAAGGCCTGGCTCATAAATGACAGATACCTCAGCAAAGATAAATCCTCCCCTTGAGACATGACAGAGAACTTTCCAAGAAAGAGACCAGGTCATTTCCCCACAGATGATTAACACATTGAGCAATGGCTCCTCTGTTGCTACAGTCTTCAGAATGTGAGCATGGCCTTGTTGGAGTCATCCATAGGTATTCATATCATATCTATGGATTCAGGAGAAGATATTAAAGTGTGTGGAAGCAGCAGGGTGTGTGTGTGAGGGACTGATGGTAAACAGCCAACTCCAGCTCTTCCGTTCACTGGGAAGCACAAATCCACAGAAAAAAAAGAGACAGGCTTGTTGGGGAAAAAGATAAATGCATTAAAATATCCCTGAGAGGCTGAGGAAGTTCTCTGAACCTCAGGCACTGAAAGAAAAAGGGCAAACAGAGCAGTGACAACCACGCAGGGGTCACAAGTGTGGTGAGCTGAGAGCCCTGCTGCCAGCCTTGGGTTTAAGTTCTGGCTGAATTTCATGACACTGAGCTAAACACTTTGACCCCCTCCTCTCATCTGCACCCTGTGAAAGACCTGGCATCCCCTTCTGATGCCAGGGTAACTACCTCTGCTCTGAGAAAGCTCTGGGGACTCAGAACAAGAAAGCAAACAAGGATGAAAATGGACTACATGGGTCTGAAAAAGTTATCCACAGCTCTGTTCCAAACAGGAGTGTTGCCTCCTAGGCACAGACATCTGTCAGAATTGCTCTGTCTTTAATGTAGGAAAAGACAACATTGTCCCTCCTTTCCCTGGGAATAGTTTTGTTTTGTTTTGTTTTTACAGCACTGAAAAACAAATAATCACATGGTCTGGAATTTTAGTGTTCTTGTGAAAAACTTTACCTATAGCTAAGTTTAACTCCTGCTCCAGTTACGTGAAGGAGTTTGTAAGAAAGACTTATTTTCTGTTCATGTCAGGAAAACTAGATAATATTTGACTACAGAACTTGACTTTCTGTTAGACAAGCCAGGCTTTAAAAACCCAACATCATTAGCCCTAGAAATCTAAAAATACCTTCTAGAAAAGCCTGCAGAAAAGGCAAATTCACTGCCTGGGTCTTGTAAAAAAATTCTTCCACTGCACCAACTCCATGGTCAGAGAGAAGACTTTATCCTCTCGAATGACATGGTCTCTCCTTCATGAGCACGACAAAACATGCTACATGGTTTTTTTATTATATGTAATAAAATAACACCCAGAGTCAGCCAACAAGGATGGATTGTGCTCACTGCTGAGCTGTGCAGCTGGTGAAATGGCACAGACAGTGAGCAGCTGAGGTGTGAGACAGGAGATGACAGGTAGCTCAGGCAACGTGAAGTGTGAAGCACGAGGTAGGAGTGAGCTGGTTTTAAGAAATGTGATACTGGCAGTCCCAGTGCACCCTTCTAAGCCATGTGGGACAGGAGTCCTGGTGCTGGGGAAAGCCTTGGCCCTAGGTGTGAAGGGGAAAGATATTAAGGCTGGAGTTGAGGACAGGACACATGTGGACTGATCCATGGGTCTGTATTGGTCTCCTATCCATAGAACTCCACATTCTGGACTCAAGGGAAACATTAAGGGAGACACAGAGGAAAGAGGATGGGGAAAATCTGTGTTTGCACTACTGGGTGACCTATCTAGATTGTGGATGAGTAAGACAGGGCACACAACCTGGCTGCTGAGTCTTCTGTTGCATATCCCATATGCCTTGTGGTCATGAGCTGACAACAGTCAGGAGATGGCTAGGAATGAAGTTGTCTCTCTTGCTGTGAAGCATAAGAGAGTTGGAAACATGCAATCCAGGTACAGCTTGGATACCCTAGGAGGACGCTGAGACCCAGCCTCATCTGAAGATAGTGCTCCTGAGGAAACTACAGATGTACCATAAAGTTTCTTCATCTCTGTAGTGCTGGCAGTGGCTGTGAGAGCTTGGTGCAGCACACGGAGGCTGGAGGACCAGGAGCCTGGCAGTGCCTATTCACACCTCCACCCTAACTCACAGAAGGTGGAAAACCCAGCAAAACCTCAGCAGAATAAAGAACTGTCATGTCTTGTTCCTGCTGCTTGGAAGAATTAGCACAATGCAGACTTGCTGGGGAGTAGGGGGGTGTAAAGGGCTCAGCAAAAGCACATGAATACATGGGAGCTCCTAGTAAATGACTTTACAGTTTTCACATTAAAACAAGAGAGAAATGCCTCCAATCTCTGCAGGCTGCTGCCATACACACACACACACAGTAAGAGCTGCAATGAGACATGGATCAGACAAGAATCTGGAGGAGAACTTCTCCAGGGGAAAGATCCCTTCTTGTTCTCCATGTAAGACCCCTTCCTGAAGACCCACACCAACACGACCTTGTTAAGGATGATGTTCAGCCTCTCAGTTTCACAGTCCACCACCACCAGCCTCTCTTTCTTCTTTGCAAGCTCCTGGAAGAGCACACGGTAGCCCTCTTCGGTTGTTGTCATGATGTTGACAGCTGTCACCTGCCAGTTCTTCTCAGCTGCAGTGTCCAGCACTTTCTGCAGGACTGACAACCCTGTGATGGAAAGAGAGAGGGAAGAGAATAGCAGGGGGAGAACCAGGTTTCAGTTGTGCAATGGCATCTTTCCATCCTTCTAACAGTCTGCAGAACCACCTCAAGCCAGGCTGGATACAGCCTCACAAGAGAACTACAGAGATCACCAAACAGCCCAGTATCTTACCCAAACGCAGCTGGGCTAGAATTTATGACTCTTGCTTTTTCTGCCCTAGCACAGGAAAATAGAATGATTCCAGGCCCAATGTTCCTTTTTAAATGGCAGATCAGTTTTGTTGATCAGGCCCTTCTGTGGGATTCAGATAAGAGTTCTAATCCCCATCTTCTTGTCTGTCACTACCCAAATCACTTGATTTCTTTGGGCCATAGTTCCCTTCTCATCTTTGATCTGTTTAGGTTTTATGCTCCTAGGGTCAGGGACACCCTCAGCATTCACAATGTATCTTATCAGATCTTCAGCAGCATCTCATCAGAAAATTTCATTATTTTTAAAAAAGGTCTTGCCTAAATTACATGCATGCTTTTTCAGAGAGTAGTCAGAACCACTCTGGAATCCTGCTAAACAACTTTGCCAACTGCAGTTCTTTCAGCATAACCATGCTTTGGGAGAACAGAAAGCAGGGTGGGATGCTTTTACACCTTGTCCTTGTCTCTTAAGGTCATCCTGTCCCTGCAAGAGCTAATATTAGCTTTCAGGGCAGCTGTGAATCACCCTTACCTCTGAGCTGTCCTCCACAAGCCCATTTTGTTCTCAGTCTACAAGCTGAGCTTGTAGAGCTTTAGAGGCATCTGGGAGTTGAGAAAACTGAATCACAGAGCGATGAGGTCTCTACCTCAGTTCATGGCTTAGAAAATTAGGTAATATATTCCAAGAAACCCAAAAAAAGGCTTTTTTACTTTACACAGACAACTATCACTCACTAACACAGGGAACTTGGATCACAGTTGCATGTGGGCTCAGGTGAGACCTGAGTATCTGTCAGTTCACACCCATGAACATGGGCCTTGCTGGCCTCAGGATGGACAGACTTGATAAGGGGACCCATTCAATACAAAGTGTCCCCATTTGAAACTCAGATTCATACATTAAAAATCTCCCTCGTGTTCATGGGGTTCAGGCCTGACCTTGTGAACAAGCATACTGGGTCAGGCTAATGCTTCATCTAGAGCAATTCCCACCTTAGGCAGTAAAGGATATTTAGAAAAGGAACAGTGAACAGGGAAGGCATAAGGTGACCCTTCCTCTAGCCACCCTCTTGGACTCCAGCAACATGGAGTAAGAGGCTTTATTGATGCAGAGACTACATTTAGATGACAGTGTTTAATTTCCTGGTAACTCTTCCTCTGTACTTCTGACTTACCCCGGTCAGCATCATAAATGTACACAAACTTCTGCCAACTGTAGTGCTCGATGACACTGATGAGAGCATCCTGGAGCTCTGGGCGAAGCTGGAGAACAAACTGGTTGGATGTTTCAACAGGGAAGCTTGGTGTTATGAAGCAGACGTGGAGAGCCCCGCAGAAAGAAGTGAGCATGTTGACAGTCCTTCTCTCATAAAACCCAAAGATGGCATAGACACCCTTGGAGAACTGTGAGCAGACTGGAGGGACAGAGAGAAAAGATTTGAGGGCAGAAGGACAAGGAAGTTGCTCAGGGAAGTTACCAAAATGAACATTTTCCACCAGATCAGCTGCAGGCTCTCTGGACTAGATCGTTTTCCTAGAGGCCTGGGGGTTGGTGAATGCAACCTGTGAAGAACAGGGCTTGTGGCCATAGGGGTGCTCTGCCCTTCATCTCCACAGACCTGCTTTGCTTTGACAGGCAGAAGTGACACAGGAGAGCAAATTCAGCATCCTGAAGACTGCTGAAGGTTTGCTGCTTCTGGAATGTGTTACCTGAACAAGGGAACCCTGAGCCCAAATGGTTCACCAAGCCCTGCCTGCCTGGGATGGCAGCTGTCTGGCCTCTTTCTTTTGGAAGAAGGCAGCTTCAGCTAGAGTTTGCTGTTGCAGCCCTGTGTGCATTCAAGGAGCAGGGGGAAAGCATTTGCATCATAGCACAGCCCTTTTCAGCCAACAACTTCAGAAAGAAACCATGGGTTTGGCCTCAGAAGCTGAGACCATGCTGAAGAGGGCATCTCAGCAAAGGTTCAATACACAGCTTAATAACAGAGCTACAGGAAGGTTTGTCCCTGGGCATGAGCTGCTGGCACTTAAGTCAGATCCTCTTACACCAGGGGTGCATTGGTACTTTGGGACATCTCTGTAGTAATTTCTGGTTTCCTCACAAAGCCATGGTGGGGATGGCTCTTGGCCCAGAGCAGCAGTGGTGGTGTCCAGGGAGGTCTTCATCACTAAGCTCTGAAGGTGTATGCTGGGTTCTCCAGTGGCTATTTGTGTCTGATCCAACCAGCTGGCACTGTGCTGTGCAGGGAGGGCTCTCTCAGGTCAGAGCCCTTCTCGGAAGGGCACTTAATGAGATCATGGGAACTGCTGGAAAAGTGCCTCAGGATCTCAGTGAGACAGAGAGTTCACACTTTGGGTTGTAAAACTTAGCTCCTGAGACAGTCAGGCTCGTTTAATATCATCCCTTTTTATGGCACATCCCAAGTTACCATCAATAAATCTCCAAGCCAGAGGTGGTGGCAGTGACAATGTTTTTCCCTGTGTCAGAACTCCTGGCACTAGTGTCTCCTCTTGTTATCAGCCTGACTCTGAAGATTTTGGCTGTGACATTTATACTGACTCAACACTTCACACACCACTTGCCAGCTCCCCCCCCCCCCCCCCACAACAGGATGGAAGGTGAGAAGTTGAATGTGACATTTTGGGGTCCCCTGACCAGCTCTCTGCACTGCCTGGGAATCCCTTGAGCTGGTTTCTGCTGGTAGCCACTGGTACCAAACCTTCTGCATGTGTAGTTGGAGAGAGGCTCCTAAACACAAACTTACTGCATCCTGAGCTGGGCTCCATCCAAAATCTGCCCCTCCAGCAGGGACCACAAAACATCTGCAACAGGCCAACAGCTGTCCTGGATATCTTATTCCTCCCTTCTCTACTGCCAGCACCAAATATTCAGAGGCAAGAGGAAGAAATTCTCCTTCCCCATGCAAAGTGAGTCCCCACTCCCACCTCACTACCAAAATGAAGCAGACAGATTTTTGAAACTGCACAGGGTATAGAGAACTGTATCTCATTACATGGGTGAGACTTTTTCCTTCCTCTTGGAACTAAGCCCAGATTTTGGGCATCCCTTCCCAGCAGTTTGTCCCCAGGGTCACCCATCCTCTTTTCACTATTCGGTGTCTGTGATCTCACATGGCTCAGCACCCTTTTCCCCCAAGGGAATTCATATTTCTCCAGGGCAGGGACTTCTTACAAAGCCCAAACCACAATGGAAATAAAATCCTCTTCTCTTTATTTTCACAGCAACGTGTCTCTTTGCAATCAGAAATTGTGTCTGTATCAGCTGGAGTCACTGCCCTCATCATGGGACTGACACATTCAGAAAGAAAAGTAGCAGATCTGGATAGAAATAGTCTGAACATCATTTCCACGTGACTGGAGCAGTGGCTCTAATGAACAGTGCAATGCACAGTATGTAAGAGATCAGAACACGATCTCTGGAGACACAGGCTTCAGGCTCACCTAATGATTAAAGTGACATTCTCAGGGCAGCTGAACAACCCAGCACAATCAATAATCCAGACAATAAACTTAGCTGTCTTGTTTTGTTTTGTTTTAGGCAAGACATGGCTTCCTTGGATTTTATCTTCTATTTTAAATGAATCTATTATTTTTTAGATTATATTTTTTTTAACTCTGTGGCTCAGTCACACTCAGGCAGCCCTCCTACACTGTTCTCAGATACTCATCAATCCCAGCATTTGAAACAGATTGCACCAGAGACAACTGGGAGAATGAACAGAATCATTAGCAAGTTTGGAAAGTACCCCAGCTCGCTTTGTACTTTCAGACTAAGAGGAGCCATGGACAAGGCAGATAATTTATAAAAAGTCTTGCTGAGGGTTATTACCCAACAAACCACAAAGAAACTATTGTACCAATTAACCTGGAAACATGAAGAGGGTGAGAACTGCAGCCACCTTTCTGGGACTGAACCTGACATAATTTAAAACCAGTGGCTGCAAAAGAATTTAAAACTCAGGGCTATTTTAAGTTACAGATGCTTCAAATGAACTTACCCAGCAAAACTAAGAAAACGATCCTTGCTATTTATTTAATACACTAAGAGATCACTAGACTTTCTTTATGTTAATTGTTTTATTAAGCAAATTTATTAACGACTGTGCTCTCATCTGATTGTTCTGCAACTCCATAATAACGTACTATTAAGAACTATAAACCTTAGAAAAAGGAAGCAAATATTTTGACAGAGAATACCTATTCTGGGCTATAACTGTGCTATTAAATTACAATGAATTGGTAATTAATTGCAGAAAAGTTTTCTTCTAAACATGGCCTCAGAAAATACAGTTCACAATGATGGATAACCATGGCAATTACTACTACACTCACCCTGATCACTCTTATATACTTGATCAGGTTGGGATTTCAGGCTGGGACATTCCCAATGAGAGCTGCACCAAGCACTATGGATGTCCCATATCCCTCCTTCTCCAGGCACAGCATTTCTCACTGAGGCTGCCTATGAATAAAATTGGATAAAAGCTGAGGCTTTAACTTGACTGTCACCCTGTTGCACTGGAAAGAGAACCCAGAGAAGCCAGGCACCACTGTCTGCTCTTTGGACACAACTCCACAGTGCCTGTTACAGCCGGGTGAGGCCAGAGATCCTCAGACTGTTCTGAAACCACTTCTAACTTACAGTAAAAATAAAAACAGCTCTTCAAGTTAAAAAGTGACTGATGTGGTAAATTAAGAAGGATGAAGCCTCGCCTATCCCTCTGTGTAAATATAGACAGACATCATGGAGCTGGTGTGTCCTTGAACTCAGATGAGGAAGAAGCATTCATGCTTCACTCATGCTTGAAATCCCCAGATTCTAAGATTTCTAGCCCTGCAATGTACCTGAAGTTTCTTTTTTTATATGGAAATATGCAAGGTAAAACTTTTAAATTGGAGGGAAGAAACACAGATTTTATTGGAAACATATGCAGGTTAGGACACCTACTCGGCAGATGAAGAGAACCAGCTCTGGTCACCTTTGCAAATGCTTTCAAGAAAAAGAAAAATACATGTCCACAACTTAAAAAACTGTACATTTTCTCTCTGGAATAGGAAAGCAGAATAAATGTTTCAAGTCTATAAAAAATCCTGGGAGATTTTTTTTTTTTTTTGGCTAACACTCTCAACCAGACACAGAGAGATTAGATGCACAGGACTGATTTTTTCATTTAGGAGGACTGGAGATATTTTGGAACTGGAAGTTTATCTGTGTGAAAAGCAGATGTCAGATATGACAGATATATTATTTGGATTTTGGTAAAAGCAGAAGGGACACAAAGAAGTTTCTTTCAGAAATGGTCACCACAAAGAGGGGCTGAAATAGTCTTGGCATTTGAGGGAGAAAGAAAAGCAAATGGGCTGCACAGAAGGATGGGAATGAGAATTTGGTCTCCAGGAGTGAAAATGATGCAATTCTGTGGAAAATGTGCAAACAAGACTGCAAAAAGGGAACTGGTCTCCATGAACACAGCTGGAGAAGAAGCCTGGTAGGAGATCCTGCCAACTGCTCGTCTGCCATTTCCTTTAGAAGCAGAATTTTCACCATTTCAGTGAGTTTAAGACTAGTAGGGGACATCTGATAATTTCTACTGACTTTTTTTATCTCACGGACAATTAAGTTTTACCCAGTTACCCCTGGAGGGAGCCAATAATATGGTTTAGTTGACTTTCAGGAGACTCAACTGCTGTGTGTCTCTGCCAGAGAACAGAAGTAACAGAGAGTGCTAATACCCAAAGCCACAAGAGCAGTAAAAAAAACTGATTAAATGAAATATCTGCAGATGTTCCCCACAAATGACTCATGTTCTCTGTTGCAGAAAGAGATGAAAAAACAGATGGTCCCTGTCAGATCTTAGAGACCTCCATGACCCTGGAGACTGTCATATCTGAAGAGCATCTAGAAGGGAAGACACCCTCTCCAGGAAAGCTCCAATGCTGAGCTGCAGATATTGGGATGATTTTGAGCAATCTACTCTTCATAGACCAAGCAGGCAGGGAAGGAATAGGGCAATCTGGCAATGTAGACTATAAGATAAGTCTTTTAAACCACCAAATCCATCACACACAGCACTTACTCCAGAAACCAAACTAACATATGCCTTTTAAAAATCGTAAGATGAATGTGGACAGACTCTGAGTGGAATAAGTTCTCTCAGTCTACTGTAAACTCTTAGAGACCAGCACTGCAATGCCTGCAGCCCCAATGTCAGTGTGGCACGTCCTTCATCTCCCCAAAGTTCCTGGGACACAGACCCAAACACCTCACTTGCAGCAAAACATACTCATTGCCAGCAGTGGTGTCAAGGAGCAGTTCACACACGCATTTTTTTGCTCATTTGGAGTGTGTGTGTGTACACATGGGAAAGATGAGGGGGCTGTACATGCGTAATTTATTTTTTTTGCCTGGAGGCGACCCTCATAGAGTGATGGAGAACCTGACATCAGGTTGGCAAAGCTGATGGAGTCTCAATGAAAGAGTGCTAGTGTCTGTTTCAATTAGGATCAGCTCAGCTTTCCTCCCAAATGTTTGTCCTCACAGTTCTCCAGTGTGGCGTAGGTGCCAGAGCACATCTCTTCAGCACATCCCAATGACAGCATGTTCCCACAGATTTTTCTAGCAGGGGAAAGCCAAACATTCTACACTCCCCCACTGCTCCACGCATGTGTTTAGTTGACAAGCAGATATGTCCCACAATTTTATCAACTGCAAATCAGGCTGATGTGATATCACAAGGAATATATGCTTCTCTTTCAGATAGACAAAAGACTCAGAAGTGTGCTCTCTTCCACCATTTTCCTGCCCTACTGTTCTTACCATCTTAGCAACTGGGTAGTATTGATTTCTACATCAAGGTCTGCTTTTCTTCCCTCATATATAAACAATAATCTGTGAGAGCTTCTCATAACTGTTTGTGCTCATAACTTCAATGTTTTTTAGTTAAGTTTTCCTGCCTGACAAGTGATAAGTTTCCCTTGAGATTAAATTGGATTTGAGATACTTCTTTCTCGCATGCTACTGAGCTTAAGGAAACAGAAATGGTATGGTGCTTTTGGCAACAAAAATTAACAGCACGGACTCTCAGTCATTTAAGTGCACTTCTGAATTATAATCATGGTGGTGAAAGATATGATCATGGGAAGTTGGCTTAAATCTCGCTGTCAAAGGGACAAATGGAAAATCACAGCTTTTCCACTTACATACTTTACTTCTTGAAACCTCATTTTCTTTTTCAGCTAGAGTCTTAAACCCCCTTCAAGCAGCATTCAGACTTTGTAAAAGCCCACTCATTCTGTGGTTAAAATTAGGTTATTATTCTAATAGGGACAGGTTGGCTGATGAGGATCCTATGGCTAATAGATCATATGATGTGTTAGCAGGACCAGACCCAGCTCTTTCAGGTTTGTTATCTCATCATTAGTGGGAACTTTGCACTTGAGGTGGGGGAAGGCAACTCTCTTTCTCTGAGCCCCATCCCTTCTGGTCTCTTAGGTCAGATACTGCTTCATGCTCCATGTTTGTATAGACCTAAAACAAGACTTTATTCTGAGCTTAAAGACCTGATGTCATGCTCTCAAGCTACGTTCTTGTTGTCTGCTGCCTTCATCTCTCCAGTGTCCCACACCAGATCCACAGCTTTTCCACAGCATTCTGTGGGTTGTCTGGAGCAGCTGAAGCTCAGCAAAACCAGCTCCTATCTCCTGCTCACAACCCTCACTACAAGTTCCACTGCAGCTCCCCTAGAAGGTGGGGGTGATGCCTCATAAGGTGCTCAGGCACAGATGGGTGTTGCTAAGGACCCCATGGACTCTGGAAAACCAGTTACTCCTGGGCTCTCAACTAACTTCTTACAATGAAATAGAAACCCAAAAATAAGTCCTCATTGAACTCTCCATGTCTGAAGCAGACTCATAAATATTAAAGCAAGATTACTACAAATGGAAAAGTGACAGTGATATTATAAAAGGAGATGAAGAATGAGGGTTGAACCAATTTTGCTTGTGCTGCCTTATTAGATGGCCTTTTGTATTTTAGTGGTCCTTCTGCAGATAGTGCTGTACTAGGAAAACTAAATACCATAGCACTGTGTAGCTTTCTGCTGGGGAGCAAGAACAACAGAGGAAAGGAACAAAGCACCCAAACCACATCATGTTAATAGCACACTGCTCTTAGGTCAACACAAAATTTAATTCTGGGCTGTAAGAGCTGAATTATTAAAATAGAGCAAAAAGAGGGGTGGGAGAAGGGAAGATAAGCAGTAGCAGAAAGCAAATGTGTCAGATAAAGAAGAGCTCACTGCTGATAAAATGCATTTTTAGTTTAATAGCTTTTCTTAATACATTGTACCTGTTCATGGCAGTTTTTCTAGACATTAAAGTCTGTCAGTCAGCTTCAGTGAAAGCTTCAGGTTCTGATGAGGATTTTGGATGTACTTGTCTTGAAACTGGTTTTAGATTGCAATACCAAAACTAGATTATGGACTTTCCCTGGAAAAGTTATACCAACATTAACACTACTTCTACTGGGGAAGGAGATTCCTCATTCCATTAATACCTACAGTTTTAGTCCCATGTCCTCCTACTTCATAGAACATCTGTGTACATATTCCAAAATTTTCTCTGGTCTATGCTTTTGCAGATGTGCCAGTCTGGAAACCAAATTGAGGTCTAAGTCTCTGGCGTGTTCCCTGTGGCATTCCTGAGAATGCCTCCAGGCATGGAGTTCAGTTATGACATATATATACAAATATATATATATATATATGCATACACTCTTCCAGGTTTTTAAAGAAGGCAACAACCAAGACCATTCTTAGCTGCAGCTCTGTATCAGCCACTCTCCTTGCCCCATCACCTCAATATCTTTTAATTTTACATCACAATCCTACAATAGCTTTGGCTATTTGTATTCTACAGGTTACAGTATTTTGTGTCATTGAATTCCATACTTTAAATTACTTCATGGGGACCAAATTTTGTGATCTGGCAATCGGTGAAGAACAGGCTGACTTTCAATAATTTTATTTCCGTGTAGAGACATGACAATGTGATTATCAGGCAGCTGAGCAGTGGGAGCAGATGTATGTGGAGCAGGTATGAATAGGAAGGTCTCATCTGGTGACCACCAACAGCAGGAGACCAGGTGGACCAGGAGACCTCTACAGTCCTGGGTCTACACACAGTATTTTTTGTGCCCGCTTTGGGCTCTCAGCCAACACCTGGAAGAGCTGAGGTCTGACCTGCATGCAGAGTTCTTTTTCTTCTCCTAAGAGTTCTCATCATTGTTTTAAACATTTATCTTCCCAGAAAGTGAGATTTCATGAGCTCTGTTGAAAGCATAGGCCTGTTTGGGAATGACAGGTCACACTCAGCAGGTTTGATCAAGCCACCTGGACACATCAACACTTTCACATCAGGAATTATGTGGTCTCATACCCTGAGCCTGCTTCTCCCCATGCAGCCAGATCTGACCACCTTTAATCCATTCTCCTTTTCCCTGTCTCTATTTTTTCTACTCCTGCTTCTAAATTTCCAGCTTTTAATTGTTCTGCGTTCTAGTGCATAAACTTGATCCTTGTGTGCCACTGAACTAACACAACTAATTTTAAGACTCTCTAGATAACAGGCTGGAAATTAACAACAATTTATTAACCCTCCACTTCTTTCTATTCAAAGCAGCCAAAGAACCTGACAAAATACACACACCCCTGCAATGATCCTTCCATGATCTCAAACACTTCCTGGGCATGTATTTAGACTCAGGTGTAAGAACTGGGTTTCTCAGTCTCAGTTGTCAGACCCCAGATGCTTTTCAGCTCTCACAGCTGCAGCCAGGCAAAGCAGGTGTTACAGTACTGGGGAAAGTGAGGTTGGGTTGGTCCTGGTCTGCCCAGCTTTCACTTCCTTCCTTTGGATTCATATGAAAGCAAACTCTGGATTTCCTTAAACATTGACTCCCTTTCCAGATAGTGATTTTTTTAACTTGACAAGAAACAGCTCTAAACAACCCCCTTTATAATCTCCAGGGGTGTGTTTCCTTCAAAGAAAGGTACAGAATCACAATTTAGGGGCTGGAAGGGATTTCAGAAGATCAAATCCCTGCCTGAGGAGCAGGATCACCTAGGGTAGGTCACACAGGAACACCTGCAGGTGGGTTTTGAATGTCTCCAAAGGAGGCTTCAAAACTACACTGGGCAGACTGCCCCAGTGTTCTGTCACCTTCACAGTATAAAAGCTTTCCCTTATATTTATGTGGAACTCCTATGCTCCAGCTTGCACCTCTTTCCCCTTGTCTTATCATTAGACATCAGCTGAACCTTAGACATCAGAGAACCTTTCCCCTAGTGGTAAGCTACTGCTGGCTTTTCTGACATTATTTGTCCCCCTGATCATTTAAAAACAAAAGGCAGTGCACAAAAAGCACACAAAAATCCCCTCCCACAGGAAATCTGGTCTGGGCAAAGGAAGAACTTGCACTTATTCAGGACAAAGCATCCTTCTTCGAAGAAAACCTTTCACATACAGAACAGAGCATCTTGTCCTTGGGGGCCTGATGCCTCCTGAAGGACTCAAACCCACCAGCTGCCTGACTTGTTATCTAGAAACATTCACATTTTCAAGATTACATACTACAGGTATCTGCTAAGCTAGCAATGCAGATGCTCTAAAATAAATCTACATGAGCCATTGCTGCTCCAAACCTGAAAACTTTTCTGCAGTTATTGGAGAATTAGAATCCTCTGAAAAGAGAAGCAGCAGAAGTCTAAACACAGCAAAATACACCTAGCATGCAAGCGTTAAACCACTATAGCACAGTAGTCTTGTCCTGCCTGGCTGTATGTTATATTCACCTAAGGTCTATGAAAGCCACAAAATGGTTTTGAAAACCCTCAGCAAGGGCTGAGTCAGGTGCAGAATGACAAGATCCTTTGACATCTGAGAGTGCTGGGTTTTGTGGGCTTAAGTGCCTCCCTTGGTGGTTCTTTACTGCAGTGATTTCTTGTAGGGTTTTTCTTTTTCTTTTTCACATTAATGTTCCATTCCATTGTGCACAGAGCTTTCTTCAGACCTATTTAATGTCAGGGGGAATATTACCATTTCTTTCCTGTCATTAGAACAGCTTTAATCCCATCTGCATTGCCAGGGCAATAAATGATAATAGCTACCACATTTTTATTTCTGCAGTGCCTCCGAGCACCACATTTTTTCAAAAATCCCAAACAAATTTAAGCTTGGGATCTTTTAAACTCTGTGGGAGATGGTGTTGTCTGAGGAGCAGGAACACAGAACTGTGACAGATGGCAAGATCTGGACCTGTGGTTTGCAATTTTATGGTCTCTGGTGAAACTTCTGTGCGAATTGCTCATTGTGGGTGGTGGAACAAACAGTTTACATGAAGTGCATCTAGCTAGGAAGCCCAGATGGAGCTTCTAAGGAGAGGTGATACTTGTTAAACTGGGACTACAACCAGCTGCAGAGGGCAACTTCCCTCTTACAGGAGGTGTAAGCATCCAACCTGCTGAGTGATGTGACCCGTGGGGACAGGGTAGGTGGGGGAACCCCATGCTCTGCCCTTCTGCTCCATCAAACCTGTGGATAGACCTGGGGTTCCTGTGTGAATGTGACTGAAAACATCAAATATCAGCCAGGGAGCTGGCTACATAGCACGACTTCCACTGGAAAGAAAACTTGAGTAAAGTCTGGGTCATTTTACCAGCATGGCAGAGCTACAGACTTTTCCTGAATTTGCAGTTAGATCCATAAAAATTGCCTCCTATACAAAGCTGGTCCTGTGAGGAAACGACCAAGAGGTGGGGGGAGAAGCTGCTCATCATATCACCAGTTCTATATAGCCACCTTGGCTACACACTTTTGCTTAAAACATCCTTGGGCAAAGAATTCCCATTAATGTTAGTAGCAAGTGGCATCAAATGCTCAGACACAAAGCATTATAATGCTGTTTTCTAGTCAAACAATAACTTCAAGACAGATTTTTCTACTAGGTCTTTCACTTGCTGAGCTTCATATGCTCATAATAAAGATTTATGCTACTGAAAAAAAGTTTTATTTTCTACATGAAGGCCAGTGAGGATACCAGGAGCATCTCAGTTATCCTGAACAGTCTACCCTGCCAATGGGACTGACAATATTGTCTGGAAAAATGGGATGTGTGGAGAAAAAAAAAGGGGAGAAAAAAAAAAAATGGAGAAGAATGTGGGATCATCCTTAGCAGTAAGAAAATGCTGAGATCTCTTCTTGACATGCCTGGTTACATACTAACACTTTCTCTAGTGATTTCCATTTTGGGAGAATGTTTAAGCTCCTGAAGGAGTCTCTCTAGTGAGCTGCAGAGAGCAAGAGAGATCCTGTAAAACATTCTTCATAGATGCAAATTGCAGGGAAGGCAGCCAGAGCACAGGAAGGGAAGTTGCTAGAAACTTGGGGTCATTTATCATTTGGGAGCAGTGACTCTGCACATGTCGATGCTTCTGTCTCAAGCAGTTACTCAGTGTAAAGCAAAGACTATGATATGATTTAGGCAGCAACTAAGGCAACCCCACTGCTTCTCAGCAGAAACTTTACCTGAAAGTATTATTTAAACAGAACAGCAGTAGACTGGAGGATGCTAATTTGAACCACTTTTCACAAGCACAAAAGAGATTCATTCATGAGAGAGAGCCAGATGTTGCTCTCAAGGCTTCTGTTGACATTGACAATTTCTCCTGAAATTATTTCTCCATGAAATCAGAGTCACTGGTAACCCTGGGGGTCAGCCAGGCCTTGGACAGAGACATCATGAGAACTAGGCTTTCAAGGAGTGGAAACAGTGGATTTAACAGATATTGGGCCAAACAACTCAGCCATGGAGAGCTTCATACATCAGGTATTAGATTTGCTTGCCACATGGAAAACTGGGAACTGCATTGTGCAACAGAATAATGGTACAGCTAAAGTGAGCACATGGATGGCTAAAGGTACAATTAACCTAAATAAGGCACCATTTGTTCCAGAAAACTTGAAAGGGAAGGGAGGTGGAACTGTCATCTACAAGAGAAAGGAGCCAGTGTAGAGGCTGCTGTCACCAGTGGGCAAAACCATAAGAGATTTGGTCTAGAATGAACAAGGCAAAAAGAAACATCCATGGGCCAGATTCTCCTGGTCGGATGCAATGTAGAAGCTTGTGATTTACACCTCTGGGATTGTTCTGCCTAAAACACAGAACAGAAACCTGAGGAGATGTGAAACCTAGGAGGGAGAAGGGAAACTGC
This sequence comes from Heliangelus exortis, assembly GCF_036169615.1. Taxonomy (NCBI): domain Eukaryota; kingdom Metazoa; phylum Chordata; class Aves; order Apodiformes; family Trochilidae; genus Heliangelus; species Heliangelus exortis. The sequence goes on along the minus strand of NC_092436.1, from coordinate 6,056,812 downwards.
AGAAAGGAGATGCAAGCCTTAAGTTCATTGGGGGAGGAAGAACTAAAAATTTCAAAATAAATTTCAGCTTTAAGAGAGGAAAACAAGCATGAAAGAGAGTGTGAATGAAGTTGAGTGCTGGAGCATTTGGAAATCCAACTGGCTGTTTCTATAAGATGAAGAAGAAAATTGGGTTTCCAACTTCTGGGCCACTCTTTTCTCTCTCTGATGGAACAAAGACAGCAACACTGGGTCTGTTTTTAATCCTATTCTTAATTAAGGAGTGTGTCTTCAGACCTCACTGGCTGAAGCCTGGCAGTCCATCTTCCATGAAGATTTTTAATCTCATTTCACAGTTGGACAGCCTGGGGAGGCCACACAACAATTCTGGGGAGGGACCCAAGCGCCCTCACACAAGGGACAATGTGAAGAACAACCCATTGCAATGTTTTTGCAGTGGAATGCTCATGATTCACCAGGGAAATGTATTTCCCAGTGGATGGTGAAGGGCAATCTCTGTCCCCATTTGCTCTTCTCACCCATCCTTTGGGAGAAGGGAACATGCTGACAGCAGAACAAGGCAATGGGTGCAATGGGTGTGTTGCTCCTCTCCAAGCACTCACAGCCCAGGCATTTCACCCAAGGCTTGGGGATTTTGTGACCAGCTGTTGAGTGGGCACTTTGAAGTGAAGCTCATGTACCAGCTTAAACACTAAACCTACTGCAATTTCTCTATGGCTCAACTTCACCCCCTGCAAACTCGTGCTGGGCTGACAGTTTTGAGAAGGAAGGACATGACCTGAAAGACTGGAGACCTTCCCAGAACAAAACCACGGTCCCCCAGATGCCTCTTGTTTGGCTCTCTCTGGGTAATTTCATGATTTGTTAATGTTTAAAAACCAGAAGGGCTATTCAATCACAATGGCCCTGTGTGGCTTCCAGCCCAGCACAGAGCCAGTTGGTGGCTCTTGAGAAGAACTAATGCTAACCAGTGGTTTCTGGGCCAAGCAAATCCCTCCCTGTGGGGCAAGGATGACACCTCTTTGGGCAACACTGCAAGTCCATCCCATCTCCAGTCATCAACAGAGCAAGAGGGAGTCATTATCCTGTTGGCTCTGTCAGATGAGTGCAAAATGCACTCTGGGCCTCAGTCAAAAGAAGATTGGCCAAATGAAGGGGAACTTGGCCACATTTGCTATAGAACTTACCCTGTTCCTGCATCACACTGACATGCCTTCCTTGTAAAGATCTCTTAGAGATATAAAGACTCCATTTTATGGACAATCTCTATGCTTAAGGATAAGAAGGATAAGACTTCTGCAGGAAATATTCTTTAGTGCTAATAAAGACTCTCCACTCTGGTTAGATGACTTCTGCTTTATTTTCTGGCCACGAGATCTGATATTTGTACAGCACACAGTAAACCAAGGGGAACCTCAAACTGTAGCTGCTTGGTTTTTAACCTTCTTCCTTAATAATTATCAAAAGCTACAATGCAACTGGCCAGACTTCTGATGATTTTCCATAAAACAGAGAGCAAACATTCAAGTGGTCTACTGGACAAGCAAAGGATCAACTTTTTTTGAATAAAAGCTACCCTAGGCATCCCAGCTATTTTATTTCATTTTATCATAAAAGGTTCAGTGGGCTTTACTTTTAGTGACTCTGAGATGAAACTAATGCCAATGGAACAGATCTAGTTCAGACACACTGCAGACAATAAAGCTAGCTGAAATTTTTCAGCACTTTATTTTCCCTCTGAATGAAAGCTGAGGTTAGATCAAAAGTAGGAAATGGCTGATTTTGACAAAGCACCCTGATTTTCACATAGCAGAAGGGAGGGGTAGAAGGTTTTAGTGATAACTTAAGATGTTAAAAAGTAAGTGTTGGGATGCAATCAACCCTCCACTCCTTCTCTTGATCATAAATTGCTTTCAGACTACTACTGGTATCCTTTCATCCTAGAGGAAGTACTGTGCTAGCAGCTGACCTGAGGAGTAGGGGTAAATCTAAGGTGAGAGGTGAAGAACACAGAGTAAATGGAAACACTGCTAGTCTTTATGCTCAGTCAGGGATAGGAAGTTTAGCCACTCCCAGAGCCTACCTTCTGAGAAAAAAACACTTAAAGTGCATTGCCTTCACAACCCTTTAACCTCTGCTCAGCACATGCTCTTTGTCCTGGCCTGCTCACTGGGTGACAGGGTGCTCAAGGATGTGGTTTAGTGGTGGGCTTCGCAGTTCCAGGTTAATAGTTGGATTCAATGATCTTAGAGGTTTGTTTCCAACCAAAATGATTCTGTGATTAATTTCCCTCTGTGCTACAGTGCATGTGAGCAACGAGCCCTCCCCTCTCTACTGCCAGCCTCGTGCTCACCCTTCCCCTGTTCCACCAGTTCCAGCTGTCACACTGCACTACAGCTTCAACCCCAATTTGTAACCCACCCCATGAGCACCTCAGGCTCAGCATTGCCCCACAAGTCTTCCTGCTCTCAGGACAGGACCAACTCTTTGTGTGGCCCCATCACTATGAATGCAGGAACCCTCCATGTGTACCTTGTCCCACTGTCACAGGCACGTGCACAGCTGTGAGCAGCCCCAGGACGCTGCTACCATGGGCACAGCCACACACACCATGGAAGAAACCCTCCCAGAATCTCCAAATCCCTTTCAAATGTGCCATACCCCTCCCAAATCCTGCTTACCATGTCCCACTCGGATGCATACACACACCTGCGTGCACATGCACACTCACTAATCCTTCCATTAGCCAAATCCCAGCTTTTTACCCCAGCATTCTCACACACAGACCCTCCTTATCACCCTGCTCCCAGACACATGGGCTAATCTCTCTCTGTGTGCCACCTGCTTATCTTCCCTCTCTTCTACGTGTGCACACTTTTTCATACAGAGACTAATCCTTCTCAGTGTCACGTACCTCAAAATCCTTCTTACAACACCCCCTCACACACTGAGTAATCCTTTTCAGAAGCTTGCACACACAATCCCACTGGCAGCATCCTGTCCACATGGATGCACAACCACACGCAGCATCCCACAGCAGTTTTCAGGAGCACAGGAACTGTTCTGTGTGCCACACACATAGCAATATCCCCTTTCCTGAAGCATATATTGCTAAGTCTGACACAAGCATGTGAACCTGCCATCAATGCAGTAAAACCAGTATTTTTTTTCAAGCCAGATAAAGTAATGCAGATGATATATGTAAGGGTAAAACCTTGGTTATTTGGGTAGCTGCCTGGGAAAATGGAGAGCTTGTGTCAGGAGGAGAAATTTAAAGGGTCTGGCATGTTTATAGCAGGGAAGCAAAGGCTGAGAGAGGATGGGCTGCAGTCTATAAAAACATCAGAAGACACTAGAGAAGAGCTATTGATGCTAAAGGGCAACAATGGCATGAGAACAAGTAAGAATAAACTAGTCTTGAATAAATGCAAGCTGTGAACCACAGAAAGATTTCTAACCACGGGAGGAGAGCTGTTCTAGTCTTGCTTTCCAAAGGGAGCACTAGAGCAAAACCAGAGTTGGTTTTATATAGAGCATCACTTCATCTGAGAGCACAACTTGGTGTCAGTAACCCTGGGGTCCCTTCCCATGCTTGCTGTGCAGTTTGGGCTCAGTTACACCCTCTCACAGCAGCACACTATTTTTATCCTAAGAAGTCAGTAGTGCTAAAGTGCTTTGCTCCTTGGCTTTGTTCCCCACCTGCAGCAGGGCGGTAAGGAAAGAGAAAGCCTCTTTGTGTGAGGTGGGTCTTGTGCAATGGCCTTACATCCATCTATCCCCTGTACAGTTCTTTTCCTTAACTTGCTAACATGTATTGCAATGAAACAACCCCTGCCCTTGCATTTTTTGTAACATTCATATCATTGCTACCTAGGAGAGGGAGTAGTGAGGCCCCTGCTCCAAGCGGGAAGTGCAGCTCCCAGGGATCTATTTTGATGACTGTGGCACGGAGAACCCATCCCCACGTTGCCTCAGCACACATTTACATTCTCAGAGCTTCCCACCTCCACTGCTGGGCTGTCTCCAGAGACATCAAACACCTGACAAGTCTGATAGGAATTACATATCTGTAATACACCAAAAACAAACAAAAGAACCCCAGCAAAACAAAACCAAACTAACGCCCCAAACCACAAAACCAACAAAAAAAAACCCCTACCAAAAATAAAACCAACCAAACAACAAAAAAAACCATAAAAAACACAAAAAACACACAAAAAACCCAACAAGAAAAACCAGCAAAGGGAAAAAAATATTTAGTAGACTGCAAATGCTGCTGCATGAACCATCATCCTCCCAGGAGCACGTGTGCCTGATTTTTTCCTCTCCTATAACTGGGTAAGGCAGATGAAGAGGATGTTGGCTGAGCAGAATGACAGAAGCAGTAGATAAAGAGGTCCCTACTATTTGCATGTGGAACAGTCTCTTTTGAAAGAGGGAGAGAAAATGAAGATACTTGAAACTTTCTACAGACCTCACATTATCAAACATGGAGCTCTTCACCGTGAGACTGAGCAAACTCCTCTTACAGTGAAATCAATGACTTAAAAAGGTTTATACAGAAAATTTACCTAGGTTTTTTAAATTGCAAATGAGTTTCTTCTTTTTATAACCACTAAACTCAGAAAAGAACACTAAAGGAAAACCTGGCTAATAGGGCTACCGACTTACTTTCTCCTCTTAAGAAGTGACACCAAAAAAAAAAAAAGCCTTAGGTTGCCACCCCCAAAATGGAAATATCAAACTGTAAGAGAAATATTTAGTTTTGCACAATAGCATTCAAATAACATTAAGGTTACTTGAGGACCAAAGCCTACCTTTTGGTCCAGGAAACTGATGAAAATTGTTCTATTTTTTTAGACTCACACTACTTTTCTCTCTGTGGAGGGAAGCAGGGAAAACAGAGAAATATGAAAATAGGTGGAGATTGGCATCACATGCTGTTTTTTTGGGGTTTTTTTCTGTTTTCCAACTGGTAGGTGGGAGGTAAGTAGGAAACTGGCAAAAAAGTGTGAGCATACATAGAAAATCTTCACTTCTACCTTTCATTTTAGATTTGCAATAGTAAAATGATAGTAAATATTTATTGAAACTACTATTTCCTCGAGGGGTAAAATCTTTTACAGCAAAGACATGTTTTGAATGAGAAAATTTTCCACAAGCTTTTCAACCACCTCTAGACAGACATCTATAACTATCTGCAATGGTCTTGGCTGCAAAAATGGGGAAAAAAACAATGCTGAGGGAGAAGTGATGCATTGGCATCAGCCAAAATGCCATACAATGAAGACAAAACTCTGGAACAAAATCAAAAAAAGCCAAACCAAAGGACAGAGGAAAACTAAGCAAAATTCTGAGCACTTTTAAACTAAGTAAAAAAAAGTTCATAATGACACATGATGTTTCCAAAGCATTAAGCACATGTCATTGCAGGTCAAGCTCTTACACAGCCAGCACAGACTTCTTCAGCTCCTGTTCCAGGGCTGCCTTTATCCTAATACACCCTAATTGTCTGTAGGCAAATACTACACATGTCAGAGGAATCAGCCCAGAAAAAAAACCCCAAAGCTGTGCCTTTCTTTTTTTGCAGGTGTAGACTCAGAGCTGTGAGGTTAGGAACCTTTCAGTGAGCTCAGCCTGCATTTGGAAAGAGCAGCTCCATCCCTGAAGTCAGGCTCAGAAGCTTCTTGTGATGACCCAGAACTCACAGACACCTTTCCAGAGGGATCTTTCAGCCTTCAGGAGCAGCCAGCACCAAACTGGGAGAAGACAATTCCCCATCCATATAGTGGAGAAGGTATTCATGAAGCTCGCCCTCAAGCCTTGCTGAGAACAGAGGTGGAAGGATTTCACATCTCATTTCCTAGCACACAAAGAGCACAATGAACCAGTCTCCAGCTCCAGTGATGATAAGGTCTCACTTGTATTAGGAGAACAAAGTTCACACTCCTGGGATGAGAGATTAAATGGGAATGTCTGGTCTAGGGGTTTGCAGCCAGATTTTGTAAAATGATTTGGAGACACCACAAGATGTTCTGCCACCAAATTGCATGGGGAGAGATCCTACATTTTTTCCTAGTGGCTTTGTGCTACTTGTCTTGCTCCTGAGTTGGTGAGTTTTCTGTTTGTTCATTTATTAGAAGGTGAATTGTACTTTTCCCATTAGAAAAGCCTGCACTGGGTACAACAGAGAGTAAAATCAGTGACCAGATCAAGAGCCAGCAAAGGAAGAACAAGGGTGAGAAGGGATAAATTATTATATCAGTGATCCAAAGGTAACTCTACATTGGCTACAGGCTGGTCTCTGTTTCTTTTCATTGAACCATCCATTTTTTTCCTCCTTTCTTTGCTCCTCTCATGGACTATACGGTTTTCTTTACAGTGCTATTTTTTGGTTTATTTAGTTTGTCTTCTCATTCCTCTCTGGATTTTACACTCTCTCTGTTCCAGTGCTCCCTTCCTCATCTTCTGTATGAAACAGAAAACAATAATGCTCAAGCAAGAGGTTGCTTCAATGATGGTGTCACTGAAGTGATCTTGAAATGAGAGATTATTCCTTTACTCCATGGAAGTGATCTTTAGCAAAAATTCATAAAATGCAAAGAGAGGTAAAGGTGATACGAAAAATATCCATTAAAATGGTTTCAAAAAGATGTTAAAAATAGCTTAAAAAAAAACCCCAAAACTAAAACATAGTGTGTGAAAAAAACTCATGAGAACATGAAAGTAAAAACTATTCAAGCTAAGAAGGTTGTGTACCAAGGATAACAGTCATATTAAAATCAGCATCACTAGACTGGGTGCAGAAAATGTTGAGGAACAAACTCAAGCATGAACTGCAAAGCTCAGGTGTGGCAGGATCAATTATTTTGACTCAATGCACAAAAAGTTGCCTGGAATGGGTGGTGCTCTTTTGGAACTGACATTGTATTTTGTTACTTCGATTATATTGATGTTATTTAACTTGTCAAATGGAATTAGGGAGATTTTATACTTTTTTTTTTATTTTAAATTCCTTAGATTGTAGCTTAGAGTGTGGCTCTCTGATCTCAGCTTGGGTCATTGGTTCTGTAGAAGGCGAAACCTTCAGTACAAGACCAAGAAATACAGGGGAAGTCTTCATACTTTTTGATAAATATTAAATATCTTCTTCTGAATCCTCTTGTCCAAAAACATGACATTGACTCTTTATGGAATGACTTGAAACATAAACGCCCTTCGTAATCCTGTTTTCTCTTTAGGGGAAAAAAAAAAAAAAAAAAAAAGGTGGCATTTGCTAACGAGACCATAAATATTGATGTCTTTCTGAGGTCCCCCAGAGCCCTATCATTTTTGAAACCAACTGATTAATAATAGATTAAACACTTTAGTTCTGCTTACTCTGGGCTTCGTAACTTTAAGTGCCTCTGCTGTGTTGGCAACAGAGGGGTCTGGGACAGATGCTCAGTAGAAGAACATGGAAGCAGCCTACAAATACCTTCAAGGGCCAAAACTCAACCAAAATCTGCAGAGGGACATCAGAGGCTTAGAGTAATGCAGTGAGGAGCTTCAGAACATGTTTACAGCAGATAAGATTTTGTTTCCTTGGAATATCTGCAGTGTTTACTACGTTATGAGTCCACATGAAATTACACAGTAGATGTAGAATAAACTTTGCATTCATAACTTGCGTTTTGATTCTGTGAGCTCAAAGGAGCTTTTGGCTGTGTTTTAGGGAGGCCCAGAGTGGGCTGGTTTCAGATGTGCTGAGCAGAAGTGGTTACCCTGTACGTCACAAACCCAAACTTCATAGGACTTTTTGGATGTCACACAATAAGCCTGTATCAAATCTGATGAAAGAATGAGGTGTTTCTGGCTTCTGTGCTCACGTTCAGGTCCACTGAAGACTGCTGACATGAATGATTTGTTCTAACTCAGCAACCTTTGAAACACCAGGGAAAATACCTCATGTTACTCTCCCTGTCAATATAATTAATAACTTCATTTATACTATTCCGTTATAAGCACCCAGAGGGCTATATGAAAAGTCACAGCTCTTCTCTTCAGCCCTGAATTCAGCATCAGTTTTGCTGCTCACAGATACTTCTCAGCCTAGAAGCACTGCTCAGGACTGTACCTAATAACCTTGATCTTTAAATGGGCAGAACAGGAGCTAATTGCACTGCAGCAAAGTGATGGAAATCAAATGTTTTGTGGTTGCCTGAACAGGGCATCTGCAGAGAGGCAAGATGGTCACTTGCAGCACTACCCAGCCCAGGAGGCCTGGGAGCAGCTGTGGTTCTACAGGAAGGCACACAAGTGTTTAAAGGGAACAGTCCTTTTTTAGATACCTTGAAATACAACTTATTCAAGGAGAAGCCTAACAGGAAAGCCCATCTGCGCTCCTGTTAGGATGATGTTGTGTGCAACATCGAAAGGGATGCTCTAGAGAGAACTGATACCAAGTGTTAGAGGAACAATCTTTGCAAGGAAACATGATGTAAAAAGATTTCACTTTGATCCTTTTCCCAAGCAGTTAGTTACAACTCCCAGTTGGTGACTTCAGCCATTCTGCTGCTGTTCAACAGATACATCCTTGGAATTGCAACCCCAGTTGCAAAAACATGAATCCTATTGGCTCCTAACATGTGAAATGAGGCACTGCTTCAGATATTGGGACATCAGGAGAAGACCCATCCCACTGGCTGCATTCTTACAGATCTTGTCACTAAAAAACAGCTTTTTTACCCTGCCTTCCCTCCAGAGCAGGTTTAATCTGTAGCTAACATGCAATGGCTGTTTTAGCCATAGTGCTGCTGAACATTGGAGCAGCAGCTGGTTGGAAAGCAGAGAAGCTCACAAAAGCTCTGCAATGACTGCTGAAAATTTTCCTGACCACTGACCATGGACTTCATTACCAAATGCTGCACAAAGTTTCAAAGTTTTGCTCAGGTGTTGGTTGCAATCTGCTTTCAAAAGAGAGGTGGAAGAAATCTTTGTAGGAAGTGTACACCACTGTTTTTGTTTATCTATTCATTAATTTGCATAACACTGCTCCTCTATAGCTCCCTCTGATCTGGCAAACTACAGGTCTGATTCCTTTTTATACCATTCCTTTATGCGATGCCTTTATTTATTTATTTCAAAAATACAGCCAAAGAAAACAATGTTGGATTTTCAGTCCCTCACTTTTGGGCCTCAATGTGTGTCTCCAATCCCATTTATTTACATTTCAAGGGAGAGGTCAACAGAGAAGAGAAACATGAGGGCTTCTCTACAAATTGTGATCAGCAATAACTTTCTCTGTGTACAAAATCCTGCATCTCACATGACAAAATCAAGAGATGTGACCTGAGAGGAAGCCCTGTACTTACATGATTTTTCTTCAAAATCAAGGCCATCAAGGAAGAACCTGCCAATCAGTGTTCTCCCTCATCATCTCCACCCTCACTTTCCATCTTGTTGTTTTTCTTTCCATTTTTCTCATTTCCCCTGACCCAGCAGGGAGGACGGGAAAAAGAATGGGGCTTGTGCTGTTGCCTCTTGTACTTTGAACATGCTTCAAACTCCTGCTTCTATTTCTTCACTAGACTCTCTACAACACATAAAACTTCCTTGTAAAAATACTCAAAGTACCAACAATGCTTCCAAGCAAACAGTGGAAGAAAAAAATCATTAATTATATGTTTTGTCATTAATCAAAGTGCAGGGCTAGTGAGATGCACAGTGGTCACCTTTGTACACACACAGCCAAAGGTTGGTTGGGCATCCCTCAGGACTGGGTTACGTCTGCAGGGAACACAAGTGTGACAGAGAACTATCACTGCTCCATTTCTCCTTTGGAAACACCATGAGGAATTCCTCACTGTGGCTTTAAAAAGCAGACATGAGAAGGCTTCCCTTTTTTTATGGCTCTAGATGAACCTGAGAGCGAGCTCTGGTCTTAAACCAGGTAGAAGGAAAACAAAAGTGAGACCCTCTGGGCACTACCACTGTTCCCCACTTCAGCTCAGGTTTAATTTCCTGTAAACAGCAGGATCTGAAGCAATACAGGTCCATGCACCAGCTTAATGCAAAGGCAATACCATGGCTTTCTGCTGGTCTGCCCAAAGAATAATAATCCCTTCTCAAACTCACCCTGCCCCAAGGTGAGAAAAGGATTCCATGCTCTCTGCTACAACTCAATTAGGGAAGATCCTCCAGCTACAAACATTTCCTGTGGTTTCTGACAGCTTCACAAGGTGACATGGCTCAGTCCCAGGCTCTTCCCCGTTATCTGTTACTGCAGAAAGGCTTCAAATACTTTCTGGACATCCTGTGTTGAAACTGCTAATCCACTTGGAGTTTGGAGATTTTTTTTCTTTGTTTTTTAACAAAACACTCCTCTTACTCTCAAACTACCTTCAGGCTGGTTTTGCCAGGTTTTTGTTGCTTTTGGTTGTTTTTTTTTTTTTTTTTTTTTTTTTTTTTTTTTTTTTTTTTTGTGGTGTTTTTTTTTTTTTCTTTTTAATTAAAAGCACATACATTTTTCAGCAAGAAATTTCAATAATTGAGCTGCAAGGAACTCCTCAGAAGTGAGATCTTGATTTTGCAAGTGCCCTGAGGAAAGAATTTGGGAAATCTACACTGCAAACAACCAGAAAAATAAGTGGACAAGTTGTACCAACAGGATGAAATATTAATTAAAGGGTGAATGACTTGGCAGGAAGAGAGGGAGATTCAGACTGAGCTTGAAGGGAGACTGCATGCACTGTCTGTGTGAATACACTAATTTTGCAGTTCCCTTCAAGATGGAAGTCCCCATACCGTAGTGTTTGGAATCTCACAGGTTGCTATTTCATTGGCATGATTCAGCATCCATCAGCTTTCCTCTAACAGGGATTTGTGCCTGGAGTGGTGCTACAGAAACTGCAGGAGACATTGTGATGGCTATAAAATCATTTATACAGAAACAAAATGTCTCCAATGATTTAGCCCCTCCATCTCTGCTGGCCCAGATTCACAGCAGAAAGAAGTGAGACAAAGAGCTTTACATAAACCACCTGCAATGTCACTCAGGATTTTTTTTTTCTCACTGAAATCACTTAATCAGGGATCCAGACAGTCCTAACAACTCTTGTAGTCTCAGCAAAGGGCTTGCAGTGCTGTGTGAGTCCATAAAGTCTCAGATCCTGAAGCCATTTGATTGTGCATCTTTTTTTTTTTCTTTTCGGTAGGGTATTTCAAAGGCAAAAAAAACACAAAAAAAAAAAAAAAAAAAAAACAACAAAACAAAAACAAAACCTAAAAATAAGAGTTTTCAGTGCTGAAAGAAGGAAGGTTAATAAAAAGAAGCCTCAAATTCAACATGGTAATAAAAACATATAACTTTGTTTTACAAGCTTATGGTTTTGGAAACCTGACAGTTATTGACTGAAAGCTTTCAGGCAGCAGTACCAGGCAGCAGAGAGAACAGTTGCAGGAATTACAAAAAGCTCCTCAGCCATTTCCATCCCTGTGAACTCACACTATTTCCTGAGCCCTGGCTCAGCAGTAAGCTGCTGCTGCTGACTTTCAGCATCTTCCCCACTGCCTGTGGGGTAAGGTCAGCCCAGCTCAGAGTTAACCACATGCACATCTGGAGGCACAGTGAGGTGTAAAGGTTGTGATCCACGTGTTGCCTACACCTGCTGGGTGAATTCTCTACCATTTTTTTTTTCCACAGAGAGCTAGTAAGGGCCAGCAGCTTTCAGTTTTTGACAGCACTTGGCCTAGAGAAATGAAACTCAGCAGGTAAGGAAGAACCCTTCATGAATTTCAAAAGATGGGATACATTGTGCACTGAAGCACATTCTCTCCACTGGTTCTGGAAAGAGGATGATCCAAACAGACTAATCAGAGAGACTCAATTTAGCCACATACAGGAGTGCAGTGGTTTATCAGGGCAATTTGGAGCTAGTTATTAAATGCTGTAAATATCATTAAAAAGAAGTGAGTCAGGGGGGCAGCAGGGAAAAAAAAAATCAAGAGTCTCCAAAGGACTACAAGAGCTTGTAGAGGTTATAAAGCTGCACAGCACCTCCAGGAGCCATGACTTGCTGTCTTGAGAAGAAAACATGGTTATTTATGCAATCACTGAGCTATGGACCCATGAAGAAAATCAGTTTGCCAGGAAGACACCTTTGTAATATGGACCTTAACTGTTCCTGCTACTGCCAAGCCAAGTCCCTTTCCCAATGAGCAAAAATTCAGCAATATTTCTGCTGGTAAAGCACGAAACAGCTCTTCAGGCTTTCCACAAAAGCACAGAGATTTGGGCCAGGAGGATTTGGGTCAGGACGTTGCATCATGGAGCTGGCTCACCTCTAACCAAAGCATCACTGGCAGACATTCCTCCAGCCTCTTCCTCAAACTCTCCATTCACTGCTACCTCATTCTGTCCATCCCCAAACCAAGCTATTGGAAAAGCCTCCCAACATCCAACACTAGCTCCTTCCATCAGTAAAGCCTCGGGGGATGGACAGAACAACTCATTCATTCATGCATGTATGAAAGCACTTTCTGCTGCCTACCATCACTTCTCTGGTGCTGGTAAGACAAGACAACCACCTCCAGATCTCCCTAGTGCTAAGACTGAATTTCATGGCTCATTTCAGTGTCTGTGGGAACTCAGGTGTCACACAGGCTCTCTTTAGGATGAGGGATACAACTAGAAGCTATTATTACCCTGCCAGTGGTCTGCACAGGTCAGTGTGTGGGGGAGAGGCACAGAGAGTGAACTGAATGGCATGATTATCCCTGGCATGTCTTTTTCTAAATATTACACCAGATATTGCTTTCATTTAATTACACTCAGCAGCTTCATTAGCAGAGCTGTATAGTGAGGTTGAATGCTCCCATCCAGTCTTCAGGGGTCCAACAAAATGGGCTTTCGGATTCTGTCTGTGGGAGACAAAAATCGTTCCTGGAAGTGCTACTGCCAGAACTGGGGAGGGAGAATTTCAAGGAAACGGTGTCACAGCAAATGGCAGCCTCAGGTAGCTGCTGTGCTTGCAAACTGCTCTCTCCTGGGATACCTGCTGGGAGGTCAGGAGCTGTCGGTTTGGCAGTCACAGCCCTGTCTGCCACAGACTGAAAAATAACTCCTTGGTTTCAGATGCAGCCCCTGCCAACACAGTATCCCAGTGCCCACAGACAGCCCTGCACCTGCCATAGAACAGCAGAGGTTGATCCAGGGCATCCTCTGCTCTGATGGGAGGCACCCCAGCCCTGATGGTTTTTTCTCCCCATCACCTGCCCTCAGAATTATCTCAGCTTTGCATGATCCTTGCTCTGATGCCCACACCACCACCACCTTTTTTCTGAAAAAAAACAGTTTAGATAGGAAAAGGAATGCAAAAACGATGTGGCTGTTGCTGTATAGGAGAGTCCTTGGGACAAACAATGTTAAAGGAGGCTGGATTCTTCTCAGGCTTTTCACATGTGTATTTTCATATATATTTCATAGTCCCAGGACTAAAAAAGCTATGGGTCCAAAAGACACAGACAAAACCCAGATGATGTAGGCACCTGGACCCAAGAAGATACCTAAATTTCTGCTGCAATCCCCTTTGTCTGCATCAGCTGGGCATAAAAGCTCTGCACAGACAGAGCCATTCATGGGGAAACCCTGGGCAGCTGCATGTGTTTTGGAGACTTCTCTCTCCTGCCTTGCTCAGGGCTCTCCTTAGCAACAGGGCTCTGCTTGCAGCATCTGCCACTGCTTTTTGCCCTCCCTTTCACCAGCAGCACATGGAAACTGCACTTCTGCCTGCTCAGACCAATGCAAGACTTCCAAGCTCCAGTCCCTACCCTCCCTTTCAGCTACACAGCCCCATTTGACACATTGCAAATGAAAGAAAATGCAAAACTAAGGTTTTGACTGAAATCTTTTCAGATTCACAGCTGCAGTGTGGCACCTCCCAGCCCAGCAGAGTTACCCACAGCACCAGAGGAGCAATTCTGGGGGTACCTGGGCTGTGACCTGAACTCAGGGTCTTGAAAACCACAAAGTCAGAGCTACTGCCTGGTTTTTCTACTTAGATCTGCCTCCTCTAAAGGTGACACTTTAAGCCCCATAGAGGTTTATCTCCACCAGCTCCTTGTTCCTGAAGCAACAGGGACTGAATTTCAGGCCCAAAGAAGCTGGGATAAACAGATCCTGGCGTCATCAGGCAGTGTGAGCATGTGTGGGGGGGACTGGGAGTTCTGGGAAGCAAAGCAGAGGGACAGCACATCCTAACAATCCGCTCCCAGAAGATGAAGCCATATGTTTCTGGAAATGTCAGAACAAAAATCGTTATAGAAATAGAAAATTACTTCTCGATCGTTTCTCGTTTCTATAATACTGCTTCCTCTCTGTTTTAATGTCTTAATTTGTCTTGTTATTAAGGCAGAGACAGAGCTCAGAAAAGACTGGAAGGATGGCTTGGGATGCTGCCCGCAGAGGGAAGATGGTCTTGTACCTTTAACATCCCACAGCTCTTGGTACAGAAATGGCTTGAGCAAGGTTATGAAAAGTTTTTTGCTTGAATATGTGCAAGGTCACATCTTCTGAATAATTGTTGTTTATATTCACCAGATACTCCCCAAACACTTATTTTTCTACATAATATATTTTGGCTCTATGCTTACGCTACTCATTAAATACACGTGGAAGTTATGGATAACAAAGACATGGAAAATATGACCCCCTTAGGGGATCATATTTTGCCATTCCTACTATTTTCTAAAACAATTACTCACTAAGAAATCATGCAAGGGACTCAGGCAATTCAAGGAGGCCTATAAAGGTCTTATTCTTGTTAAACCCAGAATGAAGCTGATCCAGGCTATCTGAATTACTCCCCAAAGGCATAGAATTTGAAGGAACAGACTATTGTGATCCAAGATACTCAAAGAAGCTACCAAATCAGTCCCTGGGGCTATCAGTGAGGGGGGATGGTTGGATATACTTTTATTTTCATGTGCAAGTAAAATCAGCTCCGTTGCTGACAGGATTAAATGCACAGGCAGAAAGGGGAGTACTGCCTCTTCACCCAACACACTGTTGGTGCTCCATGTTCTTGTCACGACAGAATACTTCCTCCCCGAGGACTTAAAAGACACACACCTTTAGCTTTTCAAGAGAACAAGAAAACATGAAAGTGCAAGAGAATTAGGGGAGGGAGCTGAGGGGGAAAATTGTGACAGGCTGTAATCATGAGACAAGAGTTTACAGTGGAAATAGCAGCTATGAATAATGCAACAGTTCTCCCCCTGGAGAGAAGGAGGCCTTGGAAAAATGATTTCTCCAGATCTAATGGCTGAAACAGTCCATTACAGGTGCCACAAGAGGCATCTGTCTCCATTTACATACCTATTTGATCAGGTCCTGGAGCTACAAATTATGCACTAATCAAAATTAGGACCACAAGGAACTTGTAGTGCACAGCAAGCCTTGCAAGGTGGAAGTACAAAGTTTCCAACCCACAGAAGGGCAAAGAGCAGATAAAACCTCTGCCCGTGTCCTAGTGGATACTGTAGAATGGAAAAAGGCATTAAATATGTTAAAACAATGCTCAGGGTCACAGATAACTTGAGGCACACTGACACTAGGACTGTGCACCTTAAATACAAGGCATCTTCCAGAGGGTTGGTAGAGACCCATAAAATCAGGAATGGTTTGGAAAGGTGAATAAGAAATCTGCTGCTTATTTATCCTATGCTAAGATTCAGGGGAACACACAGAAATTATCAGGTATTGGGTTTAAAACAGAACAGATATTTTGCCAAGTGAAACAGTATTAAGTCCTAGAATTCTGTGCCAGGTGATTCCAAGTACAAATGACCTTTGAGATAACAAATATTCAGGGTATTGCTCCACTGACAGCCATTATACAAGATGCTCTAGGTACATACTCTAGCAGAGGAAATTTTACATTACCAACAACACCAAACCAGGGGACAGAATCTTTTATTCTCTTCCCTTAAATGCCTGCTATGCCCAGTTAGCAGAGCCAGCACTCTGGGTAGCTCAATCTTTGTTTGGGTCCAGTGTAAAGGCTTTTGTTTTCCTGTTCTGTTCAAAGGACACACCTCCTCTGTGACTAATGGCTAGGGAAACCACCAAAAAAGGACTTTTATCACTTGGCATTTGTATTGCACAGCGTGAGATTTTCAAATACGTCTCTGCAAATATGTTCTGCATGCCCAAGCCTGAGGGATAAAATTGCATGAAGGAATAAGGGCTAATTCATTACCAGTGACATTCAACTTATTTTTATGAAGATTTTTTAGATATTAGAATAACATACTGAAAGCCAAAACCCTAATGGACAACAATGTGAAATACCTTTTTTGTCTGACTGTTGCAGTCAGCTCTCATCTGCACAGAACAGCCTTGAGCCAGGCCAAGTTCCAGACTACTTTGGCTCATTTCTTAAAAAAAACCCTCCAAGTTTTATAAAAGGTTTGATTTCTATTTTTTGTACTTAATTTACATGATCATTAAAGCTCTTGAGAAGCTGCTATACAAAATTGTCAGGCTTTTTTTTTTTTTTCTAATGGATCTTACATGTACTCCATGCACAAATTCAATTTTACTTCCCTCTCTCATCCATGTTAAGAATGACAAGAAGATGAAATGTCAAAAGGAGGCAGTTTAGAATCATAAGTAGACTACTCACACAAAATGCTTTATCTTCTGTACAGCTGTGGGTTTGGTCTGCCTTTAAAAATAGAACTAAAGAGCTACTGATGGTGATAATTATTTTCTAGCGATTTACAGGGAATTTGGTTTTGTTTTGTTGTTTGTGTTTTTTTAAATTTTTTTTTAGTGTATTTTCTATACTTATCTACAGAAAAAGACACTATTCCTGATGACTGCCTGTGGCCAGGCTACTTCTTGGAATTATGCCATTAAAAACTCTGGCTCTGACTGATGTAACTGAGGTTATCTACATTCAATACACACTTTTAAAGGACTATTCTGATTAACTCTAGATTAGAATAAGGCTTTCTGGGAGGGATACTCTGCACTGTGGGATTCTCTGCCAACACCAGCACTGCTCTTCTGACTTGAGAATAGCTTTTCCCTTCCTCAAACGTTCTCCAAAGTGAATTTCAAAGTCGTGCATGGACAGGCTCCAGATTTAAAACTCCCACAGCCCTCTATGCCAGAAGAACCAGAGCCTTAGGGAATGTAACAAACACAGCTCATAAGAGCAACCGGATGACAGCGTATTAATACACTCTGAATGTTATCTACATGTACAGAAAACTTTTATTGCCAACACGTGGAGCTAAAGTCATTCTCCAAGAGAAAACCTTTCAATTGTCCCGGGCAGCAAGTAGATATCAACTCCACTTCTCTTCCACCAGTGGTTAATTGGACTCAGAAACAACATGAAAGAAGAGGATGGGGAACAAAATATGAGCCAAAAGGAAAGAGGATCCTCCCACCTTTCTCATAGCATTAATTAGCAATTCCTTGTGATCTGCCATCTCTTACCCCCACTCTCTCCTGCCAAACCAACAAACTGGTATGGGACTGGCAAAATACATAGAGTGACACCAGAGGGAAAATCAGAAACCCAAGCCAGAACACAGCCTTGGGGATAACACTGGGTAACTTAGGTACAGTACAAAGGGTTCATTATTGTCCTCTGAACCCCTCAGTGGGAAATATCCTATTCATGTTACCGAGATGCTTTCCCCTGTCTGTCTCAGACACTGGCATCACGAGTCTGTCTGGTGCTTCCCTTTATCTTTTTTGTTCTTTCTCTATTTTCTTGGTTGGTTTTTTTTTTTTTCCCTCCCTTAGCAATTTTCAGTCAACCCCAGGGAGACAGTCCCACTCTTATTTGCTAAAATAACTAGCAGCTAAATGACTGACATTTAAAGCAATATCTTAGGCTTCAGCATTGCTCTGCTGGGAGAAGATAGTGATGAGTGTGTGGGGAGAGGGAGGAATAGGATGTGGATCATACTTATGAAGGATTTTTGTGTGGGATTTTTTTGTTTGTTGGTTTGGTTTTGTGGGGAGGGTTTTTGTTTGGGTTTGTTGGGTTTTTTTTACACTTCCTGAAGACTCTGCTGCTCTGCTGTCTATAAACTATAAAAAAACCCAACAAAAACAAAACAAAAAAACCCAAACCTGAAGTGTAAAGCAACCTAAAGACCACTACACGAAGCCTCAATGAAGACAATGTTATGTTTTTATTTTATGCTTTTCTCTTTTTTTGCAACTCTGAACTGCACCAGCATGTGGAAAAGGATGCTCAGGCCTTAAACTGCCACAGCTGGTGCTGCTCAGGATTTAGGGGCATTAACAGAGTTTGGTCATCTCTGTGACAAGTACACACGTCTGCTCCATTGATGATCAGCATCGCTGAACCTGCTGCACCCCAGTGCCTGAACTTGCTGTGTGGAATAGTACTCATCACAGCAGAGGTGTCTGCACAGAAGCTCAGCTCAATGCAGAGAGATATTTTTGCAGAAATGGCCAAATTTCATACTAGAATAATGCACAGGCAAGAAAAGACAATGGATACATGGACATAAACAGACAGTGGCTGTAAGGTTGGTAGTTACAGCAATGAAGCTGTAGGACAGCTTTGTACTAGACTGTGTCTGTCCCAGGGCTGAAGTGGGATGAAGGTCAGGACTCAGAACTGATTGACATCACACAAACTCCTCAGGACCATCCCTCCACCAATTCTACACTGCATCCAACTCATCTGCTGGGAGCTCAGTATGTATTAGCATCCTTTTTGTGGCTGAATTTCCTTTAAGCTTTCTTGCTTGCACAGGTGAACTCAAGGCAAGCTTCTCTCTACAGGGCATGGTGCAATGATGCCTTCAACAAAGGAAACCAGCAGCAGTTTGTTCTGCTCTAGTTCAGCTGGGAGAGACAGATGGACATTTACACTCACACTTGCAAGATCCCCTCCCTCATCCAGGTGAGATTTTCCATTTTTCACCCAAAAGCTTTCTCTTTCTACCAAGAAATTCAAGCAGCCAGCTGCCACCTAGTTAGCAGATGGACTATTTGTTTGACTTGTCAGACCCCTTGGGAATTTCACATGCTGGAGCTGCCACGTGGGAGAGCTTTTCTAAGACAGTTGTTCAAATGAAATGTCCAGAAAACAAGGGGAAATAGTAATAGTTTCTCTGCCACCCTCCATGTAGTTTCACTATTAAATTTCCCTCAGTTTTGTTTCAGAGGTTTATAGCACATAAATAACAAGCTTAAATAACAACAGCAATAATCCTTGTGCAGAACTATGGCAAAGGAGTGAGGACCAGTGTCATCAATGTAGAAGAATATGGCAACAAATAGGAGCTCAGCTCCCATGGTGCCATTTTGCTGAGATCTCCTGATGAATCATCTCTCCCTGCCTGAACCTGTTCTCTGCTCTGGAGAGCCTCTCAGAATATCACTGCATGTAAATGTCTGATACAAATATAAGGTAAAACCTGGTGCCATGCTTCTTACGGGCACAGCAGGCACCCAGGAAGAACACCACATCCAAAAATCAACAAAAAACCTCCTACGCAAACTCCAGACAACACAGCTTTGTTTTCCTTTTACAGTCTTCCAAAATGGATTGGAATTCTTCCCATAAGTAGATAGTAAAGGGATTCTCATTTGGCTCGGTAGGCACCTCTGTGTATATGCAAAGAATGTAGTTGCAATCAACTGTGTGTACTTCCACTGACAAAAATGTGGCAGTAAGTAGAGAATGTGTGCAGAAATGGGCATTGGGTGTACTAGTTGGAAGTAAAGAGATCGTGGGTGTTTATTACTATTACTGGGTGATGACAAGCCAAAAGGGTTTCTTGAAAGCCTAATCAGCAGCTGCTTCTTCTCAGCTCCGAGCTGCTCTGCTGAGGTATTAAATGGGCACAGAAATGCTAAGTGTAAAACCAGTGGCTAAATACCTGGTGAGCTTAACAGTGCTAATAAAATGCATAATCTACTTATTTTCTGTCTGGTTTGTAAAGGCTTTAGGTACAGCACAGTCACGCCTCCAAGAGAGCTGGGCTGAAAACTGTAAAAATGAAAATGATCTCCCACAGCATAACCTGACTACAGAAAACAAGTTGCTAGCAAAATTCCAAATACTGTAAAACCATAAAAGTGACTACGCCAATACTGTTTGTAAATAATACATTCAGTTTTAAATAAGAAAGCTTTGTAATCAGAAGAGCTCTCCTACATTTTCTTCCTTTCAGTTTTCCCTATAAAAACTGATAAGTGAATCAGGTGTCCTCATGATCCTTTGGTGCAAGGTAGACTAATGAAGACTCACATTTGTGCAGTATACAGGAAAAAGGTGATGAGAAAGGAAGCAAAGTGGCCAAATAAATCACATTTTTTCCACCCAATTCCTTTTACTGTCAACCATTAGCTGGTTTATACCAGAGAACACAATAGGCTTAGAGGAAAGGCATCTCATCTCCCTGTGACTGAAAACACTCTCCCAACCCAACTGGAGCTTGAGGAACTTGGTGTGCAAGATGCCATTCTGCATGACATTTTTTTGTAAGCTTTCAATTTGAAGGCTGTTCCTTTAGTTCATGCCATGATGAAATCCCTGGAAGGGAACAGGAGCCAGGAGTAGGCTGCTTGACATTCTATACTCTGCACTTTAATTTGGTAAATTGCCATCCCTGCACTGGTGCTATAAGGTGCTCAGCTGGAGTCCAAACACTAAATCATTCCTTCCTGTGGCAATAGCCTGACACAGGCCTAATGACACACTGTAAATGCAGTTCTGCTGTGAGCTCACGATGGGGAAGTTTATGTCATTTCTATCCCACACGCAGATTTCTTCTTCTGGAAAAAATAACATGGGCAGGACACAAAAGAGGCCTCTATACAAGGATCTGTGGGGAGAACTGATACAAAGCCTTCAAAAGTAGTAAGAGAATGGCTGCTTTTGTATGCATCCTGGCAACTAGATTGTGAAAGGACAGGTAGAGGTAGGTCATTCACCCTTTCCTATGCAAACAGCTTGGGAATGTACTGCAAAACATTGCAGCCTTAAATATCTCAACCCAGAATCAAATGTTGGTTGTGCTTTCCAAAACGACACACAGGAGGGGACAAAATGAGCCCAGGGGCCATAGAGAATCAAGCATGGAAATTTGGTATAACAGCCCCTCTGAAATAGCACACACCAGCAAACAGTGGCCACTGAGAAGATAAAATAATGGTCTCCTAGGGCAGTGCAGAGCTACAGCTCTCTCTCTTCTTGGAAGTTTAAATATACGATGCTCAACAAAGTGGTGAAACCAGAACCACTGCAGCCTGGTAGACACCAGAATGTGTCTTTCTGTCCATCACCACCTTGTGGCTCTTCCAAGACATCCACAAGAATTCTTCTGCACTGTCCTATCCCGCATCCACAGCTGTGGTTTCCAGCAAACCCAGTTCTTCTCTATGGCTGCTGTCTCTGTGATTTCCCTTCGTGTCTTGCTCCAAAACAGCTCCTGCCCCACCACTTGCTTCTCAGCCTTCTTTTCCTCTTGATGGAGAGAAGCCCCAGTGGGAAGGGAGGACATTTTGGTGCAGTGATATGCACCTTCTAGGTTTGGATCTGCTTCACCCACAGGTGACCTCACCTTCCCAGAAAAGGCATCCTGCTGGCTGCTGCCAAACTTCAGCATCTCAGCCTAATCAAGAGCTGGTTCTCCACAACAGCCTTTAATCATCAGCTAGACAGTTTACCAAGGGAAGTTTTTTATACTTTCTGCTAGAATTTATTTTAATGACACCTACCATAAGAGATTAAAAAAAAAAAAGGCAATAAAATAGCTTATAGAGAGTATTTTTATAATCCACTAAGCTGTTTTCCATTTCCACTGATATGACATCTCTCAGCTATAATTTATAAATGCCATCAGTTAACAGGCACAGAATTTCATCCTCTGATTTCTTGTCTCCTATGCTTTTCCCATTTAAACTTTGTTAAATCTTTGCTCTGTTGCTAAATCCAGAGAGATTTGGCCATAGCTGGGGGGGGAAGAAAAAGTTTAAGTAGCTAATTAATGTCACTGGATTTGGGGCAACATATCATAAGAGAATATAGAGGAAGCATGTCCTAAATAAATATTTTTGGCATTTAAACAAGGCTAACACTGCCTCACACACAACCCCCTCCCACTCCCCCCCATCAACCTCCAATATCCTCAGAAAAAAATGTTTCATAAGCAGCAAGTGGCTGCTTTCCCATATAGGGAAAATGAGGATATCCTACAATGCATATTGACTTTTATTTGGTGCATCTGACTGCCCCCAGGGTTATTCCTGTTATTGATGAAGGGAGTCACTCTGGCAAGTGTCCAGTGTCCCTAGGTCCAACCTAGGGACATCCAGGGATAAAGCATTGATTTACAGCCCTCCTAGAATTCACTTCATAATTTGATAGCACCATAGAAATGCCTAACAATAATTAAACTCTTGCTGTAGTTAGACCTTGTCTCTGCTGAGCTCAGATTGGAAAACTCCAGGCTTTGCCACGGCCACTGCTAATAGGTCACAGGAGGGAAAACAAAAAAAGAACATACATTTCTCCTCATTTGAAATGGCTTGCACATCATCTTGAGTCTGCTTGGAAACCTCTATTGGGCTGCATCAAGTCTTTCGTTTATGAAAGGACCTGGCTTGGAAGAAGCAAGGTCAAATGAATTGATTTTTGGTAGTTTTTATGTGGGCATGAAGAGATGTCCTTGACTCTGTACAGGTTAAGGATGGTTCATGGTCTTTCCAGGGACTGGACAGACTTCTTAAAAGCCTGGTGGCACAACCAGTTAAACATTTTGGGTAGTCAGGGGAGGAAAGTTCCCCACAGCTGCCTTCCTCTCATGGAGTGGAAACTTGCAAAACACACAGAGGGAGCAAGACATCTGCTCACTACCATTTTATCTAATGAACACCAAGTTCTAGTGGAATGTTAGCTTGATTCAAACATACAGAGGATCAACAGTCTAACTTTTTTTTTTTCCTGATGAACTTTGTCTACAGAAGAAAGGCTTCACTCAACTGAGAGTTATCAATAATCTTTCTACAAGATTTGAAGACAAAAACAGAAAACAGAGGACACATTGGCTGAGCTGAATGGAAGAGACCACCATGAAGAGAGCTGGTGCTAAATGAAATCAAATGAAATTAAAAAAATGAAATCAAGAGAAGCTGTTCACCATGCAAGAGTTACTACTTTAAATGCATCTCCATGTATTTTTTCCCATAAGGAGATTAAACACCTCCCTGCAGGTAACAGGGGAGAATGAGAGCTGGTTCAATCCTTCTGATTCCAAAGTGGCTCAGTCACACCAGGGTGCAACTCCAGCACAATATTTGTCCCAAGTCTGGCAAGGACTTGCATCAAGAGTGATGCAAAAGGTGGCAGCCAAGCTGCTGGCCAGATGGGCCAGTCCCCAGTGCCACATCTCGGGGGGGAAGACAAAACCTGAGCCAAGCAGGTGAATCATCTGCCTCTCACTTGGGGAGCAGAGAGGAATGAGCCTCCACTGCCCATCTGAAGGACATTTTCCTGCTGTCAGAACAGCAGTGGGAGTATGGATGGTGAATACTACAGAGTGCCCCTTGGCACTTTGCTGAGCTGCTCCATGGCAAAGCCTGCTTGAGGGAAAATGCTCCCGTGGATTTTCCATGCAAAAGTAGTCTCCATTTACCCACTCAAGCACCTACATGGCCTCTACCCCTATACTGCTGCCAAGTGCTTCCAGGAGAAGAGAAATAGTTTACCCCATCATTTCCCAGATGTCATCTTCTGCTGCTCATGTGCCAACAGGCACAGGAGAGTTTGGGCACTCTCCAGAGAGCCATCCTCAATTGCCAGGGATCTCTGGACCCTCCTATATGGGGTCAGATTCATCAGGAAGAGCAAGGACTGTGAACATGAGCCTAAAAAAGAAAATGAGACCAATGTGGGACTGGCCAGAAATGCAAAGTCACGTTTTTCTTCCATGGACAAGTACTCTCTGCACTTATTTATCACAACTCTGGCAGTCACAGAAAGGACATCTCCCCTCCTGAGCAAGCAGCCTTTTCCAGCTAAATAAATGCTGCTAAATCAGAGGGGGCTCCAGATATTCCTAGCACTGGGTTGCTTTCTCATCAATTCCAGCCCTTCCAACTTCACCCCACTCTATCCAGTCTCAAAAATAAAAAACATAACAAAAACAACAGCAAAAAACCAACAAACCCCAAGCAAACAAAACCACCACATCCCAAGGTGTAACTTCTCCCTAAAGCCATCCTTCATATAGTTTTGCACACAAGAGAAAGGAAAGCTGCCAACAGAGCCAAGGTCTCAAAAGGCACAGGTAGGTCACTTGAGGCTCAAAGTCAGTGTCTAAGTTAACATTAGGACATGTCTAAAAAGTGATTAGATTCCTTGAAGAAAGTCGATTAGAATCTTTGCAGACAAGCCTACGCAGACCAACCCATCTCAGATTTATTCTGTTTTTAAGCTGCTGCCTTCACTAACTGCACAGCCCCAGTCAGGGCAATGGGACACAGGATCAGAGGAGGCATTTCCCTGAATGCTTCAGCTGCTGTCTGCAGATGGGGCCAAACTGCAACAAATGTTCATTTAAAGAACACATTAGAGGCTGCCCCTAATGCACTTACCACAGCCTTCAGCTCCCATTTATCATCTGTCCCTGATACTGCAAGATCGTCTAAAACTCTTTTTTTTTTTTCGTTCCCAAGACACTATTTTCAAGATTATATATATTTTACCATTAATGTTTTAGTGTATCCACTTGCACATTTTTTCCCTCTCACTTTTTGAGAAACAAAATGCCACAAAGAAGCTGTTAGAGCTCTTCACTCATCTGATCTTAGAAGGATCAGATGGAAAATGGGAAAACAAGGTGTGAGACTGATGAAAGATCCCAAAGCATGATCTGTTTCAGAGAGGTGAGGACCCAGGGAAGGGGAGCAGCTCCCACATGAGGTATCCTACAGCACTGTGCCAAAACCCAGGCAGAGAGGAGGAGCTGAGTCCAGCAATGCCATCTCTGCACCCTTCACCACAGCACAGCCAGGCTGGGGCCACCCAGCACTGCCCTTTTCCCTTGCCTACTCAAGTGTAGCAGAGAAATAGCCAGAGATGGGGTGAGAACCCGAGCTCACCCATGCACAAGCAGAAGGAAAATGGACCTGTCCTGCTGTACATCATGTGCTATCTGCTATTAGAGCCTGATTAGAGCCTATTCTGCAGTCTACATCATCATCACCAGAGCAAAGGAGAGCAGAAACACACACCTTACCTAAACTAAAAAAAACACAAAAAAACCCAAAACAAAACAAAAATCCACTCTAATTCTGCTTGTGGCTTTGTGTTTCATAAAAGCATAATGATTTGGATTTAAAAAAAAATGCATTAATCCTGTTTATGCTATGATCAAACCAGACCCACAGGGACACCTAGTATCACTTTGAACAGACCATCACGTATAAGTACTGATGCTCCTGGAGGAATTAGTAAGCATTGAAATGCCTGTAAAAATCTGATTTTTAGTAATTACAGGTCTAAGTTTACAATCAGGACTCCAGGACTCCCAATATTTGGTAAAAAAATAAAATGGTGAAATACTGTTGTGAGAGCTTACTGAACTCATGACAACAGGGAGATGCAACAGGTGAACAGCAGGAGCCATGACAACCATAAGATTGTCCTGACATCTTAAGCACAAAGCTTGTAACAGTTACAGCCACAGAGAGGAGCAGAACAGCTACAGGGAAAATCCTACTGCAGGGAAGGGAAGAAGGAGAGAAAACACAGGGTGAAGCACAGCATTGCTGGGCAAAATCTGCAGGAAAGCAGTGGGGTCACAGACTACAAAATCACCTCAGTTGCCTTTAGATTGAGTCCAGCTTTAGCAAGGACTTGATCTGAAATCCAGGAAGCTGGCAGTGCAGAATCAAGTATGTGTAGCCCTGATTTCCCCTCATGCTGAGATGATGTTTAAAAAACAAACCAAAATTAAGACAAATGCTGGGTTCACTTAGAATAATTTATGAGTGCAAATTACAGGAAGAAAGGTTAAACCACATCAATATGAAAACTGAGAAAAACAGCTGCAGAGGGTTGCAGTGCTCTGTCACCTGGGGGCACCCCATCTCTGATCCAAGGCTGCCATGCACCAGCACATCCAACCATTTCTCCTGCTGACTGACAGCAAATTCCACTGAAATACATTGGGAGCTTGGGATTTTAAGGAGACAGGAGATAGCAGCAACCAGAAACACTGGTGTGAGCTCATAGCTGCTGCAAGGAGCATAACTAACCTGGGCTTTCATTGCCTTGCTGCTCTATAGCAAAGGAGGGGTGGATTTGGAGAACCCAGATGAGATCCCACAAGCTCTGCACAGGAGTTCCCACGTGAGCCTTGCCTGGACCCTCACCCACTGGGCAAAATGATGGGGAAGCACCTTTGGCAGAGCTATTTTCACTGCAGGAATCTGGGTTGAGGACTTGTTTGGGGCTGCACTGTGACCCCACAGCCCCCTTCCCACTGTGGAACCCCACACTTTGGGAGATCAATCAGGCTGAGTGGCACAGGATCCAGTGCTGTGCTAAAACCCATAAAATCCAGGGCAGGCAGCAGCAGGTGCTGATTGTGGGTGGGATATTTTGTGTGGCAGACTGAAACCTGCCTGGAGTTGCATATAGAGGTTTCATGCAAGGGGTCCTGAATAGTGTCTTTAAAATCCCTTCTTCAGTACCTTGTGCACAGAAAGAGAAGCAAAAGGCCATCACCTCTCTTGAATTTTTGCAGAGCAGAGATGTTCTTGGACCTCTCCCAGCCTACCCTGGGAAGTGGTAACCCTGGACTGCTCCAGGTGAAGCTGGTTAAAAAGAAATCCAACTGAGGAAGGAGATAGACTCATTGCTGGCCTCCAGGTGCCAACTCTTGAAGAAAATTTTCATTCTCACACAGAATCTTTAAGAAATGATAGATTGCACTGGCTCAGAGCAAACTATCTGCTCCCTGATAATGAGTTGTTAGCAGAGGTAACTCCCAGATCCATTTGTGATCCAAGGGGCTTACAGCTGCTTCCAATTTTCATAATGCCAAAACCACAGAACATGCAGACAGCAAAGGGAAAGGAAGGCAGTCTCCTGTGCCTGTCTGCTTGCTGCTCTTCCTTGGCTAACCTGAGACTGTCAAATGCAATTTTCTTTTGATGGAGGCTTTTTTTTTTTTTTTTTTTAACGTAAATTTGCTGTTGTTGAAAGTGAGTAATTTGCTGCATTGGCTGCAGACAAGGATAGTGAATCTGATCCCTGCACACCAAACATTTGCAACACCTCTTGCAGCTCTGGACACAAACCATCCCACAGCAACACACTCATTTCTCTGGCTGCAGCCCCTGCACATCTTGATTAAGGCTGAGACAAACACCTTTGACAAAGGCTCCTGCAGTCCCAGCTCCACCGTCTTGACCCCAATTTCCTCCACCTCCAGACTCTATGACACTGCTCCAGATGTCACTGCACAGCCCTGGGAACCAAGGGGTATAATTTTTTATTATTATATTTTTTTTAGATTTTGTTTTCAAAGTTGTCCTGCTCAAGTTGCTAGTTGTATTCGTACTTTTACTTTCCTTCCATATATAAGCTTGAAACAGGAAGCCTGAATGCACATCACTACCACACTCCTCTGAAATTGCTGTCAAATGGCAATCAGAAACCAAGACTAGAGCAGAGTATGGTTCAGAGTGTCCCTGAGATTTTCAGCAGTATTTTGGGTCTGATTTATCCTTTAAAGGATTCTAGTTTAGATTTTATTTTATTTTTTTTTGGGTGGGGGAGGCAAAGAAGCTTTTTTTTTAAAAAAGCCAAACCACCTCACAATATTATTCATTTTAGAGCCATGCAGGGCTCAGCTATGCTCTTCCCCATTAGAGCTTGTGGCAATTGCTCAGTCAAATCCCTGGGTACTATTTTGAAAATGCTACAGTTTGCATCTGAAGCCATTCCTCCCCCCATGGCACTGACTCTCTGATACCCTGGAGCCTACTCCTAGGGAAAGGCAGTACCAGCCAGGAGCACATCAGCAGAAAGAGGGAGAAAGAGATCTACTTAAAGACAGCAAAACTAAAGCTAGGGAACATTGTCAGAGCACTGCAAACACTTCTGTGAACAGTGAGCCCATGAGAAGTGAGAAACAGAAGAAGTTAAGAGGATGAGAGCACACCTCAAGACAACAGCAAGTCCCTGGCCCTTGAAGGAGCCACTGCAGTACTGTACTGAAGTACAGAAGGTGAACCTGAAAACAGCCATTTCTATGCCATTAACAAACATTTTCTTCATTCTTAGCAATAAATCAGAATAGTACAACTGCAAACTGCCTGTTTGCAATGTGGTGTCTGCTTTTCTCAAGGCCTTTACAAGTTCTTCCCAGGGAAACAGGAAAATTTTTGGTACCAGAGGTATCACCTTTAGCAGAGTATTAAGGAATTAGCAGAAGAACATAATACAGCTACAGAGACTTAGGGATGAGATTCATGTCACCTACCCCTGAAGGTCTCACAGTAAGCTCTCTAAGCCAAATTTGTCACCTGGGCTTCCCATATGACAAGACAGATAAGCAAGCACCTCTGGAGGGCAATTCCATCCTAAGATGGTGGTCTAAAGCAGTTCAAAAGGAACTGGAGAGCTCTCTGCTGATCACAAAAGTAGCCACTGATGAGTAGCTTAGGAGAGAGCAACTAATCTTTAGTCAGAAAGGAAAAAATCCCTTCTTTATGCTTCAAGGGCTTAGGACATATTAATGCCTGTAAGTAGTGACCATCAGCCAGGGTCAGGCTTGGCCTTGGCTCTTCCTCTCCCCTCTCTTCCTCTGTCCCTCCTCAGATATCTGAGAAAGGAAAACTCCCCTAATACACAGTTCTGTTGCTTCCTCTGATATTTTGCAGAGGAAAGAAAAGTTTAATAAGGGGACAGTGATAAGGCACACGTGTGGACTCCACTTAAGAGCAACTTTTGATTATCTAAACTCCCTGAAGAAATCAGAGAAGTTTGGGAATGGTATCTTAACTCAGAGTCACTACCTGAGATACTGAGATGATTTTCCCACTCCAGCAACCCTTTTAAGCCTCACTAAAGCTGTGACAATGTTTGAATTAGTTTCCTCTTTGACAGATCAAGCCTGTACCCCAAACTAGTGCCAGTAACTCCAAAACAAGGGTTGATGTGGGCTTGCTGGGGAAGGGCTCACCTTTCAAGGTGTGTGTTTGCTCTGGGAGAAGGAGAGTAAATGTAGGAACTACCTCACCTCCTGCCCAGGGGCTGCACAGTGAACAAACTGCTCCCTAATTATTGGCACATAAGCATCAGTATGTCTGGGGACACGAAGGGCTGGTTTTCTAGTCTGTAGGTGACTGCAAATGGGTGGCCTCCTGCCCCAGGACTGCACAGGGCTCTGTGGGATCAAGAGAGGTGCCCAATATCTTCTCCCTCTGATGTCTCTGCTGAGTGTGACACACAAGACTGCTAAGCTGGAGGTTTGCTGTGATAGAGACAACTCAGTGTTAGAAATCTGCCTCAGTTCATCCCCATATTTCTCTTGGGTTCCTAAACAAGTGGTTATTCTTATTGCCTCTCAGCCTAGGCTAATCCAGGTCCCAGCTTCCAGTAAGCCTCTGCTCTCCCCAACATTTCTTCCTTCTCTCTTCCCACAAGAGAGGAGCATGGGGACTCCCAGATTACCATCCCCACACCTCAAAGCTGCAGTCAGTGGGGTTTTGGGTTAGCACATCCATAACAGGCAGAGCAGGAAAGACCTCAGATAACCAGGACAGGCTGGAAAATTGAATTAATTCTGATTAAATCTGTGAAATGCACTCATCTCTTTCTTTGCTAAGGGTGGACTAGGGACAGCTGCTGTGCCCAACTGTTTTTCTGGGACAGTGAACTGGAAGCAGCATTGCTGCATGGGCTGGGTGACAGCTCGCTTCCCCATCCTTGCCTGCAACAGCAACTTCCCCCACCACAGCCATATGTGGTTTGGCTTTCTATTACTTCCTTTGGTAGTTCGTTAAAGACATTAATCATTTTCTGCACAAAAAAACATTTCTCCTGAAGTCCCTGCAGGCCAGGCCTCTTTCTCAGCTCCAACTTTGCTGGCTGCTTCAGCCCTTTGCAGACACAGTGCTGGAGGGCCAGACCTGCCCCCATTTCTCTTCCAGTCTGGGTCCCTGCTAGACAAGGATTGGGTCATCAACCCCAAGTCTCTTCTGCCAAGACAAGAGCCTCCTTTCCCACTCACCTCCAACCCAATGCATCTCTGCATTTGCTGTCTCCCTTTTCCCTAGCCAAATGGTCCCATTTCAGGACCAACACACAGCCAACCACCACATGGCATTGGGCAATAAGCCACATTTAAGTGGTACAACCTCACCATGCAATAAGGATGCTGCACAAGGGGACAGCACAGTGGCATGTTGGAATTGTCACAGCAGCAGCAAGAGGGCTGCAGGCTGTGTTAAACACACACAGTTTGCAACAACCATCCCATGTAGAGGATTCCCTGCTCTAAGCACTGAGGTTTGGCCCCGTGGCAGCTGCAGCAAGGGAGAGGGAGGCCAGGAGTGAGATGAGCTACAGAGCTGTCTGGATGGGAGAAACCAGCAGGCTCCAGCACATATTTCACCAGAAGTCCTCAAAAGCAAAACCTTGTCTGGTTTAAGTAAGGGCTGAAAAGAGAGACAAAGGAAAGCTCCTGCTGTGACATGTCCAGCAGACAGAGCTGCTGCCTAACCCCTTTCCCACGCAGAGTCTCCTGAGTCAGTGGTTCTCCATCTTCCCTCCCTTTGTGCTCTCTGTTAGACTTTGCTCACCTGTAATCTCTCCCCAAGCTCCTACACCTGCTGGTAATTTTTATTGATGTTCACCTGCCAAAATAGCAATGCTGTCCTCCTCCTCACCGGCAGCACTGAAAGTGGTGTGGGTACTGCATGGAAGGAAGGTTAACCAAGGCTCAGGGCACTCCAGGGATACAGGCAGGCCAGAGGGAGAAAAAGCATATTTGAATGAATGGAGTCACTGATGTCTTTTGCTCACTGAAGCTTACTGCTTGAAAACATCAAAGTGTTTGAGATGGGGGGAGACGAGAAATAGCCTTCCATTTCATGTGAGGTCCTTCCACACTGCATCCAGATTACCCACAGCAGCTTCTGTATCTTTCCTCTGACCCTTTGGCCTTCAAACTTTCGTCTCCTCCCACTTCATCCCCATTAGAATTACAGGACCTTTCTTATTAAATCAAAGCCAAGACTCTTAGAGCATATAGAGAGGTGAAGACACATGTTATATCCACATGACAATCCTGCCATCAGTTGTACATTACATCTCAGGCATAAATTATTTTCTTTTGTGCTTCTCCATTCTGTTAAAAAAAATAAAAATCAAATAATTAAAAGACTCTCTTGGAGAAGCCAAGATACAGTAATTTTTAGCCATTACTTGCCTCTTACTGCTACTTCCTCAAGGGACCAGTCAGTCCTTGGATTCATACATACATCTCCTCCTAAACTGTAATCCTGGGCAACAGTTGATGGGGGAGTGTGTGGTTTGCAGAAAATATAAAAAAACCTGATATATATTCATAAAAATAAAAAATAGTGCTGGGCTTTTTCTGCTGTGTTGTAGTGTGATTTCTATTAAAACAGGAGTGTGATTTTATATTAAAAGAAAGCCCTAGAGGGAACAAGTGGGTCTGACTGCTAAAGGGCAGCCTGAGAAAATCAACTGGAGACTCATTACTGTGTAAGCTAATGAGCGATGGGTTCAGCAGGTGAGCAGGGAACAGCTCCTGCTGGATAACATGCTCCTATTATTCTAATAATTCAGTATTATTTTGAATTTTTTTTTTTTTTTTTGAGATGGTGGTGGATTGCTAATGACTCTGTTCGGCATCTTGCCCCACACTTGACTTCCTCAGGAGTCCACATAACCTCCCAAAGGATATCCCATGCTCTACCTGACAGCACTCTTCACTGAGAAAAACATTACTCTGTTTCAGTTCTGTGCAACTAAAGGCAGAGAAGTAAAACCCTCATCTCTCTTTAAAGGAATTCAGTTGAAATAAATGTCTTTCTCTTCAGACGTGTGTTAATATTGCACCCCAGAGAATTTGGATCTGCAGAATAAAGTCTCCCCGACTTATTGTCTCTTTAAGGAGCATGTTGATTTTGTGTTTGCTCTGAGCTCCACATGTTACTGAAGCTAAGCAGGACAGTTTCCATTTTCACTGGCAGAGCTGTTGCCTGTGGGGCTCTAACCCTATTAAGGGAAATGTAAATGTATAAATCTAAAATTCCCACTAGAGTTTTGGAAAGGAACAGCGTGGTTCCCCACGCTGTCTTCCTGGCAGCCACATGAAGATTTCCACTCCCACCTTGCTAATATGCCAAAAAATAATGCCTCTGTGTCTCTGGCTTAGTAAGACACCTATTCACATGAAAAGATTTTATTTTTAGAGAAGGATAAGCTGTGAGCAAAAACTGTGACTGTCACACAATGGACAGGTCTGGCCTCTACTGCTCACTGTTTATCAAATCCCTTTTCTGCCTGCTGTAGAGCCCAAATTTTATTTCTTTCCTCTCCTCTTTGCTCATGGTCAATGAGTATTTGGGATCCTTTTCCAGATGAGCAGATACATTTACAGGTATGAAATTCCCCTTATTTTTCCCGATTGTGTCACATCAGTTTTTCTCCTCAGGTATCATTCCAACAGCCCAGGAGCAAAAATTAAATACATAAAGATAGTAATGCAAAAAATAAGTGTCCCCACGCCCTTTGGTGAGAAAAGGACACCCAAGACTGAAGAAAACCCACTCCTGACATCCTGACCTGTGCTGCCAGCCTCGTGGCAGGGTTGCCTTTGCCAAATGACAGTGGAGGGCCACTGATGCCCCTGCTGATGATGTTGGCCCATGCTCAACCAAGGCTCTCTGTGCCCAGATCCATGAAGGCAGACAAACAGCCCACCCTGTCCTGGCAGCTCTAACTGTGGATACAGCACTCATCTTTTAAATTCTTTTCCTATTTGGGGAAAACACCTGGGACGAGCTCTCACCTTCTCAAGCACTGGCTGCAGCCACCAGCACCCAGCACCCATCCCAGAGCCCCTGCACAGGCCCTCAACACAGATGGATGGTGCGACTCCCAAGACCCATTCCCTCCTGTTTGACAGGATTTCATCAGTCAGCACCCTTCTTAGGGCTGGGCCTGACTCTGTAAGATGCTGGCATCTCACTAAACAAACATACAATTACTAGAAAGCCCTGACAGAAGCTGAGCATCCTTAACCTCAATTTGCTATAAAGAGAAGTGATGCTGCAATTCATCTGCCTGCATCCCATCTTTTCCCATTAAAAAAAAAATCTAAGAAGATGCATTTTCTTGTAACAGCTATGTTGTAATAATCAGACTGCATCTGATAATTAAAGCCATGTTTCTGTTGGGTTATCTCGCATTAAATAATCATAGCTATCATCCTGAGCTCTGCAGGGAACAAAAAATCCCAGTGCATTTACATGAGATTTCTGACGTTGGGAAAATAAAAAAAACAAGTCTACAAACACCGCGACAATTACATACTATTACAGGGCTGGGCTTATTTAGGCTGTGGAAGTTTAATTATAAAAATTGCATTTTAATTGATTGCTGCTGGAAAAATTACATCAACACCTTTCCAAGAAATGGCGACCATTCATGTTTGTCAACAAAGAAGCTTCCTTTAAATTCAACATGCAATAATTGTTTAATTAAGCCAAATTTTTATCCTCGCTTGAGAACGTTCAAATGTTTGCCTATTCCTTCCTGTCTCTGAGAGGTAATTTAAGAGATAAAAAGCAATCTGCAGAAATACTCTGTCTATTTATGTAAGTACCCAAGAAAAAGAAGAAAAAGAAATACTTCATTTCATAGCTGATTTAGATCTAAGCTTGCTGCTATTGATAAGAACATAAGCACAGAGTGAGTGATTGCTACAAATCCCCCTCTAATTGGTACTGGGAGGCCTTCATAAAATATGAACAGACTCCCAACTACATGTTCATTTTCTAATATGTAGAACAGATTCATCTGTTGGCATTCTAGCAGCACACATGGCCTGTACTTGGTATGAGGAGCCCACAGTAGCTGTAGTTGTGCACACATGGGAGAGGAATAAATAATTCATTGTTTTTCATCCTCTCTACAAGTTTTCTTGCAGCTGCAGAAACCTGCTGCAGTCCTGTGCAGACCTCTGTGTTTCAGGTGTGCAGCTCCATAAGGACTCTTCTCAGTAACCCTAAACCTATGCACACGAAAGCTGATGGATGCTTCAGAGAAGCTCCAGGGCTCAGTCCTGATCAGAATGTTTTTTTTAGTTGCTGCTAATCCCTGCAAAGTGGTCTGAGTTTTATGTGGACAGATTTACCAAGCTGGTGTAAGTACCCCTCAACAGGGCACGTCACTCAGGTCACTACCAGGGAAATCTGTCCCTGAGCCATCATGTTCCCTGAGAAGCAAAAGTAACCACCACCACTGGCCTAATGCTGCCAAGGCTCACCCAGGGACTCCAGAAGTAAGCAGGAGTTTCTGCACCAGAAATTCAGTAAAGCTCTGAAACTGTGGCTTAAACCACATGCATTCCCTAAGGAGCTGGGCTAGGCACAGGATGGCAGTGTGTGTTCCATGTGCATAAATGGGGGGATGAAAAATAAGACAAAACTTATGCTCCCAATGCTCGTTGTCTCAAGTAAGCAACCCCTAATCCTTTTGCTGCCACAGTGCTCACGTCCACCTCTCAGGGATAGGAATTTGCAGCATCGTCCTAAGCTTCAGACTTTCTCATATATGGCTCAGAGTTCCCATCTTCTTGCACCTCTCACCCACCAGCAGCATCAGCTCTGCCATGTTTGGTGTGACTGAGTGCAGACACTTCCAGCAAAACCCAGCAGAATTCGCTAGAGACTCTGTTGAGGCAGCAAAGCTCTTTCCAAATGTGGCTGAGGACAGAATCAGTGCACATGTCTTTAAAGCTGATCAGGATGGTTTCACTCTGCTTCATCACTAGGAAGCCTTTCAGGTATGCCATACCATTTTACTCTTCATAGTCACCTTACACTGCTGTATGCTTCTGCTGAATGGCTCTAAATTCACCTTCCCTCTAATCAATTGCTTTGGCCTTCAAAGAAATAGCACAAAAATAGTGTCTCCTAACTTTTAGTCAAGAATCAGCAAAGTGGCAGGTGTGTGTTTTCATACTGTTTAGCCACTGCATGCACCCAGCTGCAAACCCAGAGCCAGCTCATTACTGTCTGTTCTGAGGGGTGGAATGAATTCAGGAAGGTATTTCAGCTATTGAAAGGTGCCCATGTTTCAGTGATGCAACAACATTAGCATCAACTACAGACGTGAAATTTGAGGTTACCACTCGTTTTATTTACAATCCACTTTTGCTTTCTTAATGATTGTGGTTTGCTAAGAGTCATAAATGATGCATTATTCACAGGGACCACAGGACCCATAGGTGGACACTGCCCCAGACAGAGGTATGAACAGTTAATGCTTAATGATAAAAAGTCCCCAACTGGAAGCATCAGAAATACAGAAGTTATTGCTTTAGACAGCTCAGTGACAACAGCAGCCTCCAGATACTTTACACATTTATCACTTTCATGGATATTATTGTTACCAATTTAAGATCACCACTAGCACATCATTAGCAGCTTCCTATCACTGTCATCTGCACATGAATGCCTGTACCTCGTACTGCAAATTCAGCCACAGTCACACCAAAGCTTGCTCACCCTAACTGGTAAGCAGATATATGTCAGGCAGAGGTAGACAGTGTCACAGTTGATGCAGAGATATATTTTGCATGTGATCTCCCTAGACAAGGTGCTGTCATTTTGCTGCAGTTCATCCCACCACTTCAGCATCACTCTGCAAGCTGCCCAACAAGGCTTTTTGCTTCTGCTGTCATCACTGATTCTTAATATATATATATTGTTTTGAATGATGCTGCTTCAAGCACTTGCCATAAGGACTACATTTAGCACATGAAGCCAGATTCTTGCATAGGGCAGGACTTGCCATGGGGCTGGGACTTTATAGTCTTCCTCAAACGTTCTGAGACCCTGATAGGGGCAGCAGAATGTTTACAGGGTCCAAACACACTTGAATTAAGCATCAGAGAAACAGATAATGCCAGTGAGAAAGAAAACAGTGCTTTCCATTTCCATGGGAACAAAAATTGGTACTTTTAACTGGTAACATGGCCAGTCTTTTCTCAGAGAATAAGGACCACTGCGTGGGCATGGTTTCCATTCTCTGCAAATAAACAGATCTTTCTGCTGATACATAGTCTTGACAACCAGGGAGGGAATTTGCTGGAAGATGAGGAAGGAGAGAATTCCTGGTGTAAGTTTCACTCCAGCAGTAGAGTACTAAAATGAGATCACCTAATGGTCTGGGGGGGTTTT
Source organism: Heliangelus exortis (assembly GCF_036169615.1). NCBI lineage: Eukaryota > Metazoa > Chordata > Aves > Apodiformes > Trochilidae > Heliangelus > Heliangelus exortis. Next base: position 6,020,313 of record NC_092436.1, on the reverse strand, counting down.
GGGTTAATGTTATTCCCCTCCCCCTGTCCCCATAGGGTACAGGGAACAATACCTTCTTTTGCACGTACAAAACAAACGCTGCCTTCCATAATCTGGAAGAACTTGGGAAGTTTTTAATTATAAGAGAAGAAAAATGAGGACAGGTGAAGTTGGACTGTGTGGAGTGCTCTGCTGGTCTGATCTAGGACAATGTGCCCTACATAGAGCTCAAATATAACATCCTCTGGGAGGCTGTCTTGCTTCCATTCAGCTTTTGTGAGACCACCCCCGCCCCTCTGGCACTAATGATGGATTTCTGAGGCATAACCTGTATCGTGGTCTTGCTATCAATGTTCATACTGTAAACAAAACCATTAGTGGCAGGCGTAGAGAGAGAGGGGAAATGATACACAGAGGGAGAATTTATTCTAGTGATATTCTTGCAGTTTCTGCTTTCTTCTTGCTCTGAAATAGCTCATCCCCAGCCAGCAAATCTACCCAGAGGGGTGACACTTTCCCTTGATAGATACAAGGTCCCTTTTTTTCCTTCTATTTATCTACTTTTCTTGCCAAAGAAGTGCCACTGGCCTGAGCTGAAATACTTGCTCTTTCTTGATGGAAACCTTGTAGTTGGCAAGTAGAGGAGTATTAACAACAATAAAAATCTTTAGATGTGTCATTTGGCAATCCAATGAAAGTATGGCTAAATTATTACTTCTCTATCTTATATCACACATATCCGAGGAAATTCCTGCAATCTCATATTTGTAAACCCTCCAACAGGAAAAAACCAAAACCAAACAAAACAAAAAAAAAAAACAAATGCAGATTTATTATTTTTTTTAAGAGCCTTATTAATTCCCCTCCTGTACATTCCTCATTCTTTTTGCAGGAAAGCATTTTTAGCTTCTCTGTATTAGCAGAAAGAACAGTTTGTGTTCATCTCTACCCCACTCTCCACATGACTAAACTGCAGAGAGGATGTTTTGTTGAATCTAAAGGATACTATGGACATCCAGCAACAACAACCCAACAGGCTCTACAAAGGAAAGGGTTCCTCCAGTCACTCCTGTCAGTTCTTATACACAAACAGGCTCAGAGACTGAAAGCAGTGTCTAACACCAGGTAGAACTGAGAAATTCTTTGTGCACTACATAGCAGCAACACAAGCCCCTCATACACAACACTGCACCACTTGTTCCATACTGCAATAGCTCCTAATGCAACCTCAGTTTGTGTTATGGCTTGGCTGGTTGTATTTTTTTCCTTTGGTTCCCTGCTGGTCTTATTTGTTGCTGCTTAATTTGACGTTACCTGGCAAGATTTTCTTTTCTTTTCCTAACTATACAATATAACAAGAAAAATACAGCTAATGCACTGTGCTTTAGTAGGGTACAGATACCCCCTAAGACTGACTTTGTGGTGTGAATTCCATCTTTAATAATTGCTTTTAGAGTCAATACTTTCACTGGTTCTTGACACTAGAACTCTTCTACCTCTCTGTCACTATTAGTCATGCCCCTTACTGTGGATCTGGACTCCACTTGCACCATGCTGCTCTTTTGTGCAAGGTCTTTCTTAAATTACAAGGACAGATGGCTAAACTGAGGCTGGAAAAGAAGTTGCTCACACTGAAGAAACTTCTGTGCACCCCAGAGGTGGAAAGGGGTGCCTTTGTGTACAGCAGGGTTATAGGAAACAGAGGAATGAACCCTCAACATTGTAATTAGAGCAGAGGTTAGAGAAACAGGAGGAAAAGAATTTCTGGGGGTTCTATTGCACTTTGGAATAATGAAAGGGAAAATGCAAGACTGCATTTGCAGCACTACTTTGCCCCTGTGTTTTAGCAAAATCAAAGAATGATTCAGAAATCCTTTGCTCATGTGTTTGGGGTCGTCTTGCAAAGATCCTAAAGGAGTCGCACATTTGGAGCAAAATGTCTCATATTTTGTCTCAAACAAAAAAACACCAGTCAGGAATAAAGATACCAAAGTAGAAGAGAGTATGGCAAATGCCACTACTTACACGTGTAAGTCATTTCAAAGCTGTCACTGATGTTCACAATGTCAATCTGGGGAAGCAGCTTAGGGGGTTCCGTGAGCTGAGACAAGGCAAACCTAAAAGCCGCATGTTCCTGGGACTGCTGATTAGGAAATAACCCCCCTGGGGAGAAAAACAGAACAACAAGAAGAAAGGTCTTAAGCAAACCCATTTTAGCAACTTCTAAATTCCAAAATGTTCCTCAGAGCAGAGGCTACAGCTCCCCAGCCCAGGGAGCTCCTCGCTCCTCCAAAACCCTCCAGCACACAAGAGCTGAGGAGTTTTGTGCCTGCTGAAGACTGGGAAGATCAAACCTTTCCAGTCTGTTCATTATGCAATGCCTGGATCACATTTAGGAGCCTTGATGCATCCCTGGGCCTAACATTCTGCAGGGTCGGGATGAACCACAGGGTTTGATTCAACCTCTTTGGCTTCCCATAACTTTAAGGAAGAGAAATGGAAGCATTGCTAATGTTAACTTTATAAATAAAGGAGTAATGAGATTCATCCTTTCTCCTCCTCTCACTTACAATTAGGCTCAATTTAAACCCTTCAGAGAGGAGGGGTTTTCTCCAGAAGGGGCTCAGGAGCTTCCCAACACTATGGGACTCCAGGGTATGGGTCAGACTGGGTGAGCCTGGGTCAACAGGCACGACACTGGATGGATGCTACAAGAGCCCAAGTAACATGGGACCCATGGCCAGACACTTGCTGCTGCTGGAAGTTTGCTGCATGGAAAAAAACTCTAAAATTAACAGGTTACAGTTGTCTAACTCAAAGAGGGATGGAAATCAAAAGCTCAGCCCTCAAAGAGACTGATTTGAGCTGAAGTACAGGATGATATAAATACGATAGGAACTGGGACCAGACTGTATCCAGGTTCAGAGCATTTCCCCCTATGATGGACCTGGAACAAAGTGCCCTAGGAAAAGTTTCCAGCTGCTTTGCAGTGGGAAACTTGGCTTGTGGCAGATCCCTTCACAGCCATCAGAAGGATGCAATTAAATTCAGGCTGTCTTGTAATCTACGTCCATTTAAAAGGATCACTGTTACTGGCATTTTACGAGCAGGGAAACCAAGCAATGAACAACGAATTAAAATGAAGCAGCAGAAGTATCAATACCCACCCCTCCAGGGCAGATGTCTTGGGAAAGAAACAAATGCGCAAGGACCTGCTAACAACGGCACTTTGCACATCTTTAGCACAGAGGGCATCTCCTTCTTCTGTGGGAAGGGATATTTGTGCATTCCCCCCATCCTCCCCCATATCACCTCCTCCAGCTTACTCATGGGTGTCAGGGGAATAAGATGCTAGTAGCCGAGCTAAGCTATTAAATGCGGTTGTTGAAAGGCAAAAAAAATCTGGGATGTTGCACAGATTCGGGGTAAAGGGGAGGCAGGAAGGGAGTGAGATTTGGATGCAGCATCAACAGCAATAAAAGCACAGATTGTGTAGCTGGACTCAGGCAGGAGTTCCTTGAACTTGGTAGATTAGCAATTGATTGGCATTGTAAAGAGAATGGAAGTAGGAAAAAAAAAAAGCAGGCATGCAAGAGAAGAGAATTTGGGACGTAGTTACTAATCATCATCAGGAAAAATCACTGGGACTGTAATAATAAACCTGGGGAGAAAGGGAGGGAGAGAGGAACACTGAGAAGTTACAGGAGGGGAGACAGGAATCAAACAGGCATTGTTGGTGTGCAGGGGGAGCAAGTAGCATGAAATGAAAAGAGACTTCAATGCAAAATCTTCCTCCAATCGCTCTGCCCTTATTCTTTAGCAACAACAACAGAGCGCTCCTGTTTGTTACCTCTCGTCCCAGTTACCTACAGATGAGAGCATCCTCACAAAAATGTATCATGCAACCCCCGATTTTGCAAATGCAGCAAAGCACAATGGCAGTCCATTCATTTCTCAGAGAAAAAAAAACTGATTTTTTTTTTTTTTTTCGTGCTTCCTCCATTTCAGAAGCACTTTTCTCCTTCTGTCTTGGTGTGTGTGCAGGCATTTATTCCAAATCCTCCCCTCCCCCAAAACCAAATTGATCCATCTCGCTCTTAGAAAGCCGGTACCAGCACACAAATCCAGCCCTCGCGGTTCACCCCCTCGGTCTCATACACACAAACACAAACATTTTGCCTTTGCAAGCAAAGGAATGGGTCAGTTTGCCCCCACCATCCCCCCCCCGCCCCCACTTGCCAGGGAATGTCAATCCTAAACGACCCCGAGCTTCGCACTCACCTATCTGGATGTTGTTGGGGAAATTGGCCCCTAACACCGCCCCTAGGAAACTGGTGCAGAAGAAGGCAAAAATGTGCTGCATATTCCCTTTTGCATTGGCGAAAAAGAAGCCCAGTTCCAAGCATAGATTTGATTTTTCCCCCGGTCTGCTCTCTTTAGCTGCCTCTCTCGCCTCCCCTCCGCTGAGCCTTCGCGGCTGTGCGTCTCCCTCGGTCGGAATCCAGCGCTGAGACTGCTGCTGAACAGAGCCTGGCAGCAGGATTAACTGAGCCTCGGGAGAAGAAAGAGAGCCCGCTTCTCATCCACATCCCTCCCCCGCCACACACAACGCGAACACGCACACGCACACACCAAGCGCTTCCCCCCAGCTCATTCCTCTGCTCCCAGTTGGAGCTCAACAGCTGGTACCGCATCCTCCCTTCGCCCCGGTTATCCCCCCTCGGGGGTCCCGCCTGGGGTCTCTAAGGGCGATTCCCACCTACCCACGGAATTCCTCCTCAACTTCTCTTGACAGAAGCCAGAAGGAACTCGCAAATCAGTAGGTGGCAAACTCCTCTAAAGAAAGTGCTTGAACTCTGAGCCATCGCTTCCCAACCTGGGTTCTCTACCTCTGAGTCCAGGAGTTAAACATATGACTCTCCACAGCCTGGTTCATTATGATTAAAGAAAAAAAAAAAAAAAAAAAAAAAAAAAATGTGTGTGTGTGTGCAGGGAGGGGAAGTCCTATCCTGAAAACATGCCTTGGAAGAAAGACTTCCAGGACAACACACAAGAGATCCCAAAGGATGTAAAAGAGGAACCCTTCACCACCACATTTCTCATTGACTTCCCCACACACACTGTGAGCCTAGAAGGGATTTAACCCCTGACCTTGATGTGGAGGAATTTGTGCTCACCAGCACCGTCACATAGGACAGGTTTCTGAAATTAGGCTGTTATTTTAACCTAGATCATTATAGGAGCTCAATTTTTGGCAGTTTTAGTGAGTTTGGATCAGCATCATACACACTCATGCTCTGTGTCCACGACCAAATGTGACAATAACCGGGAAAAAATCTCATGTGACTATGGGCACAGGCTCTGGGTAATGAGAGCAGACCATGACCCTTGTGAAAGGTTTTATTTCAGCTCTGCCAAATAAGAGTTTGGGATTTTTAACCTCTTCCTAGACAGTTTTATGGGTTTCACTGTGACTACTGGAATGACAAAATGATTAAACACCCACATTAATGCCAGAGTAGGTAGAGGGTCTTGGCACTGTACTCTAACACATCTGGGAGAAGTTGCACTGATACTTGCAGCTTTGTGGCCTCTTGCAAGGACAGTATGAAAAGTTATGCTGCAAAAACAGAGCCCAGAAGACATGCATCTTCCTTATGTCAATCAACAAAATATCCTTCTAGGATGGATTCTTTTCCTCCCCAAAAGCCACCCTTGAGCAGGGCGATGCCTCTTGGTGTCAGAGGCTGAAGGTTCATTAGAGAGCAATTGTTCTGACCCTCAGGAGTTGGTTACAAGTAGCCAAAAAGATGCTCCTACTCTGTCTCACTGCCTGAGTGACCTGAATACCAGAGTCAGATTCAAGCAAAACAAATTTACATCTGCTGTTGATAGGTAGCACCTTCATTTGGCTTCTATTTTGCCCCTTCTATAATTTAAGCAATACAATTTGAGGCTCAAATAACATACTGATACATTTCATGGGCTTTTTCCATCTTTTTCGTATTCCATCCTGAATGTAATAGAAACACTTCATTTATAGCTGAAAAAAGGCACTGAAGGGTAACCAGTGCAAGAGAAAGATGCTAGCAGGTTCTCAAAACTCCCAAACAGCCTGATAATAATAATAGTAGCCCTAACAATAAAATACTGTAATAGCTCACAGAAAGCTTGCACAGTCACATTAATTAATAATGCTGCTTTTATATATAAATGTCTCAAAGTGCAGGTGGCAGAACAAGGAGAACCTCACCACAATGTATAGAGATAAGTAGTAATAAGATCTTTTTTTAAAGAAGGTATTAATTAGATAACAGAATTTTATTCAGTTTGTTAGCACAAGGATGTTAGGAATTAACTCTCAACTGCTCTGAAGGCTGGCTACACACCAGACTAAGTTTTGGGAAACTGATGAAACTCTTCAATGTCATAAAAGTGGTCACAACCGAAAGACAAATCAACCCCCCTGTTAGCACCATATATCAGATACAGATCTTTCCAAAGAGTTCAACAGAATGATCTAGATTCCTTAAAAAATTTAAATTAGTTTTTTCAGATTTTTGTTTCAGATTTTTTAAACAAAATATTTCAATATAGCATATGTGTATTTAATACCATGCCATCTTAATCAGGGGTAACTAAAACATCAGGGAGCCCATTTTGAAGACCAAATGGTTCAGAAGGCTCAGTGGGACAGGCAGGTGGATAACAGAGCATCTAACAAGGTCTTGTAGCATTAATTCCTGTGAGTGTAATGAATTAGGTAAATACATCAGTAAAAAAAAAAACTTGCCAATTTAAGGTAGAAAATGATACACAGAAGTTTTAAGAGGGTAGCTTGTTCACTTAAGATCCTTGCCAGACATACAACTAAGAAAATGAATACATCAGAGCTACTGTTCCCATTAAATTCTGTCTGGAGCTGACCCTGCTATACCAGGCAAGAACCTTTGTTCTCACCCATTTCTGCTCCAAGATTTTAGATGCCAGAGAATTTTGTTTCAGAGGCAGCTGTCTGCCACCTTCCTCCTTGCTCTGCTTTGCACGACATGAAGTTGTCCCCATGAGCAGAATGGTCTGCCTTCACTATCAGAGCTTTTGTTTCCACGATAGGAAAAAAGTGGTTGTTGCAGAAGATATATTTCTGTACCAGAAGCCTTAGAAAAACAAAGGACTCATTCACATGCAGAAGTCTCCAGACTTGAAAAATGAGGAAATCAACAGAACTCAGCATCCATCTGACCTCCCAGCAGAATTATTTCCCTTATTGCTCACTGTGTTTTACATGATGCTCCTGAATATCCCTAAAAAGGCTATTGAAATGCTACTATTTCTGATTTTTTTTTTTTAATTTTTTTTTTCCTAGCTGGACAGTCTCTATGGGAGGCTTTTGCTAAAGACCAAAATGTAATTATACGGATGTGTTCAAATAAACTCCAAACAACACAGACTCTTGGTACAGGTTTTGCAGAGCCTTGGCAGAAACAAATGCTGATGGAGTTGTGTTTCTCTTCCTTGTTCACCTCAATTTTCTTGTTTTTGGATAATTGACTTCTCAAGGCATGATGGTAGCAAGGATGCTGAAAGAACATACTCCAGAAATTCCAACTGGGGAAAATTTGAGAGAGAACAACGAGGAGAAGAGAGAGGCAAGCCAGTTCCCTCCCTTCACAGCACTGAGGCTCCAGGACATGTGTGCAGATAGCCCTCAGAACACCTACACCCTCCAAACATATGCACAGTCACTGCTGCCACCCACATGGAAGTGACACTGATAGACACAGTTAGAAGGGAGTTCAGACACAGACACACACACACACAGACACACACAGACACACACACACACACACACACACACACACACACACACACACACTCAGGATCACCCAGGCTGGAGTGGGCAGCACAGCTCAAGGATGTTTGCTGGCACATGGAGCTGCTGTGGAAGGGCAGGAACAGGTCTGCACCCTCTTGCATTCCCACTGTGGTTTCTGCAGCAGGTTTCAGCCTCCACAGGGATTTTGGATGTGCAGAAATAGGGAGCCAAACCCTTAGCCCTTGATTCATACCTCTGTGTATGTTTCTGAAGTAGAGACAGGGGACTTCAGACTCTCCGTGGGCATTTCCATGCATGCCTACAGAGTTTATTTAACATCAAAAATTTGCTTCCAATTCTTAAACCTGGAATGTATTATTTATACAACTAAAAAAACCGTGACCACAGCCTCTAGTCACCAAATAATTTTTGGTAGAATCTCCTTTACAAAATTAGCTTCTGCAGTATTTGGTATCCAGCAGAAAAAATTCTGCCCATCAGTGAATCAGGCTTGAGGGGTCTATAGAGCCTCTTTCCTTGAAGTATTCAAATAAAAGCTTTGACATCCCAGGAGCAATTCAGAGAAGTTAAAGGAAACATGAGGTTCATCCCTTCTACTATGTGCTAAAATGCAAAGATGAAGGACAGGGGCAAGACCCACAATAAAGACAGCTGTCTTTAGGCCAAGTGCCAAACATCTGTTCCTAATGTTTTAAGGTCCTTAGAGACTGTTTCTTGATTTACTGACTGCTGGTGAGGGAAGCCCGACATGAACTGAAACAGGGGAACATCATCTTTTTCCACAAACTGTACAAAAATGTACTTCTGTTGTCATTTTCATCTGCTTATTAACATATTTATAAGAAATTACTTCTTGCTCACTTTGGGATAATTAAGTAAATGGACTGGAAGATAAACCTGTCAATCATAGTGGCACTGAAAACACTGTGCACACCTCAGCTGGAAATTATGAGCAGCAGCTGGCAAATGGATGCCAGGCTTTGGATTGGAGAACCTGGATGGTGAGAAGTACCCAGCCCTCTGGCAAGGATGGTGGGCTCCCATGAACTGGGTCTCACTGGTACCCAGTACAGATGGACAGAATACCTTCAGCACAAATAGGGAAGGTTTTCCTGGAGTCGGGTAAGGGTGTAATAACCTGTGCACTAAGTCAAATACAAGTGTCAAATTCAGATGTGCAATTATATTTTCCACGATTTTTTGTCCCATCACTCAGCTGTTGATGGTTGTTTTGTCCCCATCTAACAGACCTGCCATGCTCAGCTAGGGACACTTCAGATAGACAATGATGCAAACAGTCCCATGCTGGGTCAATGTCTACATAAGCACTTAAGAAAACACCACAAATCTCTGTGATGAATCCCAGCTGACCCCTTTACTGCCTCCCTTGAAAGAAAATTTTGCCATCTGCAACCCCCAAAATGCTTCCTCCTACAGAGAGGGCTGCCAGTACTGATATTTTTTTCCTGGTGAATGGCTGATTTATAGCTACTTGTAGAAACACCCTGTGCCCTCAGTTTACATTCTTTGCTGAGTCATAAACATAAATCAGAGTTGTGGGTGGAACCCTGTTAGTTATTAAAGCACCTTATGTTACTCTAAGCCTTGACAGAGGAAGCAGAAATCACAGGTAATACATTAAAGTTACAGTAGGTCTTGCTGTCTTTTGAGACTCTGATACTCTCCCAGATTATTGCCAGATTGTGCTGCCATGTTACGTTTTCATCAAATGGAAAAACCAAACAAATAAGTATTAAAAATTTGTTGAAAATGTATCATAAGAGGATTATTTACTGTCAAAAGGCAGACAGGGGTTGCAACCCAAATCAGGAATTCTTGTTATCTGTACTTCAGTCAAACGTTCATATACTCAAAGTTTTCCTTCAAAGTTCCCAAAACATTGTGAATGCTCCAGATGAAGTCAAATAATGATGGAGGTGATTATGCATCTTACTATTGATACATGAATCAACCCTCATTTTTTTATTCCCTGGCACCAAACCGAAGACTAGCAGAAAACAATCATGAAATGAGGAGGATAAAAGGCTGCTGATTTAGTAAGAATGAAAACTAAAAGACACAGCAGCAATTGCTGCAATTCAACAGCCTTGCAAAGATCCCATCATTACCATCTGGCTCAGCATTTCCCAGGCTGCTTTGCTAACTCAAGAGATAAACAAACATGTGGGCTGTGCTTTAGGGTGGTTGGTCTTGGTCTCTAACAGTCAAAGGAATCAAAGCTTTGAACAAGAGTAACTGAGGCAAGACAAGTATGAATTTCCAGACCTTGCATCACACCCCACTGTCTGCTACCAGCTGGGAAGGGGGGAATCATGGACAAAGAGAAAACCTAAAAAAAATAAATTAAAAATTAAAAAAAAAAAAAAAAATCACCAGAATTATTGGTGTGTTTTCGTTGCTTGTTTCTGCAATCAATTGATATTCACACCACTTCTTGCCATTCCTTAATTGCTACCCATCATTTATCTCGGGAAGAAATAGGAATTGTGATGTTGGATCAAATCACAAAAATCACACAAAATCCTGCTCTGTCTGCCTGTCCCAGTCTCACTCACAGCGTGGTGTATCACACATTAGCAGTCTGTATGAATTAAATCAGTTGGATTTCACAAGGGCTGAGAGCTGACTGGAGAGACACCTGTGAAAAAGCTACAGGGAGAGATTTTCTTTATTTGCACCTGTGGACGCTGCACAAACAACCTGTACTCTCTCAAAATACTGTCTAGATGAAATAGTTATTTTGATACAAAATACCAGTATGTAATTTCTGATGAAAAGTTGTTTTCTTCAGATCCTTAATGGATGTGTTAGCTAAATGCTTTGGTTGCAGTTTAGAAGAGGAATAAACTGAGATGTGCCAAGTTTCTGAATAAATAGGAAATCTGAAATCCATCCATTCTTGAAGAAAGCACAGAGAAGAAACGAAGACTTCAGGATGAGACAGAGAAAATCATTAGAGCTGGGAAGAAGAGAACGGAAAGCTGGCACCTCTTACCTGAAAGATAAGGAACAGGAAATGAGGAGCTCCATGTAGCCAGAGCACTGCCTGGCCTAAAGGCACTCCATCAGGTGTCTCTTTCCTCCTTTTCTATAACTAAAAAAAACATTTTAAGTTTGCTACAAACATGTATCAGAAGTCCACAGCAGCTGGGTATGTCCCAGCTTTTTGCTGCTCTAAAGGAGCATCTAAGCCCTGTGTGGTTCCATAGCATGGCCAAGTCACCAGGATGTGCCAGAGGACATTGCTGCCAGCTCTGCAGATGTCAGGCTAGGGGAAGGGGACACTTCCAGCAGCAAAAGCTGCTCTCACATGTGCAATGGGATGGTGCAGAGGAACTGCAGTTTACTTACACTCCAGAACAAGGTCTTCAGCTGAACTATTACTGTTAGGCTGCTCTGAGTAGAGAACTATTAAGCTTAGTAGGTGGATGAGGATCTGTGTCTATCAGATATCTATAATTTTTCCTCTTTATCCTTTAGACACTACAGAAATGACAGAGAGCTAAGGATATACTCTGAAGCAAATGCTGTCTTTAAATAATCAACCTGTTTTCTAGGCTGGAAGGGAGAGATGAAGATGATACAGTTCCTGCATACGCTGTGTTTCTAGAAGTGTCCCATATTCAGAGACTTTCTGTGCTCATCAAGATTTTTGCCCAAGACTTTCTGTACATCAAAAGCACAGATCAGTGCTGTATTACAAACAAAAAGCTAGACTTCCTTTGTACTCCCAACAACGGACCCAGACAGAAAGAACAGCACACAAACAGTTCATCACCTGGTGCACCACAAAGTTTGCAACCTGGAGCAAGAATGGTGGCGATTTAAATGAGTGGGGATCAGATGAGGAGAGATCATTAGTGAGCTCCATGCAGTCTTGCAGCCAAATCACAGAGCTGTACAGCTTCAGTCACAAAAAAAAAAAAAAAGCAAATGAGATTTTCAAGGAATATAAAGACACAGTAATTGCTTTAGAAATTGTACACATCTTGGACAACTTGCTTCAGATGTTGTCTAGGATTATCAGGCAGCTCCACTGAGTCACGTTACTCAAGGAACCTGATGCTACTATTAAGCTCTGGACAATATTAAGCTCTGGACAAACAACACTATTTAGCCTACAGCATTCCACCTTTCTGTGAGCAAGCTTTCATCATCCAGCTAGCAGTAGTCAGTGATATAAAAAAAAAGAATTTATCCCATCTGAGACATATGCAGAGGAAGCAATTTGCCTAAAATCACAGAACCTGCAAGAGGACTGGGACTGAAACCCACTTTGCAGATCCCTGTACTGCAGGAACTAAAGGAAAGTCCCCAAGCATGTACTTGTCACAGCCCTTGCCTCCCCTACCCACATCTTGTAGGAAAGCCCCCAGGAGCTATTGCCATCTGTAGCAGCATTATGGCAAGTGGTACATTGCCTAAAACAACACAGGGAACCACAGACATTTGGAAGGGATTCAGGTGAACATGGTGCTGCGTTGTAAAATGAATATATCACTGATTTTGTGAGATTCATTGCCAGCAAAGCACTGGTTTCTTCTGGACACTGCAACCAGCCCTACTGATAAAAAGGCAGGTTTCAATCTACTTTCAAGCTGCAGCTCCAGAGCTGAGATGCTAAGGACTGACATAACAGAGACCTGGTGATCTAATTCACTAACTACAGGTTGCTTTCAGTTATTTAGCTGTGCCTTGCTATGAACATCTCATGGGCTTATTTCTATATACATCTCTCTTTTCATCATTCCTGCCAAGAAACAAAGTATTTAGATTGTTTATCTACTGTAATGATATAATTTATTTACAAATGTTCATCCTTGAAATAAAAGGACAAGGTGATTGCTATGCATTTCTATTCCTTCCCCAGGACTTGCACTATAAGCCTCATGAGTTTAGCTGACCCCTGTGCTTCCAAGACCTCTGAATAGTGAGCCACAGGTGCTGGAATAGCTTCCCTCTCTGGCTGCATCCACAAAGCCATCCTGCCTCCTCCAGCTTTTGCAATGAAGATTTTTCCCCCAAGAGTTATGATTATGAAATGTCACCGTGGAAACAGTTGAAATATAATATGTTCTTGCACTCTCTCTTCTCCCCCCCTTCTTCCCCTCCTACCAGCCTCCTCACTTTCTGAAGCTATGCTTGCTGCACAAGAAAAACCCTTCTTGCTCTCCACCTCTCCCCAGACATGCAAAGGGGAGTCTGCACCTCACAGTTATTCTGACAAAAACAGAAGCCTCAATACCTGCCCCTATTCATTAATGGCTCCTTAGTACCTCATGGCAACACTAAACCTACCAAAGCCAGCTGAGTGTTTCTGCAGTTACCAGAACTTGCTGCCTGCTCTGCCACATAACACCACTTGTGTAAAATGGCATTAGAAACAGGCTTTGAGCCAGTAGGAACCTGGTCTGCTGTTGTTTGAACTGTCACCACAAAAAAATGTCTACAGCAAAACATAATCCCCCATCACACATCTCTGCTGTCCTCCTGTCTCTGATGTTCTGTCCCCATTAGGGTTCTAATGAGAACATAACTGAGATGTGCATTCTGGTTTTATTTCTCATGTCCCACCACTCAGAGGCAGGTCTTCAGATGATGAGTTCTTTGTTCTCTGCCTACATTAATAAAGCATGATTTTCCCCTAATCACAATTTCTTCCCTGCTTCTGATCAGCATCACAAAAGGTCAGAGCTGTCCACCTGGGAGTGGAAAGGTCAGTTCACTTTGGATCTGACACGTGCTCTCTCACAGCTCCTGGAATATAATCAGCTCACATCATATTTATTTTGTATGACTTCAGCACTATAAAAGAGTAGTGGTTGCACCAGAGGAATCTTCAGTCTCCTGTAAGGAATGTGCAAACAAACCCAAGGGAAAATCTGAGCTCCAGAGAGCAATACTGCATGGGTATCTCTCAGAGAACACTGCTGTAGTTCTCAAAATCACATAGGGGATTTACATGCCCACTGGTATTTATTAATTTTAATTAATGGGAATCACACATAAAAATACCCCAGACAGTTTTTAAAATGTCAGACCACAGGGCTTTGAGGGCTGTACAGATTAACCCATTTGCTGGGACTCTTTCCACTGGTTATTAGAAGGGGTCCAAAGACACTGTCCACAGTCATGTGTGTACATGTGACAAGACAAGATGGAAACCAATGAATTCCACAATTCTGGAAAAGCTTTGAGCATCTACTGTGTGATTCACAAGCACATTACTCCTCCTGTAGCTTTCCAGACATCTTTGCCCAAGGATCTGCCTCGGTGACTCAACCAGTTGAAGTATACAACCTTATTACCTTCAACAAGGCATTTAAGGTAACTGTAAAAGATGCCTGTTGGAAGTGAGAGTCCCAAGAGGTTTCTGAGGCTGATGCTTTGCAGTACAAGGCCCAGATTCTAACTATTTTTTTTTTTTTTTTTTTTTTTTCCCTACTGTGGCAGCTGGTTTGTGAGAAGCATGGAGAAAAGCATGAAACCTGTGATCACAGAGGTGATTCCTGGTCCTCACTCAAGCCCCCAGAAAGTAGCTTGCAGTAATTATTGTCCTCATTACTGTCTCACCAGAAGCTCCATGCATGGAGCAATATAAAGTAGTATAGCACTTTGCAATAAAATCAGCTCAAGAAGAAAAAATAAAAATTAAAAAAAGGTCTTTTGGGTGGAATATACCAGTTTTTGCACTCTGAACACATTCCTTCAGCTGCTTTGTTCCTTTAGTGACAATCCAGGAACAGGCATAGGAAATCCCTTCAACAGGTTAATGGACATCCCTCCCTCCCTCCCATCCTAATCTCCAAATAAACAATTCAAATTGGCAGCATCTCATCAGAATTGTTAATTCTCCACTATGTGACAGCTTCCCATAACTCCCCCAAGCTCACCAGGTAGAGAAGGATCACAAAACCTCTTGATTTGAATACTGTTTCTATTTCTGACACATTTCCAACTATTTGCAAAGGCAAATTCATCCCTCACATCCCATTGCCCTCTTCACTGATCCCACCACTGACAACATCCTTGTGCAGCAACACCTCTCACCCAGGGAGGGAGGTACAAAGACAGCCCTGGAAGGGGCTGGCCCAAGATCAGGTTGAGCTGCAAAGCTGTAGTAACTGCAGCAAAGGAAATGAAGCTCCAATGTACATGGCCACATGCCAACCTGCTGCCACCAAAAGGGCCCCCAGGAAAAAAAAAAATAAAAAAAAAAATCACTCATGCCCTTCCATGCCATGAAAATCAAAGAAAATCCCTCATACCCTTTTTCTACTTGGCTTTTCTCAGTCTAGGTCTGCAGCTGCAATGGGAAGAGCCAGACTGCAAAGATCTCACTGGCAACAAACAGAGCTCATCCCTTTAACTGCTGCTGCTAAAGGTTATCAGCTGGGGCAAAGCCATGTTCATTGCCTCACAAAGAGTTTTTCATGTGTTCGGTGTCTCTTTCAGAAAGAAATTCAGGACATTTGCTATTTTAACCATAATCAGATTTGGATTTTTTTTCATCTAAGTGACTGTGACAAATAGCTGTCCCCAGCTGTTAGACTCAATTCTCCTTCACCATTAGAGCAGCACAGAAGGTGAGGGAATCAGGGCCATTCATACCCGGGCACCAGTTAATTACTCTGCTTCCAGACAAACCTGTAATCTTAGGCACAGCAAGTTAGGACTGGGAGTGAACTATTGCACTGCTGCTGTCTGTTGATATTAGTCAGACTTAAACCTATCCATCAAAACAGGGCATCATTCCCATCTACCTCCATCCACAGTTTTCCTACTTCAAGGGGCAAGTTGAGATATTGGATTCACTGAGTAAACTCACTGCTTCAAACCATCAGCTTTCAGAAAATACTGTTTTGTTAGTTTGTTTTTTCCTGCTGTTCATTTGTGCTCCACCCACTCAATCCAGATTATCCTGAACACAAAGCATGTCTGCAGACCAGATGGTGTCCTGGGTTCAGTAGACACCTGGGTCCAAAAAACTTGACAGTCCACACAGAGTAAAAAGAGAGAAGGCGTTTCTGCAAAAGGCCATGCATCAGCTTGGTGTGAAAAAGCACAAATCTGTTCATTTCCAGCCTCCAGAACTGTCTTTTGCTCACAAGGGTCCTTATTCCACCCCGAAGTGATTTTAAAGCTAATAAAAACTTTAATATCCAGTGCATCTCCATTTGCACTATGTGGGGGAAAATGTTGCAAGACCTAAGTCATGACATTTTTATGTAGTTGGTGAAAGATTAAAGATACCTTTGACAGAAAATTGCAACCTTTTCTTGAAAACTCCTCACAGAAAACTAGCATTTTCTGCCTGTCTGCATTTGATAGAAAAGAATTTTCTTTCTAGCTCTCCCTTTGCATAGGTGGGGAAATCTGAAAACCCCCTGGCTAAAAAACTGAATAAAAGATGTGGGCTTGGGTGCCAGAGGATGTTCCACTAAAAATATTTCATTTGCCATTTTTCAGTGAAAAGTCAACAGCTTCTACTGCACATCTACCACATGATCTTGCAGACAGACAGAAGTTTGTCTATAAGATGCACAAACTTAACACTGTGGAGCTCAGCACCAGCATTTTCTGCTCCATGCAGCTCTGTTTTGTACAATGTTCTGGATTGGGTCTTAAAGTGAAGTCTGTGCTGAAAAGCCCTCTGGAATCCACAAAAACAAGGCCTTTTGTCAAAAAATAGCTTATGCAGAAATATTCAAGGATAGAGATGGTTGAGGAGTGAGTAGATATTTCACTAGCATTACCTAGTAGGCATTTGTAAGAGTGGTAGGGGTGTGATCACAATTTCCATCCCTCCTCCCAGAAATGAAATCTGTCACTAGGAATCCCTGCTCCAGGTCTGCCTGGATGGTTGGGTTGATCCCCACCACCTCCAGCCTCCAACTGCACCCACAGCAACTGCTTCCCTGCACACCGAGTGCTGCAGCTTTCACAGGGTACAAAAAGCAGCATCCGAGTAGCTCTGTAACCATGACAACATCAAGGATCAAAAATACACACATTTCAACTCCTTGTGGTAAAAATATATCAATAAGGATGGAAGCCACTTTCTGCACATTTCTATGTTCCTCATGAAGTCCTTGGGACTGAGTCCTGGCTCTTCAGTATGTGAAAAATAAAGGAAGCAAAGACCATATCCAGCACAAACTGCTTGAGGATCAATTACTTTTTTATTCTTTTTTCAAGCTCAAAGTATTGAATTTATTTAGCTCCTGCACATGTTAACATTCAACTTAATGCCCCTTTTTTCCTCTACGACCCACACTCCCTGCCCCTTTTTTTTTCTTAAAGTAAAATACTCTGTGAAGAATAAGTAATTTTACTCATCACACATCTGTGGTTTGAGTATCAGCCCTGCAAGCATCATTCAATATGGGATTCACTTTTTGCAGTCCCCAGCTGAAGCAGTTCAGTCCCATCAGCTTGCTGTGCTGACGCTTATGGTTCACCAATGATGCCATCACCATGCTGGCAATGAATCTAATTAGAAATTGGCTAAAACTGAGACTGTTCCTTTCCAATTTCTCTAGTCTAGGATGCAACAAGACTGTTAAAGGACTCAGAGATTCTCACAGAAAAAGAATATTATAGAGAAGGTTCTACTACACCAAACAGTTACTTTGACCATGGCTGGTTTGGAGAACCATGCACATTTGCCAATGCTACTTTGGCAGAGAGGTCTTCAGTCTGGGTGGAGATTCCAGATCAATTATCTGAGCAAAGACATAGCAGAACCAATAGCTCCTGGATTTCTAACATGCACCTTCAAGGGTCAACAAGTCAGTGTGGAATAAAAAAAAAACAAAACCCCATATATATGTGTGTATATATATATATATATGTATATAAAGGGATATATATATATATCCCTTTTCTCCTGGTATCACTTCATATCAGTGAAGAAAAGAATCCTCACAACTCCACAGTGAAAATGTCTGTAAGAAAGTAAAAAAAAAAAAAAAAAAAGCACAGGGCTTCACTAAAATGCATGTCAGGCAGGAAGGGCTTGGTGAGGGGCTTTCCAAGTGCTTTTTTAGAGGCTCTTGTCAAGTGCTGTTGGGCTGTCTTTAACAATAACAGGAGTACCAGGCTGCACTCGAAGGGATGGCAGAGTTATTGGAGCTCTTCTCATCAGGGGCAGCTTTGCATTAGTCAGGATCAGGAGAGCAGACAAGGGTGAAATGGGTATAGAACAGAGCTAATCACTGTAAGAATGCCTTTAATGAACTTGTCCTGAGCAAGACTGATGCAAAGGGTTATGGAAAAAAAATGTTTTGAGTGGCCAATAATTTTTGTGGGTCTTTGAAGGTCTCATCCTTTTGTTCTGGCTTTGCCAGGAATATAGTGGTGCTTGCAGCCTGATACAGCACCCTGGTGTGACCAGGGGAAAGGCTTGCACTTGAGTTACAAAACAGAGAAGCTCTTAATCTGCATTGTATGAGGATGCTGCAAGGATAAATTCAGCACTGGTTGTGTCTGAAGCTAAATAGAGACTTTGCACTTATTACTCCTATTCTTGTCAGGTTTTTAGATAACATTCAAATTGTAGTACTGCCAGTTTTATAACCTTTTGAACAACTACAGAATGTGCTGAGGTCTGATTTCCCTTTAAAACATTTTAAAGAAAAATCAGTGAAAGTACAGCTCATATTTCCTATAAGGGTGCTAAAACTTCAGGTAAGAAAAAAAACTACATAGTTTAAGTGTTGTTTTTGAAAGAACATTGCAGTTTTACATCAAAACTCTTTCTTCAGAAAAAGATTTATTACTATAAATGCCAGCAGAATTTCCAGAGTTGTAGCAAATGTATCAAAATACACATTTAAGTGCCATTCCACATCACAACAGGGTCAATGCCAGTTTTGCCCCTGATGGGAGAAGAGGCAAGCTGTTTGGGTCTGTGTTACCAGAAAGTACATATGTATGTACTTCACACAGAGGTGTTATGCCTCAAGTGGTTCTCCTACATTATGTTCAATAAATGCATCTTTTTCTGACCAAAAAAAAAAAAAAAAATTGGCAGAGTTCCAGCATGTCAAAACTGCAGTGAAGAGAGTTGGCTATTCTGCAGTCAAGACAGAAATGAACAAGGAAATTTCCAAATTAAAACTACAAGTACATTTTGCAGTGCAGATGGCCAAGTAAGCACATCTGAAGATACCACCAGCCTTCAGCCAGGTCATAATAAGAGACTTAATCCAGTGGAATGCCAAATAAAATAGATAAGCTCCTACCCCTGCTGCAAAAGGGCTGGAAGTGAGCAGAGTGCCTTTTCTTAGAGCTGAGGGCACTGCAGCTTCACCATTGCTGTGACTGGAGACAGAGCCTTTCCATTGTGCTACTGGTCCCAGTAGCACCTCAATCTCTTCTTTCCTTTCCCACACTTTTTGTCATCTTACAATACTACAGGAGCAGTAATAGTCTCCTAACAAAGTGCACTACAAACTTTATCAACCTGGGGCTAGGTGCTACTGTAATACAGATAAATGAAGGATCTGAGTTCTTGGTGACACAAGATCTTGAAACAGTGAATTGAACCCATTTCCTCCTCTCTACAGAAACTTGCAGCATGTTTGTTTCTTTAGTAGAGCATCTTCTCCAGGGCTGCCTTCCAATGCACCCCTAGGCAGCACAGGAACCCAGGCAGGAGAGACATCTCCCACCCATCAATGACACAGCAAGATGCATGCTGCTGCTGCAGCTGCCAAACATAAAGAGAAATTATCAAAAATCCAACACCTGGAGCTGTGCCTGTTGCCTTTCAGGCTTGTTCTATGCTGTGGTGACTGAATCTTTTGAACGTTTGATTCTCATAAAGATTTGACAGGCTCTGTAGAAATTGTGAAGCCTTCAAGCTCCAGCTCAGGTCTCACTTAGAGTCACTGACCCCTTAAATACTTGAAGATGTTTAGGTCATCATGGAGTGTGCTTTGTACTCAAACTTTGGACTACTAGACATTGCCATGGAATATTCCAAATTGAAATTGAGTGTAGGTGAAAGCTGGACTCAGGAGCAGAGCAGCAAACCTGCAACTCAACTCCAGAATAGGAAATCTCCAAGCATAAGCTCTACCTTAGTGGTTCCTCTGCCACCTCTAACCTCTGCACCATTGCATCATTTACACAGACCACTAAGGTCTATGGTCAGGGGATCCATTCTCTTCCACTGCACAGAAAAAAAAATATCAAATCAAAGCTGTGGCCAAGGCTGTCCTAGCTAAAGCACGATGCACTGAATTAGACAACAAAAATACATCTTTTCCGGCATAAAAGATTAGATTATATCCAGAGGTAATCCCTTGAGTATTTCTGAAGGCATGACAGGCAGGTCCTGGCTGGATCCTTCCTGTCCATGAGCCTCTCCTGGGAACAGGAGGGGCACAGAGCATTTTTCCCCTTGTGCTCCCACAGCAACAAAGGATGGGGATGAATGCAGAGCAGCAGATACTTCCAGCAGGAGCTGTGGCCTCCTGCCCTGCTCAGACTAAAATCAGACTAGAGGGGATGGATGATGTGTTGGTATTCAGGGCTTGAGTTTAAGGGCACTTTCCTAGTAAAGTAAGGCAAGTTCTCCACTTTGTGCAGAATGAAATTTGAAGCAAGATTAATTTCAAGCATAAAGAATTGACTCTCACCAGTCCTAGCCTATGCCCAGGGGAAACTGCAGCATATCTGCAGCCTCTGACTCAAGAATTAAGGAAAAATCATCAGAACATCCACATTTTTAAGTGTGATTTAAAATAGCCCTTTATTTTTTTCTGTTCCTCTCAACAGGCTGTTTTGTTTCCTTCCTAGCAGGTATAGTTTGCATGTGAAATTGAAAGCAGAGCTGCTTAAAGAAAAAAAAAAAGTCATCACCAAGCTGCAGATCTCTGCCGACTTGGTAACAGTGTGCTACTGCCAAGCTAAGCTCTGTTGGAGTCTTTCAGCTAATGTGCTACCTGATGAACATCAGGGATTAATGTACCCTGACCAGACAGAGAGCAAACACAAAGAACCTCATTTAGAAAAATCAGGATCCCTTTGTTCACCCAGGTCTCTTCTTTTGATGCTCTATGTTCTCAGAAGAGGCTCAGGTATCTCAGCACAAAGGGCTGACCTCTGGGACAAGCAGCATAACCTGAAGAACTGGAGGATCTGACCTTTTATTTCAAAAGGAAACTTGAAGAAAACATCCTCAAGCCATGACACCAACTCCTGCTGCCTCAAGTGTACAGACAAGCCAGTTCTGGGCCAGACAAACATCTCCTTGGGTCAGGGCTTTGCCTCCTGCCCTTTGTGCAGCACCTTGCACAGCACCTCACACCTTCAGACCCAGCCATGTCTCCATCAGACAGGACAGCAGAATAACAGGCATCAGCAAGAGATGTTTTCACCTAGACAATGTTTTCTTAGTCAAGAAATTAACCCTTGGAAAGGCATCCAGTGTCTACAAAGAGATTACCAGTAATACAATCCTATATTTGTTATATATATGTGCTTATGCAGGGCATATGGATACTAAAATTCAGCCATGGGATCCAGTGACAAACTCTGGCTGCAAAGACAAAAATTAAGTTACAACATTTTCCAGTTCAGCCCAATTGCATGGGACATAGAAATATTTGTTACTTGGGCACACAAGAGCTTGTTTTCAGTAAGCCAGAGTGCCAAAGACTGAAAAAGATTGACACATTACTTTCTTAATGTTGTTGGTCAGGTATTTTTTAAAAGTTGTGACTCGGGGCTCTAGGCTTTCTCTTGCTCTGCAACTGCAGTAATACCACTGGAACCAACAATTAAAATGAGTCTGTTGCTATTTCAGATTTAAAAAGTTGAGTTTGAAATCTGAGTTTCCTATGGGAACTGAGATCAGAGCCTGCATTGGAGTTCCAAGTTATTGCCTGGGCCATGATGGGTTTACACATCATTTTTTGCACTGTCCAGTGCACAAGGAGCTATGGGAATAGCTTGCTTTCTCACAGCCTTTCCATCCCTACCAAACTGCACTTGGTCCTGCCATTTTCTGTAAGTACTCTTGACAAAAAAACAACTCCATTAGATGCTTTCATAAGAGACAAATTACCTGTGCCCTTTGCCCCCAGATTTCTTTGTCTGTAATCAGCCATCATGACAACTGTCACACTGGGACAAAAATAACAGACAGTCCATGGGCAATAACAACTTTGCCTTCCCATCTGATTCTCCCTATTGCCTTTTCCTTTGGGAAATCCACTGTGAGACTTTGAAGGGTACAAATGGCAAGCTGTAACTCCTGTGTATAATGTTGGTTTTGACAATTAGATCTGTTACTTGTGTGTTTTTATGGTGTACAATGCCATACTTTAGCCTAAGAATAGTTTTTTATAGTCTCCTGTTGAACAAACAGAGGCAGCTAATAGAGGTTTCTTTCTTCCCTGAAATTCCCTCTTTGCCTAAGAATGTCCCATCATTCAGAATTTATGTTGCACTCCATGCAACAGAATAAACCATAATGGGTCCATTTGGTACAATGCTGCATTAGTTAACGACCATTTATGCTGACTTGTTACCCATTAGATTCTAAGCAAAACTTGCACTGGGTACAAATCTCAGTCTGTAACATCAATTCTCAGCTCAACAATATCAGTCTTTTCCCCCTTCATGCTATGGAGAAGCAATGTTGAAATCTGATGATCCAGAGCTTCCTCACAAAGTTTCCATCACTGCTGAAGTGCCTCTAATCCTGGATAAGGAAATTTCCTTCCCTCACAGAAGAGGGGGCTTCATACAAGCTAAAGTCTTCTGGCTTGGGAGTCACCACTACAACTTTGCTACTACTCTGTCCTTTGTAACTGGAAAGTATCAAAAATATATTCAGGACTAGAAATGAAAAATGATTATTTAAAATTCTTTCCATTCCCAATATTATGTAAACTCTTTTCACCCAGCCCCATACAGCCCTGTCTCAAGCAACAATGAACTCAGTGTTTCAGGACCATGAGCACTCCCTGGCTGAGTCCAAGCACATTCATGTAAATCCACAGAGCTGAAACAAGTGGAGTAGTCTTAATCCATGTCCCTTAAAAGCAGACCACCTCAGAAAATTGAAAAACTCAGATTTTAAGTGGAAAGAGTGCTAATTTTGAGCACTTATTGCTAACAGGTTAAAAAAACCCAAAAACCAAAAAACTCTTCCAAAATGCTTGAAAATGTAGTACAGTTTCTTCAACTATGTCCATTTTTCATAAGCTTTGAGCAGTGAAGGAATAAGAGGTGAGAGCAAGCCATCAGATAAGAATACCCAGAGCCTTCCTTTTATATTATTTTTATAAGTTACCTGCTGTTATATAAAGAGTTATTTGTGATTTAAGAATGCAAGGCAGCTACACTGTCAAACAGGGGATGCCAAATAGTAGAGACTTCCCTGACATGGGAGCAAACAGAGGACAAAAATAGAAGAATCAAGGACAGTACATGAAAAGTATAAAGTTTAAGGTAAAGATAACACAAGTGTGAACCCAAATGTACCACTGAGTAAGAAGAGGAGCTGAACATGGATATAAGGCCTTGCAGCTGACTTGAGATGGAAGCAATGTCTCTGAGAGCAGCAAAATTTTGTGTGCTGGAAGAGGAATACAACTGCCTTATAAAATCACTGCTCTGAAGCAGGGGCATTTAAGATACCTGCCAAGAGAATAGGAAAAATATTGTCTCTATATAAATAAAAGATAAAAACATGCCTTGCAATCAGCAGGCCTGTTAGTGTAATCTCAGTAGTTTTCCAGGATCTAAAACAAACTTCAAAGGAAAGAGTACTTACAGTCACAGACTTAATTGGAAAATAGGGGATGTAATGTGGATTTACCAAGGATCTCTCACACCACACTAACCTGACTTCACCTCCCCAACAAGTTTTCAGACAAGGAAAAACCAAAAAGGTTGATGTACATCTTTGGACTTCAAGTAGTTAAAATGAAGTCAGATGAATACTCCGAGGGTTTAAAATCTCTTAATCCTTCCACAATGCAAAGCTGTCTACTGTACAGCAGAAACCTGTCAAATACTGATTTTCTCTATACATATATCTATTTCTGTAATAGATAACCATGAAAAATACTGGGGAGAGATAAGGCACTCTGCTACTATGCAATATGTATTGGGTCCATGCACATGAAATGTATTAATTTATAAGACTTCCCATTTCAAGAGGTCAATGCTTTCTTTATCAGGGATTTATTTGCAAAGGCCTTTGATATATCTCTCTCTGGCTTTCACCATCAGTAAGCCAAACACCTTTACTTTTAATGGACAGCCCCTTCCATTGTCTTGCTTTTCTGGGAATATTTTTGTATTGCTTTTGGGTTCACTGCTTTTCCTGGTGTTTTTCTTGGTTTACTTTTACATGGTGATGTATAGCATAGCTAGAGTGGAACTTCTGTCTGCCCTTCAGGAGCCCTTTGCAAGCCCAGCTGAGATCAGTCCTTCTTCCACTGCAGGGGGGAAAAGCAACCAGATGGGCTCATCCTCATCAAGATCTTCAATCTTCCAGCATGGCTGGTTCTGATTCAGATCACATTTGAAAAAGACCATTCCCACACAAAATTGCATTTAAGTAACATGGTAGCAGCAAATTTTTCAGAGGAAATGGGTGTGAATTACAACCACCACCCAATTTTATCAGAGCAGTATACACAGGTTTTTCCATGCTGCATTTTGTCCATGCTCAGGGAAGGCTCTGGGGACAATTATTTACATGAACAAATGGAGGAACTGCTCATAGCAGGGCCTGACACTTAACAAAACTCCTTCCACATAAGACAGCAAAAGTACAGCAACTTTTTCTACTCAACTTCTATCAGTATTCCCTATGCACTGATCTTTTAACAGTACATATCATGATGGCTGCATTTAGCATCATGCAAAGGAAACTTATCTCAAAATTGGTTTGGCTTTAATATAGTGGCCAGTTAGTCCTGTGTGCTGCTGGAAATTCTTCCTTGGGTAGCACCACACTGTGGGTGAAACAAGTGTGATCCACAGTGAGCACAGCTACAAAAAAATCCAAGAGTCAAACTGGCTCTAACCCAGCTGGGTCTTTGTGGCTACAACACTTCTTTGATCTCTTAGTAAAGCTCTGCTTTCCCTTGTAAGCTGAAAAGTGAAATCTTGCCATATATCACATGTAAATCTTCCCAGAGGGAGATTAAATGCTGAATATCATGTGACTGAGGTTAAACTACAGCTATTTGCATGATCACATAGAAGCCACAATGTAAATTCCTGGAGAGGAACCTGTAGTGTTTAACTCTAGATTTGGGCTATCACAAGGGTTGTGAACCAAAATCCCAGCTTATTTTCTATGTCATTATTTCACTGCTGATGAAGATGCATTTGTGATGTTTTCCATATAAAATAGGCTAAGGCTCTACAAAATAACATCTGCATTAGAGAAACACAGTTACCTAAAGTACAACTAATGCTCACCTACTTCATCATACAGGAATATTTTAATGATGATGAATAGCTTAATATGAGGCTGATGGACAAGTTGCCACTTTAAAATACTTAATGGAGCTACCCATTGGAGGACTATATAACAAGATCTCATTTTTAAAATGGGCTACAGAAGCCCATCCAAATTTCTTGACACAATCAAAAACAAAAGACAAAGAATTGAAGAACTGGAGAAATGGAGGGGGGGAAAGGATGGGGAAAACACAATACCAAAGAAATCAGGTTCTCTATTGGCTTATTTCTTCTTGAGAGGCAGCTGCAGCACAGGGTGGCCATGGAGCCATAGAAACCTGGCAGAGAACTGCACGGTTTTGTTTCTTTCTCAAGAGAACAAACTTGCCAGGAAACAAATTGCCCAGCAAGAACAGGCATCTGACCTTTGTGGCAAATTGATCCCAAGCTCAACCCAAACCAAAAGACAACAACAACTGGGAGAGCAAGGTGCCCTTAGGCTGTCAAGCAAGAAGGGGAACACATGGGACAAACTGAGCAATGCAAACCCCAGCATGGTTCTGTTGCTGGCTCACGTAATCCCTGGTCTGTCTTTTCTCCCAGTAACCAGTTCTAAAACTTGAGGTTTCTCCCATCATTTTCTTAATCTACAGGGACGGGAAGATGGGGGTTTTCAGAAGCAAGCATCAAGGGTTCACTGAAACACAGCTACACAAATGCTTGAGCATGATCCAGGCAGACATAATTCCCTTCATCTTTGGAATGAAGTTAAAACAAATGGGAAGGGAGATGGGAAAAAAAAGTAACAGCAGAGAAAAATGGCAAACAACTGCCTGTAAAGAGATTAATTTTTTTTTTTCTAAGCTTGAATTTAAAAAGAAAACATCAAATTTATTGTGATTTGGGGATTAATTTCATAATTTACAATGAAATGAGATTGGAAAGGACAGGTAATTAAATTCAGTCACTTACAGTGGGCTCTTACAGACAAGGAAAAAAAGAAACAAAACACAAGAAAGGAGGTGAAGCAAATTGTAGCAATAACATGGGTCCAAAACTAATTTCAAAAAGATGGAAAAAAAGAAATTATGCTTAAAACCTCATGAAAGCAAAGCTCACCTGAAATCCATGCAAGAAGCTGAACTGAAATTGCAGATATTATTCCATTTTGATTAAAACTTATTGAGTTCAGATCCTATTTGTCACCAACCAAATTAATCATGTTTGATAGGGGCCTACTAGGCTCAAAGTGGAATCTTCCAGCCAGCAGCAAACACTGCCAGCTCTTCTGGAATTTGAAGAAACCTTCGTGCAAAGCCTTGGTCTCTCCAGCCTACAAGGAAAATTAAAATTTTAGGTCAAGATATCACCCTGAGATGTATGTTGCAACTAATAATTCAGCTAACACTCTTTAAAAAAAGACATTGAAAAGTAATCATTGCATTTAGTGTCTAGATTCTTTGCTACTTGGAAGAAATTAGTGCCAATTACTTACCTAGATATATTTTGGGTAATCTCAATTCAATCTCCAGCTCAAGCATACTCACAATGACTGCTTTTCTTTCCTGATAGTGATATTTTGATCAGTTACTTTGCATCAGAGCTGCCCAGATATGAGCTGTTTGATGCTTTGTTCTCAAGTTTACAGATCTACAGCATCACCCGGGGATCTGACCTGACATCTCACTCAGGGCACAAAGTGTCCCCAGCTCTTTGCATCAGCTTTTCACATGGCTAAGATGGGTGAAAAGCTATATATCAATCATCACCAGCCATTCAGAGTTCAGATTATTCTTTATAATTAAAAGCAGGGAAAAAACAAGGCTGTAAGCAGCTCCAGAGGTTACTCTTACTCCAGTGCAGCCAAACCCCAGAGCAGAACAGCAGTAAATAAAACATGAAGCATCACAGTTCAGGTTGATTCAGCACTTTGTGACCAGTACAGAAGCTGGTGGCATTTACAGAAGTGCCAACTGCTGTCCTTAGAGATGTGCAAGAAAAAAAAAAGGATTCAAGGATTCTTCTTCCATTTTCCAGGTTTGCTCTTGCCTCTGAAAAAAGCTGGCATGCAGTTAGCAAGTGATGTCTACTTCAGCTGCTTGTTGATTTTTAGGTGGCAAAATTACTTTCACTAAAAACAGGTCTATACTTATGACTAAGCTAAAAAACTCAGTGAAGATGGAGACCTTCTAGACAGAGAATATTCTTACTCAGTGCAAAGAAATGTTGGAAACCAGTATTTTCAATCACTGAGAATAGCTGAAGGTCAAGGCAGATTTCTGAGTCTCATTTAGATACACCATTATCTGGACATTTTCAGGCAGATTTCTGCTTTCATTTACTTTATTTTTTTTTTTTTTTTTTTTTTACACACCATATGGAAGGAGGAGAGGTATAGACATATCTGCCTATAGCACAGCACATTTAGGTATACTAAAATATACCTAAGTAAACTTTCAGTTACATTTCTGCAAACATCCAGTCTCAAGCTAAGGTGGCCACATTTTGTTATTCTCACTGTTCCAATACAAAGTAGTACCTAAGTTGGCTGCTTCAGTCAGCCCAATGCTCAAACTTAAATATCCATCTTCTGTGCTGCCAATTTTGCTTGAACATCCCAGTGATTTTTCAAAGACTAAACAGAAGTCCTATGGATTTAGATTCCAATACAACTCTGGGTTGTCAGCTACAAAACAATTCAATTCAAGCAAAGCTACAATTAGGGCCAGCTTCAAGACCTGTCTTAGCTAAACTTGCATTTAATTGCCCTCAGTTTTGCCAGTAACCTTTTTTTCCCCTTGTCCCTAGCCATGAGAAATTCTCAGAATCCAATTATTTACTTTTCCTTCTTTTCCCTGGCCAAAGCTGCAGATATCCCCAGCTTGCAACACTGCCATCTCTGAGCTTTTTTGGTTGTTTTGTTAGAACTTCCATACATAACCTTGTCTGATAAAAATATGGTTTTCTGCTGCATGAATTGCTCCTTTAAAACTTAAATTTCTTCAAAATATACCTATTTCAGTCTACCCTGCCCTAGCACAGCCAGCAGCACACAGTTTGTATGAATTAGCAGGCACTGGTGCAGATCTCACTAGGGCAACACTTCAGGTGGCTACAGAGAAATTTCCATGTGTTCATTCTGGGTCTCATATTGTCATTTGAGCCCCTTGGCAAACCTTTATGACATTAAATGATAATTTTACATTCAAAAGCCACATCTGCTGTTTTGATTATGAGTTTTGAGAAGCTTAGAAGTAGGTGATTCTTTAAGGAACACAGATCACTTAGTACTTTGACTTGTTCAATGTCTAAATCCAACTGGTATTCTTGTTTTCACCTAAATTTAAACATTTTGTGATCTGTGAGCAGGAGACTCTTAGAAGCAAGAGATAGAACATTTTTTTTTTCTGGGTTATGCCACAAACTAAACCATCTTTTCTGTATAGTTGTCTAATGCCCAGAAATGCCAGACACATTAGCAAGAGAGATGAAATTAATGCTTCAAGACAGTCAGAAGCATTAGATGCACCTTAGATAACACAGTTCTAGTGGCCATATGGCTTCTGAAGAACTTCAGATGTTTACTGTTACGATAAAAATCTGCCTGCATGGATGCTCTGCTAAAGCTTATTGCCATAGTAGGGCATTTTACTACTGCCTGAAAAAATCAGAATCAAGGGCACCTGGGCTGAAGCAGAGAAGGCTGATGCTAGAAATTCTGCACTGGTTCTCTTGAGCTTTACAGTTCATTTCTCCACTGGCTCAAGCAATCTCAGAGCTGATATCTCTGAGCGTGCTGCAGGGTGTGCAGTCATTTCAATTTATGCTTGCACTCTGTTCTTGGGTTAGGAGGATCTTCGTGGGGAGTTCTTAAATCTTGGTGCACACTAGATGCTGAAGTTATATAGCTGAAATAGCTCTATAATTTCATTTCACAGAATATCTGCAAGCTCAGCTGTTTGGATGTAGGAATAAAATACTGAATAGCAGTGTTTAGCAGAAGGATGTACCCTTTGCTATCCCTTTTACTCTTCTCCCTTGGTCTGAGGAGAAATGCCATCCAAAGAAGCAGAGCCAAGTATTTGGTTTGGATGCTCAAGCAGAACATGTCTCATCTGAGCTGTGTTACTCTCATCACAAGCTTTGTTCCCTCCTTGCCTGCCTTTTGCAGCAAACAAATGACATGTCACCAACCCAGGCAGTGACATGACAGCCTGGATATAGCTGTGCTCAAATGCTTGGTAGATTCTCTCCTGAGGTTTGGTTGTTCAGATTTTTCTTGTTTTAGTGAGGACAAGTGCAATTCTGATGTTCACAATGTGGACCCTTCTTTGATTACGTCTCAGGCAAGTAGCAGATGTGCCCTCCATTAGGGCCAATTAAAACCAATTAAATTATTCCAATACAAGCTGTAGAAGAAGTTGAAGAAGAGAACTGAGGCTCTCTTGAAGAGCAAAAGATCTTGCATGTGAGATGACTGGAGAGAAGTGTGTAGAATCTTTTTGCTACATGCTTGGTATTAACACTTGAGCATCACAGTGGCACCTGGGCAGCATTCTCCATCAAATGCATTTCCTACACTTCCTTGCATACATCATTCTGCACCATTCCTCAACACCATCTGCTGGGTCCCCCACACTATGCTTCAATTCCAGGTGCTTAGCAGAAGGTAGGATAGCCCAACAAACAAGGACATAGGGTCCCAGCCTGACCTTAAGAGACACTGCTCCCTGAACCCCCAGTAAAATGGAGGTGGTGACCCATTCTCCCCAAACACCATTTAGAACTACATCACAGTTCCTCTCCGAGACCTTTCAGGATGCTCTACATGCTCAGGACTATTTATATGTTTGGAGAGGAGAAGGCAAACACACTCAGTGTAAAAACAGATGGAAGAAGAGCTAGAGCTTGAGTTCTGCTTACATGGCACAATAAAGGACCTCAGCTAGGTGCAAACATGCTGTTCCTGGACTCTCAAAGCAGTTTCTCTGGGTTAGCAAGGTGCTTTGTATAGACTTATTGACTCTACTGAAAAATGGATTTAATTATCTCAGCAGCACCCCATCTAATATAGTAATCTCACATCTAGGTGATCAGAGCCAGCTTGGGTTCCCCCTACAGTTTCACTGAGCTCTGTAGACAGACTTTTTCTGCATCATTTTGCTGGCAAAAGATACCTTGTCTAGATTGTGGGGCCTATGCTATTTTTGTTCACACCCTTCCTGGCAAAATAATCCTTTAACATTCACATCAGTGCTCCTGTAAGAGACACAAGAGACACTTTCAGCCAGCTCTCTTTGTACCTATACCAAGAGCAGTCTTGGAGCTTCCAAGTTCAGAGGATCTCCATTTCCTCTGGCTTTTGGGGGTAACCTGAAACACAACTTCCCTTACCACCCTTTTGAATGGTAATCAGTCCTTAAAAGTAGGAATTGCTATCAGCACTTTACAAAAACTTGCATTATGGTTCTGTGGCTGTGGAGCAGGACTTGACCATACCACAAAGTTTTCTAATAGAAGGAACACCCTTTGCAGAATTCAGGTTTTTAAGCAGAGAGTAATGCTGTAACTCCCAGCTGCACTTGTCAGTGCTTTGCAACATATAGCTCAGGGCAAACAACCAGGAAAACCTGGGCAATTTTCTTTTCAACCACTTGCTACGTGGTCACTATCCCATTCTCCAGAGATCAGGTCATGAAACATTAATCACCAAATTCAGAGCCTTCACAGCAGCACTTTTCACTGCAGGACACTTTGGGGCAGGCTTGTAATTTATTTCCACTTCTTCCCTGTCCTTTCAAACCATCATTTCAGCATCCAAGGTCTCAGGGAGGATTTGCTGCCTTGCAAAAGACACCACAGCTCCCAGGCCAAAGAGAGAATATGCTGCCCTGCTTTAGGTACCAGAGTTAAAGATCTGCTTACCCCAAATTCCCTGTATGGGCCACTGAACCAGATACTTATCTCTGGGTGTTATGCATGACCTCAAAAGATTTCATTCTTGATAGTACCTTCTTTCCTTCCACTGAGGATTAACAGGAATCTATACTTGCAGCAACCTAGTGATTGTATAGTTCTGCTCCCCCTTGTCTGACTTACCAGGCTTTGCACCAAACCTCTTGCCTTTGGGCACAGAGAAGCAGAGTTTGAAGTCCTCTACAGCTAAAAACTTCTCGAAGGTAATGAACCTCTGTGAAGACCAGAAGTACCTTCTAAAAGTGTATATAAAGTTTATAACTTTAGGGACACAACTCTCAACCACTGGTCTTTTTGGTGGAATGTCAAAATAGATAAAATTAGGGACTTGATTCCAAATACTTGAATTTATGTCCATCCAACAGATTTGCAGATCTGTATGGATTATCAAGGCACAAAGTATGTAGCCTCCAAAAGTCTGTGTCCTTTTTCTTTTGAATATTTCTTTTTCATGAGTCCCTAATCCTTTCTCTGAGATTTGGAGGAAAAAATTCACTTTGCTTGTGTAACCAGGCAAGCAGGTTTCTGCAGAGGGCATCCATGGCTGCACTGCAGAACTGAAATCCATTCACCTAGTGGAGTCTGTATCACCAGATTGGACATGTGGCTGCTGTTTTCTTGCTCTTTGCTTTTGGCTTAAAATGCTGCAAATACTCTGGATTTACAAGGCAAGGGTTTCTCCAATCTGACTTGGAAGGGAGCAGTATTTTTTTTTATGGAGCTAGAGAAGCCTTCATTTCACCCTTAGTGGACCCTGTATCACTCATTTCATAATTTTCAAAAATAAACCCTGCACAAAAAAAATCCAAATCCCACATTGCTGTTGGTTGTACAACCTGAAACTCTGCCTTGAATCTGGCTGAGGGGCTGTGGACTCCTCAGTCCTGTTCCATTCCAACCCTTGGCTCACCTGCATCCCTTCCTTTCCTCATGAGCTGAAAATCAATAGAACCATGAAATAAAATGAAGCACAAAGAGAGCTGTCCTAGCATGATTTTTTTTCACAGTATCATGTATAATGGACAAAGGCTTTTTCCTGGATTCTGATTTCACAGAACAGGGTATTTCCATCAGGTTCCTGTTTTCTTCACTAGTAACCATCATTAGATTAGTACGTGACAATTGTGATTGTCACATATCTAAGCATAATGTGCATGCACAAATTAGCACCTGCCTTGAACAGCAAGCTTAATCCCTGCAATAGTATTCTCCCAGGAAACCACCTAAATAGTACAATGACCAAAGGTCTTTTCCTCTGTTCAACACCTCTTTTTCTATGGAAGAAAATACTTCATAATTTTACTGGCAATTTTGATGGTAATAAGCCCATTTGTCAGGACAGTAGTAGGAGGCTTTATGCCCTGCTTGGCAATTCTGTGGAAAAATAATCACCTTTTATTTCTGGTGCAAACTGCTGCCATCACACATTTAAATGAGGAAAATCAAATACAGCAATAATGTGGTAATGGTTGGTTGGTCTTGATGGGAAGCAAGCTCCTCTGTCACTTCTAGTTCATTCTGTTCCTTCCTTCTGAACCTTCACCTAATGCACCTCACTGCATTACTGTTATTCTGTATATAGCATAAGGACAATAAAAATACTATGGAAATTGTCCTGCATCACTCCTGATTCCTGCACGATCTCTAAATTTAATCACAGCATTCCAGAAGAGTAACATACAGTAAAACCCAGAACAGTGGCTTTCTGATGGACTTGGAGGAAACAAAGTTCCCATTCCCACTCATTAGAGGGTGCCACAAAAGTATGAAACCTCATTGCCAAAAATCCATCATCCCATCCCCACAATGATTCAGTTTTGATCACTTAGGTGCCCACTGCCACTTTGCAGAGGGGAGGTTCTTACCCTGGCAGTGCTCTGGTTGGGTTAACAGCTCCTACCAGTATTTCCACTATAGGAAACAAGAAAAACTCCCCACATCCCACAGGCACCCATTCTGTAGACTCAGGAAAGGCACCCTTTTTATCAACCAGCACTTTCACTCCCATCAATGAGACCATGCTATGTAGCCTCCTCTTGTTCAAGCACAAAAGCCATCCAAAGAAATCCTGTTTTTACTGCAAGCACAGGTCAAGATGGCCATGTGTGGGCACCTAAGATAAATCCCATCCAGATATCTGTCCCTGCTCCAATATCTTCAGATCCTGGGCTTTAGGAACACAGGTTAGAGGCAAACTGGCTGCTTGTGCCTGTAGGACTCAATACCATCACTTCTTATTTTCTGGACCCTCTGCTTCAGCTCACTGCTGTGATTACCTCCTCAGCTGGAAAGCACAGATGCAGTGTCCATCTCTCTAGAAAAACCTGGGCCAGATTTTCCGAGGAATCCCTGTCCAGACACTCAAGTACTTAGCTCCCACAAGCGGGCTTGAATTTCAAAACCAAAACCTGGCTGTTCCTTTCATGATGTTTCCAGAAACCTGCCTGTGCCCTTCATGAACTCCACCGTGCACTTCCCTCCATGTATCTGCACAGTAGATGGGATCTGTGGCTCAGAGTGGCACAAGCAGGGTTTATTAGACCATCAAGAAAAAAATCCTGTAAGGGAGAGATACTACAGAATACAAGAGTCTGATCCAGCATGCTCTCTGCAGGGTATAAACATCTAGAGATCTGCACAAACCAATCCACACTTCTCATCTTAAATGAAAATTAGGAGGGAGAATACCATGAGTGCTCCATCCAGAGTGATACAATGATTGCTCTGAAGAGCAACACATGGCATTTTTTTGTTCTTGTGCACTTATTCATCCACCTACTCTTTTCTCATGCATTCACCACTGAGTCCTCTGCTTAAACCCTTCTACTGAAATGTGACAGAGCCCCAGGGTGCCACCTGCTCCCATTCAGCAGCATTCACACTGTGCAGCAGGATGTGATCTTTATTTCTGTGCCATTCCTGACAGCTAATCTTGAAAAGAAACAATAGATGCTCCACAAAAATAACATTCCCAATAAAAAAAAAAAAAAAAAAAAGGTTTTGGTTTTAAAGGAAAGCACCCCTCACTGCTCAAGTCACCTCTTCCTTCAAAATGGAAGATTAATAGTACCATTATGACAAAACAATCAAGAAAATTGAGGGGAAAAAAGGCATATTTGGAACAATTGAAGCAATTGAATTATTCATGTTGAAATAACCAAATTAAGCTAAGATTGTTTTAGAGTTCATTTTGAAGCACAGAAAGTTTGAATAAAGCTAACATCATCTAGTCCTAAAACAACCTGCATCCCAAGTAGTTACTGCTGCTTTTGGTGTTTTGTTTTTGTTGGGTTTTGGTTTGGTTTTTTGTTTGGTTTTTTTCCCCAAAATGTCAGTGGGACAAACATATGCTTTGTATGCTCAGTGTGTTTGTTGTTAAAAAAGTTATTTGGTCTGGCAATGTACCGAGAAAGGAAAACTATTGTCTTCTATTCTGCTGCACTGCTGTCAGGTTATGAACAGGCTTTTATAGTTCTCATATTTACAGTCTGTGTATGCCATAAGCATTAGTAGATTTTATCCCTCTAGCATACCTTAGAGACAGAAAAATATTGCCTTCATTTTACACATGAGGAACTCTTGTCCACACAGAGTTGCCTGAAACATCTAAGGGTGTCTAAGGCAGATGATAGTGGGGGTTTTTTTTCAGGCAGTATAAGTAATCAAAAAATATTGAAAAAGCCAATGATTCAGTTAATTTTGTCCTTCACAGGACAAACGACCATGGAATTTGGCTTCTCCTAGTACTTTTTATACTTAAGGAACCCCTGCTGTATCCAAAATAGAAAATCCAAGGACAAAACACCTGTAGTGCAAAGACTATGGAGGCAATTGAAGCAACCAGTCCCAGGAATCCCTAGTTCCATCTTGTGCATCACATCTATCTAGTTTCTATTGAGAATATAGCCAAGACATTGAAGTTATTTTGTGGTAATAGTGTCATGAGAATTTTAACTTCTGCCTAGCTAATTAAGAAGGATGAGCTGAAGCCACTTAAATATTAGGGGAACATGAGCAGTCTTCTTAGCTAGAGCACCTTGATTTATGTTCTTCAGCCACACCAACAGAAAACCACCTGACCTTCCATCCCAAAGGCTTTGGTGCTATCAGTTGAAAGCCATTCCATCCCATCAATAACACTTCCAAAGCTCATCAACAGGTAAATGTATCAAGAGCTTTACACACACCTTGGGAAACTGTGGCTTAAAGGTAATCTAGAGATACCAATGATACACAAGATCAACCAAAGGTTCCTCACCTGCTACTCAAAGTATAATGCTCTCTGAACACAAATTCAAAAGCTGAGCAAACACCAGCTCATCAGTGGAAAGATCATCTGCCATGTTCATGCAGTCCTGGACTGCATAACAATCCTGCCTGTGAAAAACCCCTTATATTATGTGAATCTGAAGATCACAGCACTGATATTTTAGCTGCTGTTGTTCTTGTATAGCAAGAGAAATCAGGTGTAAATTTACCTTCATTACATTAAGCAAGAAACAAGCAAATAATATCTTACTTGGGCTGGAAGGTGCACCTACAACTGAGCCTTTGCAGGCAACATTAAAAAATGAGTGGAAGGCTCAGTGCAAATGAGCTCCTGGTGATGTGAGGGGGAGGAGACCACTGCCCCACAGAAGGATCAGCTTGAATGATACAAGCAAACATAGACAAAAGCTTTCTTGCTGGAGAAAGGATGGACTGAAAAAATACAAAGGAGCTCACTTACCTGAAAATCTGTGCAAAGAGCTGTTTGGAAACAGAAAACCAATCACTGGTTTTGGTTGGCTTTTCTTTATAAGAAATATATAAAGAGTACACAAAATTGCCTCCTCCAAAGCCTTCTTGGCAGCTGTCCTGCACTGCATGAGGAACAGCTGGAGTTTGCAAGAACAGATGTGAAGAACACAAGAGAAACAAACAGCCAGCTCTATCTCTGGCTTTAGCTATGCCTATTAAACCTTTTCTGGCATAACTATGAAAGCTACCTCAAAACAGCTGTGATGAAACTGGGTTATCTGTGACCTGCTTGGACCCTCAGGTTTTTAATATAGCAAGAGATACAGGTACATACTTCAGAGCAGCACCTCTGTGCCCATGCAAGACCTAAAGTGGATTGAATCCAGCTAGAAGAGCCTGTTCCCAAGCCAGGAATGTCAATGCAAAGACTCTCAGTAGGTTTTTTTTTTTTTGATTAGCTCCTAGGTGCTTTCCTAATTTATCACATAGGAAAAAGAGGCATCTCTGATAAACAGTTTTGTTTCTTTTTCTCCTCCCCACCTTCCAACAGCCCTGTGGGGGAACTTGATGAAGCTCTTCAGACAGTAAAGAGCTGGCAAGCCAAACCTCAAATCCATACAGAAGATGCAGACTAACACAATTCTTGCTGCCAATATGAACAGTGCAACAGAAGCAGGAGAGGTTTGAAGAGGGTCAGAAGAGAAGCTTGGAGCTTATGTGACACAAAGCTTGATGCATGAAGAGAGGGGTGCTAGAAAATATTCCAAAAGGCCACAACATTTTCTTACAGTATGGAAAAGCGTAAAAAGATTTTGGAAAAAGTAGATTTGCTTCTCTGTGTGCCCACCATTTTTAACATTGATTATCATTAGTCATATTGCCTTCTCCAGATGATCAAATATACATGTGTTTCGAAAGGTGGGTTCAAAGAACATTGATTCATAGACCTCTCAAATGAAACACACCATGATCTGAACAAAAAGAAACTCCCCTCTTATTCTGTTTCTTAAGGTAGTTTATAGCTACAGAGAGAGGACTTAGGGAAGGCATCTGTATTCCCCAAATGCTGCAGTAATGGAAGACAAGTGCTACACAAATCCTTTTAAACACTCAAAAAAGACAAAGTAATTTGTTTCATTAAAGTCAATTTTTATTAATAAAAATTGAGTTTCAGTTAAAGATGGTCATTAAGAAAAAAATAAATGAACAGAATACATTTCTGCTGGCAAGAAAAGCAAGAAGCAAACTGTGAAAAAGGCTAGAAGTGCTAAAAATAAGCCAGAACAATGGATCATCCTCTGTCTGCAATTTTCCTTCCCCCCTCGATTTACATTTGCAGTCTCTATAGACACTTCTTCATTGCCTCTTTATTTATACATCAGCAACAAAGTTGGCCTACTCAACTAACAATCCCATAATGAAAAACTATTTAAAATTCACTTTCAGATTATTTTTGTTTATTTCAGTGTATTTAAAAATTGAGTTAACACCTACCAAACTGACACGCCACCCTGAATGTTTCCTCTGCCAGTCAGCCACTAGGTCACTGCTGCACCATCTTGTGAAAAGTCTGAATCCTGGCATGGGGTAAACAATTCCCAAAACCACCACATGCAAAGATACATTATTTTCAACATTAAAGTCTCAATCTGTGGGACTATTTATGGAAAAAAGTGAAATAACCAAAGGATGCACAAAATAGATCTAGGGGGACTGGAAACAGTAGAGACTTACAGAAATCCATCAATGTCATGATTTCCCAGTCCAGAAGATTCTCAGGCTGTGTTGCTCTGCCAAGACTAATGTAGAACACACCAAGCCAAAAAGTTTCATAACACAAAATGAAAGACCTGCTTCATTAACAGTTTTGGATCCTTTTCTGTTTAGTGTCATTTTTCTTGCAATATATTATGTTCCCTTTATTTTCTCTGATAGTTTTTAATAGAAATATCTTTTGTAGTAAAGAACAAGCTGTTTTCCAGAGATATTTTATCCTTTCCAAAGCTTCTACGCCCACTATTTAGACCTGCTCATGAGGGTTCAGGAAAGCTGGAAGAATACAGCTCTTCAAAATTGTTATTATGAGGGACAAATAGTGGGGTGTCAAAGCCGTCTCCATGGCATCCTAGGGGCAAAAGAGCCTCGCTAGTTTGCTATTCATAAATGCTGCTAACAAAATACTTTCTTTTTAAACACAAGCTTTTTCCACCAAACACCCAGGAGACTTGTCATTAGCAATCTTGATCTCTCTATTATTGCAGTTTCCCCCCCCCTCCACAACTTCAGAGCTCTAAATAGGCAAGGCTGAGTGTTTGGTTAGGCAAGATTCTCACAGACCAAAAGAGGAGTTTTTTCCACCTTAGAAATGTGAGGATCTGGCTACCGGATAAGAGTTTAAAGGCTAAATTTTTAATTGTGCAAATCCAATATTAATGACAACTGAAAGACAACTTAATCCCTACAGAAATATCTGAAACTCATCTTATTTAGAGAAGGTTTCTTCACATTTTAAGGAATCATTTCATGTTGCTTTTCTCTTGCCTTACTGGTAAGGCTATTTCACCAACAGTAGCCCCATCAAGGATCCCCATATTCCTTCTGTCATTCATCACTGGGACTTGCAATTCTCTGAATTAATAGATTTATCAATTTTGTAGTTGGACAGAATTATTACAATCCTTAAGTCTGATCTGCTGCATTACATACCATAGATTTCTCTTGCTTGTTCAGACAATCAGAGAAATTCTGGCTGGAAGGCATCCAACCTCCTCCTAAAGGAAGACCATCAACACCAGATCTATTGTGACTGCATGTAACTGAGTCCTTAAAAGCTCTGAGAACTCATCTTCTCCAGGTAAAATGCTCTAGTGCTGTAATACCATCTAGCAAGAATTTTTTTCCTCAGATCCACCTTCAATGCAAACTGCCCCTTTGCTCTGCAGCCTCCCAGTAGGAAAAAATTTCAGTTTCATTATCTTGCTGAATTTTTCATTTTTCTTGGCTCAGCCCACAAGTTTCCCCAGTTCCTTCTAAATTGAAGCTCTACCACTTAGTATATCAATGCTGCCATCCCATTTTTATTATTATTCTCCACAAGTTTCTCAAAAAAGTCCTCTCCCATTGGGAGCTGTTGGTGTAAATGCTGACCAACCACAACCATCTCCAGTATTGACCCACGGGGAATTCTTGACAGCAGCTGTAAACTGGACATTCAAGACACTGCTTACTACTCGTAGCTTGAAAATTAGCTGGGTTATTGGGTTCAACAGCCTACCTGTCCAACTTTTATTTTGTCAGCTAACAAATAAGAATGCTACAGGATTTGTTAAAAATCTTAGTAAAATTAATGTTCTGATACTCAGTTATTTCATCCCAGAAGGATCTCAGGTTAATCAAGTATGAACAATCTTTAGTAGATCAGTGTTGGCTCCTCCTGGTTGCCTTCTGCCTTGGTCAAGTAACTGAATTCCAAAAAGAATGACATTTCCCAGGACTGAGATGAGACTGACAGACAAGGAGTAGTATCCAGGATGCTGTAGTCCCTTCTCAAGGATCAGCCTTTTTCCAGCCATTGAGTTGACTTTGCTTGTCCCTTCCACCCAGAGACAGACAAGCATTTTCTACAAGTTTACTTTTACTACCAGCACATAAGAGACCAGAAGGGCTCTAAAGTTCACATTGCTATTCTATCACAGCTTTGCTCTGTGATTGCAGACAAGTCTCATACATTCTTCCCATTTAGAGGGGAAAACACACACTATACACCCAGTCTATATCAGTCATCTAGACTCCAACTACAGTTCTCTTCATGAGAAGAGAAATGAGATTGTGGAAATCTCACACATGTGGAATGAGCTGCTCTGTGGACTCAACTAGACAGTGGTTAAAACATTAAGACAATTTACAGCAACGGGACAATTGTGTATAAGTACATAGGCAAGAGACATTTTTGCCATAATTCTTCAATGTAATAAAATGCATATAACCCTGCTTTTCAAGTCAATATTGTACAAAAGAATTGGCTAGTTTTCAGAGTCACTAAACATTAGAGCTGGTAAGAATAATAAATGGAAAACAGTTTATTGGCTGTGTTCTTGGAGAAACACTACTTGCTATTCATAAGGGTCATGCTGTGCTCCTTTTTCATGCATATTTAAGTGGTGGTTAGGTTTTTGCAGAACATTCCCAGAACCTGCAAGTTTCAAAAGTTTGTCCTTTAAGTGGATTATATTGTATTTTTCAATCAACCCACTAAAAATTGCAATGCCAGGGAGCTTTTGCCCTGCACCCCACAGTCCAAGCTCAGTCTCAGATGCAGGGAAGCAGCAGGCATGTTCTCTCCCTGTACATTTGTACCAATTAACTCTTGCAGAAAACAGCTTACATTCATATACATTAGTTGTTCACAATGCCTCTTCTGCTCTACAAACTCACCAGGGCTTCTTCAGATTTTTTTCTGGAAAAAAAAAAAAGGTTTAGTAACCTCTGCAAGTTCAATTCCTCTAACGTTTTCCTCAAGGAAATACACTTCTAATGTTTGGTGGAACTGAAAAAAAAAAAATGCACAAACTGTGCTATTTTCCTCTCCAGAAGAAAAAAGGCAAAAGGCAGAGGCAGCACCAAACTGGGATGCATAAGAAAGAGCATGGAAGGGCACCAACTTCTGAAAGGGTGTCCAGCAGGGAGGGTGGTGGTACAGCACCATGCTATTATTCAAATGCCACCAGCTGTGAGGGAGGTATCTTGGATTTGCTTCCTTTTTTATTAGCAAAAGCCCTGCTGAGTTGATCACCACATGGCAAGGAATGCCATCCTGAGGAGTGGGAAGGAAATCAGAGTGGGTGAAGAAGGGTCTTGTTTACAGCTGAGGGGAGGAGATGGCTTTCTCACCAGTCAATACAGGCTTGTTATTCTTCAGATGCAGGCTAAGAGCTCAGGCTTACTTAGTGTTATTTAAGTGTTACTTAAGCTACAGCTTAATGGAGCACAGGCTGAAGGGACACAGCCAAGTCTGAGAGCAGAGAAAGATGACGAGGACATTTACCAAAATAAATCCTTATAAATAACAAATCTCCATGCAGGTGCTTTTTAAAATAAAAAATCCAAACTATGATTCATCAGTGTTATTCCTGTGTTGCAGGCTACAATACTGAAGGAGAACCCTCAATTTTTGAGCACTGTAGTAAAAGGGATGTATCCCCTTAGTTCCCAAGGGCAGGTATTGGGGGAAATACAGTGCTAAAGAAAGAACCAAGCACACACACAGAGCAGAATTTCCCTTCCTGGCCATGGGATTCAGCTTTTCTCCCCAGGAACATAAGATAGCAGTATTCCAACAGGAGTCTCTCCAAATTTAAATCGAGTCTTAACATATTAGCACATGTTTATCACCTTAGATTACTTCAACAGCAGTAGAATCTGCTTCTGAGATGCAGCTTTGCTAGACAAAACTGCAGAAGAGTCATGGTAACTGATTCAGAAGAAACCACAACAAAAAATCTTCCATTCTTGCTTTTTTCTCCCAACACCTGGTACACCACTCATGATTCACCATTTTGTAAATGTTATCTTGTTTTGGAGTTTTGCTTCTGTTTCTCACTAAGAAGACTTGTTGAAGCTTTTCACAGTGGATGTTTCCTTTTTCTTTTGCTATATATAGCATAACAAATGTTACCTTCATTCTTGTAATGAGTTGAAGGATACTGAGCTATTCAGACAAATTGAGTCCTAACATTTTTTTCCTGCAAGTATCCAAACAGGGAAGCAGCACCAGGAGGTTTGTGATGCCCATTGTGTTGTACTCTGGGACCTGACTGTAAATCACCACTCTGGAGATGGGGGAGCTCACATTTGCAGCCACCCACCAGAGACACCAGTGGGGATCTGAACACTTCAATGCCCCTCAAGTAACACACACTTAATTTCATTCTCTTAGCTGAATTTTGGCCATCTTCAAGTCAGCCAACAAATGGAAGAATGACATCTTTACTTTGGAGAGTTGAAAACAGCTGGGTGAGACAGCACCACTTACTCAAGTATGGAAGCAAATGTTGGGAATAGAATGGGGATTTCAGTTGTCCTTGGGTTATATTTGAGTAAGCAGGTTGGAAATATGTCTGCTGTTCAGCTGTTTAATGATTATCACAGCTTTTAGGTTAACTTGGGGACC
The DNA here is from genome assembly GCF_036169615.1 of Heliangelus exortis. Taxonomy (NCBI): domain Eukaryota; kingdom Metazoa; phylum Chordata; class Aves; order Apodiformes; family Trochilidae; genus Heliangelus; species Heliangelus exortis. Next base: position 5,978,152 of record NC_092436.1, on the reverse strand, counting down.
CCTGAAGAGAATAAAAATTATGTTTAGCAATATAAACTGGACCCAAGTAAGATCTGTGATCTAAGCCATGGACCACATTCTGCATCTATTTGATTGCTTTGTTGACTTTATCCCCTCCCTAGGTAAGAGTTAGTAGTAGGTAAAGGTCTCTTTACCAGCTGGAAAATTTAAAAATCCCAAATTTAAGAACTTAAGTTAAACCTCTGTCATTAGAATATACAAGCCTTTCCTCTTTCAAGAATTTCTTTCTAATCTCTTCTGGTTGTGACAACTCATCATCATTGCAATATCCAAACCCTGTCCATAAATGCATAAATTCTTCCCCTCACTGCCCCCATCTCCATGTGATTTGCTCTCCTGGTGGCAGAGAAGGAGTTAAAATTACAGGAGAGGTTTTTAAGTATTTATCAATGTATTTTATGACTTACTGCTTATTAAAGGCAAGAACAGATGACTACCCATCACATTTGTCACTGAAACCAGTAAAGTTGGAGGTAGTTTATGGATCCTACTGGTTCTTAAATCCACTAAGCTGGCTGTCCTAGCAAAGCTGCTGGCAAATTGTAAGATTCAGTAATGATATCATGCCAATGGCCTCTTATTCCAGTGCAAACCATAATTATTTGTTGATTGGATCAACTTAAGATCTTCATCTGGCTTGATTGCTACTACTCCACTGACTTCAACCAGAATGCAACAGTTTACACTGCTAACAAATTTGTGCCTATTCAAATTGGAGCAATTTAAAATACACACTGCAATATCCTTTCTCTGTTGAAATACAACTCATGCAACTGTAGGAAAGAGCTATGAATGCCCCTTGGCTTAAGAGAGGATTTCAGAGGAATGTTGACTAAAGCATAGTAATTTGCACCTCACCTTGGCACAGGCCTGTCTTTTGTTTCCAGACAACTGGGGATTTAAAAGTAGGCACTGGGCAAACAAAAATAAAAGCATACACTAATAACATACCTGGCTTTTGGTTTCATCATCTCTGACCTTATCATGTGACAAATCCCACAGGTAATTACTTTTAGCAAGCAAGATTACTTACATCAGTAGTGTGTTGTATATAATGTTAAGTTTAAGAATACAGAACAAATTACTACCTTATGAATGCTTCACTATTTTATACATCTTAGCCTGGTCTTATCACCAGAAGTAGGGGTAGCTGGTTGGCTTCTCTTTTTTTTTGTTTTGTATTAAAAAGGCACAATGCAAACAGAAAGCAGAACTGGCTATTTATATCAGCTCCATCGGAAGTGGTGACAGGTATAATTACAGAGGAGAAATTACAGGGCTTATTTCAGTGGCATTTCTCCTGCTGTTCCAGGGAAGATAATAGATTGAAAGTGTTCCTGACATATCTCCAAAGTAAGATGGTTCAGGTTATTTTCAGGTTGATTAAAAGCTACCTTCTCCATTCCTCAGTAGGGAACAGGCTGTGTGGGGTTTGCCTGTTGGCTTGATCACCTCCAGAACACTGATTCAAGCAGCCTTGGAGCTTATTTTTGTTGGCCTGTCCACTTGCCAGGTAGGGAAGCTCTATATTAAACTCAATGGCTCTGCCAATCCACCCACTCTGGCCTCCACCACTTTATTTTGCCCATCACATCCAAGATGTGGCTCCACTGAACAGAAACCTCACTTGAGGCTCATTTCTACAAAGCTTTACAGAACTGGCAGCTGCTTTATAAATTGCTCCTAATCTCAGCCAGCTTCTCCAAATGCTGGTGTTTAGTGTAAGAAGCAGTCTTCAGGATTCACTTGAAGTTACCAAAGCCTGGTTAGATTAAACCCCACCATACCACTTCCCACCCAGTACCACAAGGCCAGCAGATAAACCAAGAGCATTGAAGCAGGGCTGGGTCCAGTGTTCTGATGGCTGACACCAGAGATTGATGGTTTAGGGTTGGTCTGCAGTGATTTCAGCATCCAGAAGTTCATCACTTTGCAGATCTGAGACAGCTTCCCCCTGGCCACTGCTCCAAAATCCTTTGTCAAATGGAGCACTACACAGGGGGACCTGCTTGAAATTTGACAAAACTTTGGATGCGATTTTTCTGGGAGGAAGAATAAAATGAGAAGACATTTAACAGGCTCTTAACAGAAACCCTAAAGAACAAGGAACAAGCACAAGAGAACAATAGCTTGGTTGCTTCATTTGAAATAATGTTGGCTTGTTACCTAGCAACATGGAGCTTATTGCTGGGCTAGTTACAATCTAATTCATATGTCATAATTTGTGTAATCAGAACTGATCATAAATAAAGACCAAATACAATCAACTGACTTATGGTTGCAATTAGAATAAATCTAAATCAGAGAAGGACATTAACAGATCAGTGATCAGTTCAGGCTGACTTATTGCCATTCTGATACTTCCACTTGGGTATTTACTATATTGTCCCTTACTCTAATGTACAATTAGGGCTCTAGGCACATTCTGCAGCAAGACATCTCTAAACACAAGTGAAGGGCAGCATTATAACCAGCTTTAGCTAAACTAGGCAGCTCCTTTCACTTACCCATTTCAGGTACTTTTATTACCAACTCTCCAGGCAATTCACAGCTTTGAATTTCCTATCCTGCATTTCTCAGCCCTGAGCACTACAGAAAGCCTGCAGTAGTGCTGCAACAGGCATCAAGTGCAGAGCTCACAGGAGTGACAACACTGATTTATCTCAATATCTATTCCATCCTCTCTGCTCTGGAGCAGCTCCACTTGCTGTCACAAAAGGCTTTGGTGGCATATGGCTATAATGCTTATAGCAGCAGCTCTCTTTGCAGCTGAGCTGTTGCACACATCCAGGATTCAACTGGCAGCTGAGTGTCTGTCACACAGCCTGGCAAAGGCAGCTGAGCAGGAAACACCTCAGTGATCTGAGGCTGCTTAATCAATCGATTAGATTAACAGGAAACAGCCTTCAAATATGCAAAAAGGCATTGCAGAGAACTTCAGAGATGAAACAAGGAAAGGCAGTCAGACAGCAGAGCTCTGCTCAGGAGTGTGAAGACCACAGGAATAGAGTCTGGGGAGGCTGTAATACAGTAGGGATTACCCTGAGTCACATTTGGCTCCCAGACTCCCCATTTGAGAAGTAGAAGTCCTTTGATTCTTGCATACTCCATCCCCAGTGTACATCAGTCAGTTTAAGCTTCTGGACTTGGGAGAAGTGGTTGCATACAGCACAGCAAAGCTGAGTTGCTCCATCAGCTGCCTCTTCCACAATCTCAGCAGCCTCCTTGCACTTACTTCACTCCCTACATGGATCTATACAGGAAATCAGCCTGGCCCCATTACTCTCCAGCTCTATTTTTTTCCTTGGTGAATTATTTATTAGTCAAAGGAAATTTGTTCATATAAAACCCCATTCAGAGCTGCCTCTCTGCAGCACAATGATTTGTAGAACAGGGGATTAATCCATGCACCCCTCATGGTCTGAGTCTTGCTTCGTTCTCCCAGCAAGACTGCAGAAAGACTTCAATATTTCCTGCTCACATCACATTTGCAGCCCACAGGCTTATTCTGTCCAGTGCAGGGTATCTCCCCCAGTTCCTTCCCATTGGGAACTTTTTGAACAGATGCAATGAGGGTTCATGCCATTAAGTGCTGGACTGTGCAGGTACACAAGGAGGGATCCAAAGGCTCTGATCATCTGCACTCACATGAGGAAGGGTGGCCTTAAAAGCTCTTACAAGTTGATACAGAATTTCAAAGAGTCTCAGCATCTGCTGATAAAAACTGCATTTTTTCAGCTGCAAAGCTGGGTGGGGGTATCAAAAAGATATGGCCCTATTAATGTGTGTTTAATGCAATTGCACCATCTCTGGGATTCTGACTCAGGAGTTCTGAACATCTGGTGCAGGCAGCACTTTTGCTATGCAGGAAGTTGGCAGGCAGGCTTGTGCATCTCTGGGGTGAGTTTGGGAGAGTTCATAGCTAAAAAGATGAGTTATTAACCAATGAAAGTAATCCCATAGTATTCCAGGAAATTCCAGTTATTTAAAATAGAAGCTTTAAAGAACACTTAAGAAGCCTCTTGCAGGTCTAATGAAAGAAGTTTGAGGTGCTGTAGGTAACTGAAGATAACAACCAGAAAGCAAATTTCTTATCACTCCAGGGAAGCAGCCAGCAGAGGCTACAAAGACATCTTTGTGACTAGGCAGGATGAGAGGTCTGACACCCAATGCAATGCACAACCCACTGTCCACAGGAGCCCCCAGCTCCACCCTGGGGTTACCCAGAGGTCAGCTGAATCCTCAAAATCCAAGTGGTTTTGGAGATTATTTTTTTCCTTTTATCATTGAGAAAATTAGAAGGTAATTACCCTAATTAGGAGGGGTGGACACTGGAGACATCTTCATTCACAACTCATTCTCCCATCACAAATACTGCAAAGAAAGCATCTGAGGAACTGCATGGAATTTAGAGTGTTTTGATAAGCACTTAGTTGAAAATTTTTAAAGGGTAACATCTGACTGATAACATTTGTTAAAGGCTGCTCTTGTATCACTTCTGACAGTAGGATAGATGCACTAATGCTGTTCAGGTAGCATCAAAAATTCACCCCAACAGCTGACTTTGTGCCACCTCCCTGCTCTAGCTCATTGTCTTTAAGTGGTGTTAATTATTGCACTTCCTGTTAAAAAGACATTTTCATTACTTTTCAACCCCATGAAATGACAGCAGTTTGGTGCAGGAGCAGTGAAAACTGTTTCCCCTTTAAAAATTCATAGTCATCTAAAAGGACGAGGAAAAAAAGTAAATTTATTATTCACTAGAGAACATATTCTGTTATCCTGAATAAGCACAACATCAGTACTCAAAGCCTGTCTGGAACAGCAGGGAAAGGGAGCTCACAGGATAACTGGTATTATGCACTGCTTTTAAAGCAAAAGTAGATAGTGATGTGTTATGAATGTAGAGAAGTTTTTATGCATTTTTAGAAAAAAAAAATAATTTTGTTTGCACTTGAATTTGGATGTTTTGAAAAACACCAGCTCAGATTTCTGCAGACAGAATTAACATAGACACATTGCCATGTGAGAGGTTTAAACCAACTCCTCTGTTTTACTTTATTGCACCAGCCAGAACTGCAATAGTTCAGGAGTATCATGAGATCCTTGAACACCACTGGGGGGATTGGCATCTGGCAGGAAAACAAAGCAGATGAATAAGGGTGGCAATGGTTTCAAACATCTATTTTTCATCTAATGTCACAAGCTTGCAGCAGCCCAGAACAACATAGGGCTTGCTTAATTGTACAAAGATAGAGTACACCAGCTTCCTTTGTGTAAAAGAAATAGTAAAAAAATGAGTTTATACTGGCATAGATAGGAGCAGAAACAATTATTCCAAAAAGATGCTAAAGCAGCATCTCCATGCTCACCAGCAGAACTATATTATTCAAGAACAGTTATAAAACCAAAAGGGAGTCCCTTGTGTTTGCAAAAAAAAAAAAGTTTTTCCCATGACATTTAATCAAATTATTCTTCAGATAGAGCAGAAAAATCATGGAACTTTTTACCAGGGTGTCTTTAGATATTTAAAGGGCACTATAACCACTTTGATCGTATCAAAATTTTCACCCAACCTGATCAAAATAATTTCTGTGTCTTTGGTGTGTGGGGGTTTTTTTCTATTCTTGCTTAAAATCTTCAGAGCTCTGTTTTTAAAGGTAAGCATTTTTTTTAATGTACTTGGAGTAGTCAAAATGGAAGTGTAAAAGCTCAATGCAAAGCCTGTTTTTGCAGGTCTGTTGTGCAGAGACAACACCCTGACTGCTACAGGCAGTGTCTACAACAGCACTGACTGCTGCAGGCATAGAAGAGTAGTAACAAAAAAGTTACATCCTATTGCAAAAATCTGTTGGAATGGCCCTGTACTCAGAAATCATCACCAGGTTTAATCTCTTCACATACACCACCAGCTGGGCAGGCTAAATAACCTCCTTTTTGCACTCCATGAGTTACCACATACTGAAAGTCAACCTGATCAAGACTAAATTTATACCATTTTGCTCCTCCTGACACCCACATTTGTGCACAACTCAAAACTCAACATTAAGGTCTCAGATAACCTTGCTTATAATGCATTCTCATTGGATTTGATAGCCAAATCATCTCCCAGCAGATTTGCTCCAAGAAATATCTGCACCTTGAAGTAGTAAACCCCATGACTTCTACTACATGCCAGAAAATTGCTTTATTTAATATGAATTCAGGAATATGAAATAAGTCTTAAAGTAAGAAGGATGCCTTTTGCCTTCAGGTACACAAAACAGTTATCAAAAAATTAAAACCAGTATATTTACTTGCATGTACATATGTGATTCCATTGAGAAAAACAACAAGAGAAATTATGGAGCTGTTTCCTTATAACTCCAGCTTAAATCACTACATGATTCCTGCTAAGCCCAGTGCATACCAAGTAAAATCATTCCCTTGCCTTTGGAGTTTAACTAACTTGTCATTTACATAAATAGCATTTCATTGTTCTAAGCAGGAAACTATTCAGAAAGTCTCATTTTAATCCCATCAACATAATAAATGCAGCCAATATAAGTGTCGTTTTTGCAGCATGGAACAGACCTTTTTCATTGAAACTGATACCATTTTTGTCTTGCATGTGAAATAGTTGATGGCAGTAACTCCACTAAACAGAAAACAGGCCCAGAGTGTCAGGGAGATGCCATTACTAGAAGCAGAATTCCAGAATCCAGTGGAAACCCTCCCAGCTCTGGATTCTGTATCTCCATGACAGCAGATGGGAAAGCCTATAGAAGCATAATTCAAATTTAAAGTAGGGAAATTTACTAAAATGAAAAAAAAATCCATCAGAAGTCTAGTCTTATTTCTGAGTTTGTTCAGTTTATTCAGAGAAATTCTGTTCTCTGAATACTTTTTATTAATATAAATGTTGAAAAAGCATGCTGTCATTATAGCACAAGGATAAGGGAAATAAAAACTTCCAGGAGAAGTCTTAGCTTTTAATAATCCAAGCGATATAAGTGATAAAAAGACTTGTTTCCAAACACAGGAGACCTTTCTCAGTGATACTCCAGACGTGTTGGCTACCAATCCCATTCAGTGTCTCTAATTGATTAATACCATTTTTCTCAACTCAATTTACCTTGATATTTTTATCTGCACCAGAACAAATGGAGCACTTGTGCAGCCAAAACCTTGTACATTTTTTAAGGCTATAATTACTGGTCTAAAGATATTCTTAGGCAACGACTTTTTAAAAACAATGCCACACAAGAGAACACATTTACTCTGTTGTTGCTTGGGAGAAGTCGACTTCAACAATAGAATAAAAGAACAAGACTCCTGGTACCACTCTTGGCAGTTAGGACATGCAAAATGTACAGCAAGAGGGACATTTCTGATCAATCAGTAGCCTAATGTTTAGATGCAACTACCAACCTTGCTTTATATTTAATAGAAAGCCTTCTCTTTCTTCTCAAGACATCCATTGATGATGCTCTGTTAATCTGCATTTTATTCTCATTTTCATAGTCCCTTTGCAAGTCAGGAAATTTTGTTGCTTTTCCATAAAGGAAAGCTTGAATTTAGCAGCTCTACAGCAGGTGAAGTATTGCCTGATAGTTAGAGCTGTAAAAAAAAAAAACAAAAAACAAAACTGAGCCCCACCAAATGTCTTGAATCTCCTAGACAGCAACCCACAAGTCCATCTGCTCTTGAGATGTCCTGGTGGAATTAGTGGAAAGTCTAAGGAACCAAAACTGGACCACAGAGCAGATCATACAACACTGCAAGCCAAGACAGCACCATCAGGTTGGTGCTTACTGCACACAGCTGTGCACCAGGACAGAGGGATTCAAACAGGTGCTTGTGACCCCAAGGAATGGAGTAGGTACATAAATACTGCTAGCAATAAGCATTAAGATACTTATTCCCTTCACTGTAAAATCTAAATTTTATCCAGAATACAAGCTCAAATGAAAAGCTTTCCATGTGCAAAGTTGTCTGCTCCCTATGACTCCAGAAAAGGAGGCAATTATTTCTATGAGGATGCTTGTAGCTAAATATAACTCCTACTTAGATGACTAATTTCATACTGGAACATCTCCTTAAGAGCTGGTGGAAAAGTATGCTAGACCTCTGGACAGGAGGAATTATCTGGTCTTCACTCTATTCACCTCAGTTCATCTGTGAAATTAAGTTAATAGCACACTGCCAAGAAGCATTGTGAAAATTACACAAAATATTCTGGGGAAATCTGATCCCTCTGGATCTGCTAGTCTTCCTGCTGACTCTGAAAATAGTACAATCTCACTACAGTAGTGTTTGCTATATGAAAGCCTTGTCCAGAAGAGTTAGTTTTTGGATTTTAATCATGGAAAAAGTAAAGAAAGTTTTCACTACTGATGCCAGTCTTGGATAATTTTTGTTATTGACAGTGTGTGGACTGCAGTCACTGAAAGTTACACAACAAGGGAGTGGTAATGAGCCTGTGTTAAGTATACTTGCATTTTCTGAAATCCATTAAAGTCCTGCTTGCTGAGCTGACAGGAACTAGAGATGCTTCAAGAGCAGCCCACATAGCTATGAGGGGGAATGGTTGAGCAGGGTGTTCCCCTTACAGCTCCATATCCACCTCTGCTGGCCACACTGGGAGCACTGGTGCTGCCCCCAGCAGCCAGTACCAACCAGTCATCTGTAGCAAGATACAGCTCACCACAACATATTGTCCATGCTCCAGGTAGGGGCACAAGTGAAAAAGAAGCTCTACAGGAAATGGTTCTGTCACAGCCCAGTTTTAAAGCCTTCAGAGCAATTTGATTATTTCATCCTTGGCCTCCAAGTGTGAAATTAACTTCAATGCTAACAGCCTAACCCTAGGATTCCAGGCAATGTCAAAAGGCCATGATGTGCACTGGCAAGGGCTGCACTTACACAAATGTGCCTGTGGGCAACTGATGGTGTGGAGACAGAAGCAGGATAGGTGTAGGTGAGATTCAGCCCAGAGCACACAACTAAACTATATCACAGTCCTGAGCCAGCTGCTCTCCAGGTTGTATCCACAGGTTTGGCCTTTACTTCTGTTTCAAAATTAATTCTTAGCAAACAGATCTTTAGAATAATTTTTTACAGTTCATATCCACATAAACTCTATCACCTCATCTTACCAATGTCTCAGTTAAAAGATTATTTCCTTTATTAATGGTCTTTACTTCATCCATATGATAACCCATGTTGTAACTTGTGATCACTATTAACTAATCACATGAAATAACCAAAAGATAAGGAAAGAGCCACAGTGGCCTAAAAGTGGATTTATAGTACATTCTTTTCTCATATGGGGATCCCCAAGATGCATTTTGTGATACTCTAACCAGGCCAAAAGCTCACCAAGCAAATTTAATTTCATCCAGGACAAGTTTTCCTTCAATCTCCCACCTTTCCTCTCATCGCCTGTTTTCTCCTACAAAGTTCTGATTCTGCTTTCAGTTATTTTTATTTTCTGTCTGGTCCTGGACCATCTCAGCACCAAGGCAGCTACAAACACATTCCAGCCTGGAGATCACTTGGTACATTTAGCAGTAGGCTCAGCTTCTCTGGGGTAGCATTTGCTACTCTGTTGGAAAGCTGATGTAGTTTGCAGTGTTTCTTTATCCACTCTGCAGATGTTGCCACTTCATCCCTCGGCCCTTTTCCAGTCTATTAATATTTTAGAAATTTCCCCACTAGAATCCCCCACTGCTCCTAGCATTGATCCCAGTTTCTAATCCATGGCATAACTTTGCCTCTTGTTTCATGTTCATTTTCTGAGCTGCTAGGAGTGCTTATTGATGTGGTGTGACACAAGTATTCACGTACCAGGAAAGTGCTCCAAGCATAAACACTTTGGCATACACTGAAGTATAGCTGCCTCCACCCTATGACATCTGGGATGATTTTACTGTGTCAATATACTGCACTTTCTTCTATCCTAGATCTTTCTACACCAAAAGAAAAATCTGCTGCATGAAGCTAAGCCAAGAGGGCTGGGGAAGACTGCTCAGCACAAGTGCTATGTCTGTGCTCAGTCCTGACCTCACGTACTGGTATCTGCCTTGCAGTCACGTCTTATTTTCCCCATGTCCTAGCACAAATATTTTGACTTTAAATGGGAGGCATTTTCCTTGTTCTAGTCGAGGTCAAATGTAAACCAGAAACATATCCTAGAGCTGGTGAGTCAAAGAAGATGCAAGACCTTGGGCCAGTTTTCACTGCATGGTTCTAAAAGGTGTTACCATCATTGTTATGTATGAGACATTTTGAAGCTGTTTCTGTGGTGCTCACAGCCATATTTCCAAGTACAGATTTTTATTTTCCAAGTTTAGAGATGCAATCATTGTGGATCACACAGCCAGTACGTGAGCAAATACAATGTCCAATGAATGAAGGTTTTAGTGCAGGTCTAAAAAAATCCTCCTACCCTATACTGAATTCTATTCCATGAAGTAATTATTGCAGAAGGTCACATCTGAGCTGGGAATCTTTTTCAAAATTTGTTCTCTTTCAACCCCTGCCAAATCCAACAGGAATCCTTGCACCTATATTAATGAGCATTAGATAAAGTCCTCAGTTAACATAATGGATGTATTTGCTGAAGATTACTTTTCATTGTATTTGAAAAAAAATTGACAAATATTTAATTAACAGTAATCATTTGAAGTAGGAGGCAAATGGCAATGCTCCCCCACAGAAACTAACCAAAGGATGATTCTGTTAATGATTTAGAAGAGATGCATGGCTGGATTCTGAAACAGCAATGTTACAGCTCTGCAGACTTTAATGACAATGTTTTTGTACAACATTTTTGTCCAGGGATGGCTTCTAATCTTCAGCCACAAGCTCTTTTTCCCATTTGGTAGAACACCCTTCTCTTCCTTCTTCCCTGTCCAGCTGACACAGGGACTCCCAAGACACAAAAGCAGAAAGGGGGGAGTGCATTTAAGAGCTGCAGCAATTGTGGGTGAAAGGAAAAAGTTCAGCTAGAGAAATGCATCACTAGTACATGCCAGAGGATATTGCTTCTACCCTGTTAAAGTTCCGTGATCTTTTCCCCAAATAATGGTCAGACAAGGCAAGGCCTGTGGCTCCAGCTGTTTTAGCAACAGTCATTGCCACAGACAATGGAACATAAAGGGAATTTTCACCTACTTCCTCCAGGGAGTTTTAAATTGCTCTTGAAATCTGAGCACTTCACAGTTAAAAAGGGGACAAACTGGTCTATGGAACATATTGATCTGTCAACAAGATTTTTAATTAAAAAAAAAAAAAAAATCAGGATATTTTAACAGTTCAGTGAAAAAGAAGAAACAGACTGTTCAGTGTTGTGCAGAAAATCAGACTTCAGGTTCTAAAGTCTTTGCAAAAACAATAGGGGAGACAGTTTCTCTTTTCTCCTTCCCCAAGGCAGGAAATGCTCTGTTTGGTTATCCTTAGTAATTTTTTTTTTTTGGTTTGTTTTGTTTTTGTTTTTTTTTTTTTAATTTTGGATGTAGCTGGAACCTGAGGAAAGAAAAATGAAGAAATATGGACCTGGAAGAGGTAACTAGGCTGGTGAAGGGACTCCAGCACAGATCCTATGGGGAGAGGCTGAGGGAGCTGGGGCTGTTCAGCCTGGAGAAGAGGAGGCTCAGGGGAGACCTCATCACTCTCTACAACTCCCTGAAAGGAGGTTGGAGCCGGGGGGGGGTTGGGCTCTTTTCCCAGGCAGCCCTCAGCAAGACAAGAGGGCACAAGAGGTCTCAAGTTGTGCCAGGGGAGGTTTAGGTTGGACATTAGAAAGAATTTCTTTACTGAGAGGGTGATCAGCCATTGGAATGAGCTGCCCAGGGAAGTGGTGGATTCTCCATCCCTGGAGATATTTAAAAAGAGCCTGGATGTGGCACTCAGTGCCATGGGCTGGGAACTGCAGCAGTAGTGGATCAAGGGTTGGACTTTATGATCTCTGAGGTCCCTTCCAACCCAGCTGATTCTATCTGTGATTGATTCTGTGATTCTGTGATTCTGTGATTCTGTGATTCTGTGATTCTGTGATTCTGTGATTCTGTGATTCTGTGATTCTGTGATTCTGTGATTCTGTGAACATGGATAGAAGGATAAGTAACAAATCAGAAGAATTCTCCTTGCAGGCCTGCCAGAAGTTACTGAAAGTAAAACCTATTACAGACCTGGTTCCACAGGTCTAACACCACACACTAATACAAAGGGTTAATGGGATTTAGAGGAAGCTTAACTTTAGTCAAACAGCAATGGAGCTTATTAGCTGCATTTACTGTAGCCTCAACCTTTGACACTGGAGAATATTTCAAAAATACAGAATTTCCTTATATCTTCAAGCAGCTCATCTAGTAATTGTTTCTACTCTTCATTATACATAATCCTGCCCCTAAAGATAATTGTGATTTTTTTTTTCAGTCACCAGCTAAGTTACATGTGTTTTCATGACTGCTAAGTAGCTTCAAGTCCTGAAAATATTTTGTGTATATAATGCTCTCCAATCAAGTTTCAGAGAGCCCCTGTGCAGTGTCCCAAGTGGATTTCTATAGCTTTGGTGTTCAGATAGGCAGCTATAACAAAAGTCTTCACAGTGATGAATTTTTAAAGCAGGGCTTTTCTACCCTCACCGAAATTTCAGAGAATGTTTTTTCTTCTTACTTTCTATCTGTTAAAGGCTGTTTGGCTGCCTAGTGCATCCTATTAATCAGAAGACTAAAAAGACCCATCATCTCTGCTGATCCAAATGTCTTTTCAAAGCCTGTTACTTTCAATGTATTTGCTCAAATAGAAAGGGAATTCTCATTGCCCTCCATGGAGTGCACACAGACTACTCAGATCATAAAACAAAATACAAACCTCTGAGGCTCAGCTTTTCCACCACCCTCATTAGTTTTTGAGTGGTTAGAAGGTCACCTGAGATGGAGTCTCACTACGGATTTTAGACCTTGATTAGAAAATGTTCTAGTGAGAAGTTAGACTGAAACTGAAAAAGACAGAGCTGTCTGTGAAATACCTTCCAATATAAATTCCTTAGAGCAGAAAATCTTTTAGTATATAATGGCACACTGCTAACCCAACAGGACTGAACCTTGTTGATCTCTGGATATTATGATAATATATGCACTTTTTAAAAAGACTGTAAATAGGGTTGGCTAAACTCTGCACTCTGAGAAGCCTCTGTTACCATGTGTTCAAACTGGAGTCCTCAGTGTCCTATCCATACAAATAATACAAGACAGAAAGGCTTCCCTAGAAATGCCAAAGCAGCATCAGGAGTCTGCTGCATGCTTCAGACAATCATAATTAAGTCAGACAAGGTTCTGCTTCCAGTGGCACAGGAGAGAGTCACACATTGCATCATTTTTAGCCTCCTTTAATTCCAAAGCATGGGTTCGGACATGCTGGGGGGCTTGGGGGACTCTAGACTTGAGGAGGAGCTGTGTCACCTCACCAACAAACAGCAAGTGCTGGGATAACTGCAAGTGAGCTTGCATGGCAAAAAGGACTGGAGGACCTCTCAGGTCTGTCCCAGACCTATGATTTAAGAATCAGTTAGCTAGAAAACAGACTTTCATATCAATCTAGCATAATTCTAAAGTGTTAATACATTTTGATGGATGAAGATAAATCTAAGTTCTAATTCAATAATTAGGAAGTCCAGTGGTGGAGAGAGTGGTACATCCTCTCCTTAGCAGTGGAAAAGCATAGTCAAAAGACAACATAGGTGCTTTTCTTCTCCTTTAATCCATTTTCAGACATTCAGAGTTTAGTTTCCCCAGCTGCTGATACTGTAAAAATGTTGCTTGGCAACATGGTAACAGGGGAAAAATCTTCAAAAACATTAGGAGTTTTTGTCCTTAGAAATGTACTAGTTCAGCACATCCACCCTCCTACAGATCCATTTTAGAGGAAAGGAGTCACAATGCTTTCCCCCCCCCCAAAGGATCTCACCCCAAAGGATCCTGGGGTGCAGTGATCAGAGCTGCCTCTTCTCCACTCCCCACCATCAGATGCTCAGGAGCAGGGATGTGAGCAACCTGCATGGAAAGGTGGTGATACCAAGGCAGAGAGGGAGGGGGAAGCAGCTTGGATGCTTTAAACTTCCTTTGGAAAGTTAAGTCACACGACCTGGATGCTGGCCTGTTGTGAAGTCACACAAGGAAGGGACTATCAGCTATTACTGATGTCAACATTTACAGAAAAATCTTAAAACTATTCTCTATAGGCCTGATAATGTAAGTTCACTGCTTTTCTTACTCTCCCCTGCTCTCACATTGGAATTTATTATTGCACTTTATTCTTTATTATTGCACTTTAAACATCCACCAAGCTATTTTTGATTTGTACTACTGAATCATGGTTACATGTACTTACCACCCAAAAGCCAGAACACAGCCATCCAGATAAGTGTTCTGGTTTATTCAAGGCAAAGAATAAGTGCTGCAAATTCCTGCAATTGTACACAGGCACCAATATTTTAAAAGCAAGATCCAAAAGGCATCTATCTTTATTTAGCTGGAGGTAAACAACAGTAGAACAGAGTTGTTTTGATGGCAGCAGAGGCTGTTCAGCATTGCATGCCACCATTTCTGATGATATTAGTGCAGATGAGAAACCTAATGGGTCCCAAATAAGACCAGTGTTAAAAGGCCTACAACGTTCAAGTTAGATATTGCATCCCAGTTATCAAAACAGGGAACTATACATCAGAAAAAAGTTTGTAGGAAAGATTTTCTAGATTAAATCCCATAAAGTATCACATTTGCTTATGAAAAGGCAAAAGCACACTGAAGTAACGCATATGTTTCTGATTAGTGTTGAGAACAGCTCCCCTTAAACAAGGAGCTATTGGAAGGCAGCAAAGAATTTGGTCAAATGAGTATAGGGAAGTCTTTGAGCACTGCATAGGGAAAGAAACACTCCAAGAGACTGCTGGTACTCTGCTAACTCAAACTCCTGCTGCAATGCCAATTTAATTAACATGCTTAACTGCTCAGAGATCTCCTGGATTATTCATTGGATTGGCAGCCTTTTCTCACTGGTAATTGTGTTACTTTGCAGCGAACGAGAAGAAGATGAATGAGTACAGTAGCCCCATCGTTTCCTGCTGAAGGAGGAGAGTCACACCAACTAATTTGACTTTGACATACTGTCTTGTTTTCACAGGTTTCCTTTGTATAAATAAACATGTGTGAGCTGCTGAAAGCTAACGAGAGGATGGCAGCAACGAAGTCCCCCAGTGGCCGCTCTCGGCACAGCCATTTGGCAGCACAGCCCAGCCCGGGTTTTACCTCCCAACCCACCACGCAGAGCCACGCGTGCTCCGTGGCCGCACAAGGTTCTCCCTGGGTAAACTGCTGCTGTGGCAACTCTTTTCTCGTTTGACCAGCACTTTGACAGCAGAAAGGGAAAAAATAATTCAGTGGCAGCATTGCTGTGTTGACAGAGCCTGAGAGTAAAGGAAAATGTGATTTTGATGGGATGATGACTTTATTCCGTAAGAACCTTATATTCCCAATTAGCTCCTGTTTACACTGAGGCTGGAGCAGCCAGAAGGGAGTCTATCAGTAGCTCTAAAAGGCACTGAATGTTTTGGGTCCTTCGGGTCCTTCCTGCTTTAAGAAAAGGCCTCCAGCTATGCCAAGGGACACGCTTGCAGTTTCTTTGACTGTGGAGATGGGAAGTTTGGAATTGAGGGCAGCCTTAGGGCTCCCCTGGGTGTAGTCTAAATATATACTTGCACCTATGGAAGCTTCAATACCATTTTCAGCCTTCAACATCAAAAAATAAAGAGCAGTGATAGTCCTAAACTGCATCCACGTGACACAGGTGGATTCCAGGCAGCCCTAGAATCTCTACCAGCTGTGGCTTGGGTATGGCACAAATCAAAATTACCATGGCACCCAGCTGATGTTCAGCCAGCCCTGCTAACAATAATCAGCATCACCCTAACACTCAGTTTTGAGCTTGCTCAGCCTCTGCCTGAGCGAGTATGTGCTCCAGACTACACTGGGAGACTTTACTGGTAGAATGCTGCAGCCTGACAACAGCAAGGCCTTAAGTGAAAGGATGACAGAGGAATAATGTCTGTGGAGGAACTGTGGGTAGACACAAAGCCCTCCTTGGCCACTGTCCTATGTTTAACAGGAGAGAACAGACTCATTTTCCACGGCTGGAGATTAACATGGAAAATGTGCTTTTTAAGATGCACAAACAGCTTTGAAAACTTAGTTTCACTTTTGAATTTTTTTCCCCAGACTGACAAAAAACAGGCTTTGAGCCAAAGAACAAAGCTCTTACCATAAAACTTTAATAAAGAACAAAGAATATCTATTTCATCTCTCCAAGGTATCTACAGCATTACACACAAAGATTTCAGCAGCTATTAGCTGACTAATTATGCTGTAGTTTGAGAGACTCATTACAGTGCTCTACAATTATTGCCAACTCATACTAAATTATTGGCTTCTCTAATACTGAGATATGTAAACAGCACTTAGGAGACAAAACCTGCCAGTGTCAAGCTAACCCAAGACCAAAAGCTTCCCAGTCTATGAAGAAGCAAATGGGTGTCCAGGTCCTCAACATCAGCCTTTCCAGATCACTTTTCATTCAAGCAATAGGATGAATCAAAGGTCTCCAATGGGTATGGTTGAAAGCTGTGGTCTGACAACACATCATCCAAAGAAGAAATACTAATGTAAAATAGTCCTCAGTCCTAATGTCAACCCTTGGTTATATCCCAACCCCAACACACACACACACACACCCAGCCCCTTCAGCACCAGTTGCAGTCTCATTGCTCAGCTGAGGAACAAAAATCATTACAGGGAAGGGAATGGGCAGCTGACCAGTGGAGCTACTGAAAGGGAGGATGGAGACTCCCTCTAATAAGCTGACTGGAAGGAAGCCCAGAGTGCTGTCTAAAGAGAATCAGCCTTGCCACCTGTATCTCTTCAGGAACCTCCACAGATCAGTCAAAACCAGGCACTTGCAGCTCTCCAGGTAGCTACTGAGGGAGGTGCAGATGAGATTTTGGGCAACAGGAATTCAAAGCTGGTTTGATGTAAAAGACAATTAAATAATTGGGGTCTTTTGCAAGAGTGCTGGAAAAAAAACAGAATGTCTGATCCCATGTGACTGCCGGTACCCAAGTAATATGGAGTAAAACAACCAGTGCAGATAACTCAAACAAAATAGAACAAAGAAAGCAGTGAGAACACACTGTAGCAACATGATATTTGGTTTGCCCAAACCAATGGATATATGGTAAAAATAATTCAAGATGTTTCCAACCTGCTCTTCTGCCACACCACACACCTCCCCTCACCATAAGTAGCTTTGAGAAAATAATTTTATTCAGAAAAAAAAAAAAAAGGAGAAACTCTGCTACCAGAGCAGGAGTTCACTGCAAACCCACCTACCTCCCAGCACTGCTAATTACTGACATTAACATCACTCCAGCCAGGCAGCACCTGCGAGCCCAGGTTTAAACTCTCCTCCACCCCCTTAGGTGGCCTTCCCCACCTCCACTTCATCACCAGAGCAGCCCAGTTACCCCCTCAACAACTCAGCAAACCTCAGAGAGCAACCCAGATGTCCACAACCCACAGAGGCATTTCACAAATCCTCCAACACCTTTACTTGCAGGGAACTGATGAGCAGAAGGCTTTTTCAGATTGTACCACCTCAGGATAACAGAGCCATCAGTCAGAATTTCCATAATAACCCCTTTGTGTTCTACCTTTCAGGGATGAACGGGGCTGACCTCATTCCTCTTGAGATAGGGTTGAGCTTCCAGCAATAATCTACAATGGGTCAGCACCCAGAGACAGAAACTCTAGCAAGTCTAGGACTGGCCAAGCTCTGCCTTCTGGGAGCTTTATAAACCTTCCCAGCACCCCCCTCATCTTCCTTCCCCCTCCCCTCACCTGCATTGGGTTGATGGATAATTATGGATGGCTAATGATTCATTAACCTGTTATGCCCAGGCTCACATCAGCCTTGGGGCAGCACCTTGCAGGTGCTACCTGCCCACTGGAGAAGCAGCTGTGTCTGCCAGGAGGATTTGAGGGCTTAGCAGCTTGCTGTCCTGCTTTGTCACCTCAGGACATGTGTCTTGATCTCTCTGGCGACCCAGTGGGTGAAGTAATCTTGGGCCCAGTAAGCTGGGTAGGCCAACAGCACAGGAAAAAAATCCCACACACCTGAAAAACACAATACCCACTTTTGAAATGGGATTACAAAGGACATTAAATCCACGGTAACTTCTGGCTTCTCAGCTCCGCAGACATCTTTTCAGCCCTCTAAAGGCAGCAAGGTGAGGGCTGTTAATCCCAGTTGACCTCTTCTACAGTCCAGAAGGGAAAGGTTAAACACCAACAAGACCTTATCTTTTGCAAAGCAGTCCTTTTGGGTCTGTCTTCCAGGTGTTGGCAACATTGTGATGAATAAGGGAGCCTTCCCCCTTGGCAAGATTCTCCATCATGTTAAATGGAGGCGTGGCAGGATTTGCTGCACACAGCCTGCCCTGTGTGTTGTCTTCAGCAAGGACAGAGCAGCAACTCCACTTCCAGGGTCAGGGTTTCATGTTGGCAGGAGAAAAAACAACAGCACAAGGAATTAGAGAGAGGAAAGTAAAAAGATGCAGAGTAGGTGGGATCTTATTAGAGAGATATACACATTCAATAGAAGGAGAGTGTTTTTTTGTTTTGCTAAGGAAAAAAATCAGCGTGTGACGCAATTTAACTGAGCTTTGCTGCTTCTAGTCTGCTCCTTTCTTTTCACCATTCCCCATCTTACAGGAAGCAGATCTTCTACTGTACTAATTGTCAGAGTGTGTTTGGTGCAGATAACAACCTTCATTGCCTCACTGTATCTACTGCCTTCCAGGTTAGGGAGGTACCAACCAGATTAGAGGGTACCAAAGAGGTCAGGGAGTTGTTTGTGCCCCTTGGAAGGTAGGATGTAAGGATAGGATGCCCTGGTACCCTTGTTGCAGTTCTCTCAACACCCTCTAAATCTCATTTAGGCAATGGAAGCTGGACTGACAGCTCAACTGGTGGCATAATACGGTGCAACCTACCCAAGAAGAGGTCTGAATAATATTTTGCTTTGTAAATACTATTTAACAGAAGGCTTCTCTAGGCCAAATGCAATGCAAGCTTTGTAGAATTGCAGCCCTTTGTAGAAACAGCCAAGGCTATCCCATGCTGTCAGTTCCTAATGTGCAGTGGTACAGGTGATCCCCAGTCACCCATGACAACTACTTCACTTTCCTCCTGGAAATATTTTTGGTGGTCCCCAGCATGTGAAGAATTCTGCATGAAGCTGAACACACAGTTTATCATAAATGTAGAAATCACACCTACTGAGGGATAAATAGCTTTCTGTCAGGTAGACAGAAGCTAATTTAAGACTTTCACTAAGAACGTACTGAACAAAAAGGTAAAACATTCTTGTTAAAGCAGCTAGTCAGATAACAGAAAAGAAAGATAAGTTTTATAGCTCATACTGTTCCAAGTTTGTTGTATAGACTAGTTAAGAAAAAGTTAAGAAATCAGTCTGCCTTCCAGAGAAGAATATTAATATTTGTAAATTAGCATTGCCATTGCTAATACGTTTTTGTGTCATCAAATTCTGCCATCACTCCTCCCTTTTAGAAGTATTTTGATGATGTCTTAACTTCTCTAAATTCTTTCATGAAGTTAGAATAGAAAAGACATAATGCTGGTGAGCTGTGTTATTCATATATTCTTTTTAGTATTCACGACACAAAGCTGTTGAACTAGGAAGTTGATTATTATTCTATGGGAAGAGAGACAGTTTGGACAGCTAGATTGGTACCATTAGAAACGAAACAAAAACAAAGCAAAACAAAAAATTCATAGGAGCAAAACAAAGATAAGCTTTTGCTCAGTCAGCTCCTGTGCATTGCCTTGGGGAAAATAGATGCCTCTCTTGATTTTGCAAGTTTTATTCCTTGGTTCAGAAGAAGGCATTTGGGAGGAAATTATGGATGTGTTTACTTGAAGAAAGTTTCATTTTCAAACTGCTCTACCCACACCAGCTTTGCACTAAAGATCTCTGAGGGCCTCCCTTTGGTTCTCATGTGCTGGGCGGGAGAATTCAGCAACCAGTTCTTAAGGATGGTGTGGAGGAGGATGATCAGACTCCTCTGGTGATGGAGGATGATGCTGGTCCTCATGCCTTAGGTTAGGATGAGATTCCAAGTCTGGATGCACTATTTCAGTTCAGTACTTGGCGCTTTAATCATAACCATGAAAAAGGGCTGGTGGCTTCGTTTTCAAAATCAGTTCAGACTCAGTCAAATTCTTCAATTTTTGGACTTTACATTTGTGTTATTTCTTTTTTTTCCCCACAGTAATGGAATTTAAAAGGGGCATTCATACTCTTCAGTGCTTCTTGGTGGTCAATATGGAAATATCAGAAAAGTGTCTAGCAAGGCACACCTTTGAACTCTCACAGTTACTGAGTTATCCTTAGACTAACAAACCAGTGCCATGTCCTATACATGAGAATATTCCCATTATCTTAGGAGTAGAGAGATTCTGACAAAGAACCTCAAAGGGTAAAAAGCACACAGCCATATGCATGAATACCTCACAGACCCTCAGTAATAAATGTCTGCTCCTCCCTGGTGGTTTTTTGGTCTTTAAAACCTTCTCACTGGGCTCCCCACTGGTACACTTCACTATGTCCGGGCTGAGTTTTATCAGGCATTTCCAACTGACAGCTTTTCAAGAAGGATTCTCTAATTGCCTGGGGAATGGGAATTACAATGTCCTCACTAGGCTCTT
Organism: Heliangelus exortis; assembly: GCF_036169615.1. Taxonomy (NCBI): domain Eukaryota; kingdom Metazoa; phylum Chordata; class Aves; order Apodiformes; family Trochilidae; genus Heliangelus; species Heliangelus exortis. Next base: position 5,957,309 of record NC_092436.1, on the reverse strand, counting down.
GCACAGCATAACTCAACAGTCATTATTGCTTGCATCTCATCTGGTGCAATTATACCAAAATTCTTAGCGTATTAGTAGTAGAGCATTTCAAAGTGCTCAGCACTTCTGAGAAACCCTTTCATAGAGGTCTTCTCTTTTTTCCTTTTCCACAGGCTTATGGGAGAGGATAGAGGACAGTACTGTTGTCCTGAAAAATAACCAACATCCATTACTGCCAGCACCTGCTTAAATGACAGGGCAATGGGATACTGATGTAGAAGAAGTTTAAGAAACTGTTTATATATATTCCTCCCTTTTCTCATTTATTCTATTTATTTATTTCTTAAATATGAGTTGATGGATTAGCTGTGTGCAGAGTTTCTTTGGTGGGGAGTGGGAGGGGCTGCCAGTGCAGTAATGAAATGGGAATCCTGCATAGCCAACCAAAAATTATTGTCCCCTCTGTCTCCTGTTTTCGTAGCCTGAAGCATATCCTGTGAGTCTCAAAGAAACTGCTTGTCCAGTGTGATGGTTTTTGTCCTCTTTATGACCAGCACGCTCACTGGAGAGTCACATTTGCCCAGCACTGTTTTGGACAGACAACAAACCTCACAAACAGCACCAAAAAGCTCAAAGAGCAGGTGGCTGGAGAAGGCAGAAGGGCTGGTCATGAAAGATCATGAAAGATTATGTAAACCTAACTTTTATACCATGGCAGGACTACATGATTTAGGGTAGGCAAGGCAAAAATGTGCAAAAAACTATCCATGGGTTAGATCAGCCAGGAGTCTCTCCTAATGCCTCAGAGGACACTGGCTGGAGGTTGCTAAGAGCAAATGAGCTCTCTCATCTGGCTAGGGTTTCCTACACCTCTTCTACAAATGGAAAGAGAGCAGCATATTGTTCCCTATTTTTTTCCTCTCTTTGCATGTTTTTACCTTTCAAAAGTAACTTGGATATCACAGAAGCTGAACAGATGTTCAGTTTTACTCTTGACCACAGCCCAGAGTAAAACTGATGTTAGAATTAATTAATTAGGGTCAGAATTAATCTAGAGCCCTACAGTGAAGAGAAGCCTGAAAATTTCATGTCTAATTGAAATACATTTTTCTTTAAGAACTTTGGATGCTTTTTTTTTTTTTTTTTAGTTATTTCAGAAACCTCCAGGCAATTGCTGCCTATTCTCAGAGTCAGAGAGGGTTAAAATTAAAAAATGAGAAATCTAAAACTTCTACTTTGCTTTGAAATTATATAAACTGTAATAAATGCTGAATAAATGCTGAAAAAGTTCAATTGCTTTCTTACCACTTTTGTTTTTATACTCTTCTCATTTCAAGTGGCCTAAGGAAGAAAGTTGTGAAGTTATCTTTCCTCAAGGTACTTTCAGCAAGTCTCAAGTGGAACCTGAAGTATGTCCAAGTAAGAAGATTTTACCTGAACAGTGAGATCATTTTAAAGAGCTTATCCATATTGAATCTGAAAACTTTTAGGTAGTTTTAGCACATCCTTGAAGCCTCACATTACAATGACACAAACATGACACAGTGCATCCTGTTGCCATCTTCTTGCTTGATTGATGATTTGAAAAAGCATCAAAGCTCTATGACAAGTTTTGAATATTGATTTCTGTAGGAACCTTTACAGAAAATTCAAAGTTTGTGGGGGAAAAATGCTTGAAAAAGCCTGTTCCCTATGGAAGATGTCCCCTAAAATAAAGCAGTCCTTTTTTGCCCCCAGCAAAAGCTGCAGAATTGCTATTAAGGTGTTCATATAGGAGAAAATCCCTGTCCCGCTGCAATCAGCAGCTTTGTTGAAGCTGATTACCTCACAAATTAAATTTAAGGCAAGGAACTCTGAGAACATGTGTTCCATGTCTTAGCTGGGAGAAAACAGCAAAGGGTGGGTGGATTTAAATGAGAACATCTGTGGGCTCCAGGGACCCAGGGATGATGTGGTGCCACAGGGCAAGTGGCTGCTGGATGTCACCAGGTCCCTGAATGATTTCTGGGCCAGGTCGATGCAAATGGATGATGGAGAGAGGTCAACATGGCTTAGTCCCCATCTCTTTCTTATTCCCTGTCTCATTTTTTGTTATTCACTTGAGTAATTTCTGTGTTCATTTGTCCTCCATGCTAATGTGTTATTCTGCTATCTGTGGAGGTAGTTTCACAACACAATTAAGGAAGAGAAATCCACATTACCAACCTGCTGGGTTGTCCTTGGTCTGTTAACTGTCTTTTGAAAATCTGTATTTAATTAATGCAGAACATTAGGATGCCATTTTGGGAGGTTTCGACACTGCTCTGTCTCAGATCTACTGAATTGTTTATTGATCTTCTAAGATTGCCTGCATTTGTAGTAATTTTGGATGCATTGTTTTATATTTATATCAAGACCAAAAATATGATGAAAGGATAAAATGAGAAAAACATCCTAGACCTTTTTTTCTCTGAAGTGTAACAGATATCCAAAAGCTGCATGCTTTTTATTTTTATCAGAATAAGAGAAGAAATTTCCCAGGCAGAAATAAAAACAGATTGACCTTTGAATATTGCTTTGTCCTAAGGATTAATTTGTTCTGTTTAATTATGGAATTAGTTTTCTTTATTGGGACATAGTTGTTGCTTTTTTCAGACATGTTCTACCTTCATGCTATGGAAATGACTGATTGAACTGATTCTCTCTGTACCAAATAAACACTACACCCACTCCTGAGGCATTACTTGTGCTGGAAATTCTTGTCAGAAATTAATGAAAAGCCATATTGAAACCAGGAGCCACACTGAGCTATTTGAGACTATAAAGCCAAGATCCTAAACTAATAATGAGAATGCACTGACCCAAGGGTTTCTTTCCCTTTTTTCTCACAGACAGTGACCACATAACTTTCCAGTAGAGCAATGTACTTACTTTGGGGTTAGGGAAGGACTTTATAGTGGTGCCTTCATATACCACTGGCTCTAGGATTTCTGCCTCTGAGACAGCCCAGGTTTCCCCACACTGCCCCACTGCTGTGTCTCACGTGGGAACCCAGAGGGAAATCTCCTCTGAACAGAGTTGTGACCACAGAGATTGACACTGCCAGTGAAGCTCTGACCACTTTCATGTGTGAGGGCAAACCCCTGATCTGAAAGTCTTCACTTTTTTTTGTCAATCACTCTTGTATTTTTAATAGCCATCTTCAAAGCAGATTTCATGGGAAGTCAGGGCATCAAGCCAAAACTATTAAGAATGTAAATACAGTAGTGTGTCTTTTTTCTCTGCTTTCTAATTGCCTTTGCCCACTGAGAAGACAGCTGATGTGAAGAGGGAGCCATTGATATGAAACCAGCTGGGTCTAAATATAGGCTAATAAATCTTTTCAGAGACCCCATTTTATAACACAATGATGCAAAAAGAAGAGTTCATCCAAGAGTTAGGCACTGAACTAATACCCTTCCTGGAAATTATCATACTGGGTTACATTCTGCTCCCACATAGGTTTTAATTAAAAGTAACAACATTTGAGGGGAAAATCTACATATTTAGTGGTACAGATCTATACTGGGGAAAGATTCTGACCCCCAGTGTGACTTTTAAGTGATTAAATATACAGCTGTGGAAACCAGGAGAGGTCTTTGTTTTTTCTTTCTGCTTAGTGAGTCCTGCTGGGGTGGGACAGAGGCTCCTGGACTGATGTCCTCAACAAATCCTGCTCCCATTGCCAAAGATCTACCTAAATTCCTTGCTGAATAACAAAAATGGGTGGGAAGATTTGTGCCTGGAACCCAAAGGAACAAATGAAGACCCTGAATCTGCAAATCTTTATGAGCAGGAACAGTAACTACAAGAAAAAAGCTCTCTGAGCTCAGGTATCCCTTGTGGGTTGTTCTCTGCTCCACCAAAAACACAGTGTAAGTAGTGAAATATCCAGCTTGAGGAAGAGAGAAGTTTCCAATAAACAACTTCAGAGTCACATATTTCTCTACAAATCTAAGCTTTTAGAGAAATAAATATATAACTGAATCACTGCTTCAATATACAGTTGCCAGCTATAAAAATATATAAACAGCCAGGGGCATAGGGGAGCCCTGGTCTCTGACATTCTGTCACTCCTCAGTGGTACTTGTTCCTTCACCTTCAGACCTTCTTTTCCTCCTTGGCTCCTGCTTAATTTTCTCTGCAAACTGTATTTGACATTTTGTGTGATGGATGTGTTATGAAAAAAAAATTTCATTGTCCTGAAATATTCTAGAAAACCTCTTCCAGTTCTTTTTTAATTCCTATGTCCATGTAAACTTTTCCTCTAGCTAAGTATGAAGACCCTTAAAATTCATGAGCCTTCTTCTGAGGCAAGAGTCAGGTGCACATCCATCAGTATTAAAATATTTTATGGCTCCCCCCCTATGCTTTTTGTTTGCTTCTGATTTGTTGTTTGCTCTTAAAACCATTGAATCATCAGGCAGATACTGCTAAATGAGCTGTTCACCTGAATCAAAATCGTTGGCCATCTGGAATCCTATTCGAAAAAAGAACCCAGGTCGGGTTTATGAATAACAATCTCGATTCCCCCGCCCTGGTCTCCAATGAGGCAGAAAAAGATTCCCTGTCAGGGAGACAATGAGAAAGGTTGTTATCTGCATTAGTGATGGGCTGTGATTATCACGTCCTCCAAGATGCCTTCCCCTTTCTGATGAGCAGCTGCCTTTCTGTGTGAAAGCACCAGGAACCTTCTTCATCTCCTTGAAGACAGCTGCAGCTCCCTGAGGCAAAAGGACCAAGAGAGCTGCAGCTGCTCTACCCCTCCCCAATAACTCCAGTGCTTACCCAAAAAAAGGCAGCAAGAATGTTTGCATTGGGTATCTGGCATGGAAAGAGTGGAAAGCATTTCTCTCCCAAGCAAGTCCTTTGCTGAATCTTTTCTTTCCTCACCAAGCTTTTCATAATAAACACTTCCAAGGCCACACTGAATTTGCTAAAGCAAAACCTTTTCATTAGAGAGCTGGGCTGAAGGTCTGAGATAATAAGAACTGGAGGCTATTTACAGGAAAAGGATGAGGAGTGGTAGAGACTTAACATCTCCGGCATGTACTTCACTGCTTCTCACCAGAACACAGCTGACAGGGAAAAAAAATTGACATTTTCATGCGAGTGTATATTTTATGTTGCAACGCAAGCAGTATATGCATTTTCCCACAGCAAAAATTATTTGTGATTTTTCTTTAATTTTCAGAAAGGAAAGGGGAAGGAGAACAGCTTGGGAACCTCAGCCTGAGATTTCTAAGCACAAGATACTACTACAACCTTCCTCTCTTCCAGTCTGAAATTAAGGACACCATCCTTTGCTTTATTTTTGGCCATGGAAAAAGGTATCAGAAATGCAGGCACAAAAAACCCCAAAAAAACGAAAAACCAAAATAAAACCCAAAACAGATAAAGCTCAAGGAAATCCAGCACTTGTTGATTAAGCACTTGTCAGCTTAAATAAACAAAATGCTTACACACTTAAATTTTTGTAACATTAAGATCTGTTGTGGTTATTTCCTCCAGTATTACCTGTTGGATGTAATGAGTTAAGAAAGCATTTCTGTGAATTGTGGATATAGCCATCCATCACAGTGATTATATTGTTCTGAATAAGCACTTGCAGTCCAGCTCTTGAGAGCTACAGGCAACAGGGAGGACAGCCCAACACACAAAGCAAATGTGGAAATAGCCTTTCATTTCCCCCCCATTTGGCTGATGTGAAATGCATCTCTTTCTATACAGCCTGATAGGGCTGCACTTAAACACACACAGCTCTTAATATGCAGCCACTCTTAAAACAAACCAGAAATGCCTCCTTGTTAATCTGAAATTCTGTATCCACATAAAAGTCGAAACCAGCCTGAGCTCTTTGCTTACTGTTCATGTTCTCTCTTTATTTTTCAGGTAGCAAGTCACAGCACAAAAATTCTTGCTTTAACAAGAGTCTTCTGAGGCAGCTGTTGAAACAGAGCTGAAATATTTGGATTGTATTTCTGAAGGTCTCTTTTCCTTGTTACTGTCATTTTTTGCATGTCTTCCCCCTCCTCCCCATCAGTTCTCTAATTCTCTGTGCAATACACTCCAACCACTGCCCTCATGGCAGAGGCTACTGGCAATGGGTACTTCTTTGGAACAAAACTCCAGCAGAAAAGTAACAGGAAAAGAGACAAAGACTCTGAATGCTGCTCTGAATTTTCATCTTCTCTCTATACAAAAAATCAGGGTGTAACACATCCTCCTGGCTGGTCTAGCAGTGAAATAAAAGAGCATAACACAGTCCCTCTCCTTTTGATGAGTTCATTGTAGGGTTCATTGCTTCACTTGATCATGGGAAAGGAGGTGTCTGTACAACTGCTATTTCTTCTGCCTCTCAGCTGGATAGACAAGGAGACAGCAAGGTATGGGGTGAACAAGGAGCAGTCTCCACCTGCACCTCCAGCTCTGCAGCAAAATCAATGTTTATGAAGAAGGGTTGTGCTGCAGGAAGGAGCTGGCAGCTGCTCATTGCCAGCAGGGAGAGGACAAGAACTGACACAGAGTTTTGCAGCGTTTTGTGCTTGGAGGAAAGTGCATGGGAGCCCAAGAATGGAAGGAGCAGTAACCCCTGAGTCTGCCCCAACACTTCAGGCTTGCTGTTTTGGGGTTAAACAGACCTGTTTATTTTACCTTGCAAAATTTCATGGATGAAATTGAATTTAATGTTGTCCCTTAGATACTTCCATAAATTAAGAAGGGGACATTGCACCCTGACCAAACCCTTGGACTGACATCTTCCATCCTGTTGCACAAAATACAGGGGAATTTGCAGTTTTAAGGTAACCCTTGTCTCCCTCTTCCAATAATTTCTCTGAAATAGATACATTTTTCTAAAGAAATAATTCAGAGCAGCAGTCAGTGTAAAGACACTTGACTAAGTGTTAAGAATACTGCACAGAAAGGCTTCAAAATACACTAATATTAAAGAACTGGAGTGAAATACATTTTCCTCAGTGAAAAGAAACAATCTGTGTAGTGACTTCTGGATGTGTTTGTGGCTTTTCTGATAGGGGGGCTGCTGCTGCTCATGCCCTCCTGATGCTATTTAGCTGTAAGAAACCAGCTGAAAGTCTGATCAGGGCAAAGAGAAGATTCAGCTGCTGTAGAGAAATTGCAGCATCTCCCCTTCCCATCAGTTATTAAAGAGTCCATAATGGTCAGGGGTTGTCAAGGGCCAAGAAGAGAAAGTATTGTTCATATGTTATGCTATTTTATCCAGGGAGAGTTTCCTTTAGTTTTTTTTTTTTTTGTGAAGGGGGAGGAAGATTGTGGGTTTGTGTTGAAAAAAAGGGGATCTGTTTCTACATGCTGGAGATATGGAAAGTTTCCCTAAGCTAATTCACTTTCACACTACTGGTGTCAAAGTCCTGAAGAGCTCTGCTTGCTCTTACACATCCCAGGCCAGCAGCAGGGGCTGAAGTCGTGTTTGGTGTTTTGTCCTTACCTCAGCTTGGTGACCAAGATGAGTTACAGAAGCATTTAAAGTATTTGTTGACACAGTTGTATCAGCAGCTTAAGGATATGTGCAGGTTGTGACTCTAACTTAGCAGAAACTGGGGGGGCACATGGGATCTCTCTGCTCTGAAAGGGTAAATAAAAAATCTGAGACAGTATTCATAATTTTTTTGCCTGCATATATCTGCCCTTTAGTGCTGTGCCCTATGCTGCAGGGATCTGGGAAGCTCTGCTACATCCCTGTAGAGCACACATTTTCTTTTCCCAATGCCATCTGCTGTGCTGATTTGTTAAAAAGGAAAATCAGATCTCTAATCCACTGCTACTGCGTGAATAGACTCCAGCTCAGGGCATTAGCTCTGTCTTGTCAAGGAACAGAATGTGCAGTTAAAACAAAAAAAAATTCCTCCAGCTTTGGGACAAAGGAGCAATGAAAACTGAAAGCCACCCACTGGTGCTATATGTGCTCTAAGACAGGGGACTGGCCCAGGGGACTGAATGTAACTGAAATGTCACCCTCCTGTGTGTGCCAGTCTGGGAGAGGATAGTCATAAGAAAGTAAAACTTCCTTCTTTTTAATTCTTTCTTTTTAATTTTTAATTTTAATTTTTTTCTTTCTTTTTTTTTTTAAAAAAAAAAGAAAAAAAAGAAAAAAAAAGTAGTTTTGCAGTTGCTCAGAAGAAATCCTAAGCTACCTCTTACTGTGAACCTCTTTGCAACAGGGCTGTGTTTGTGAGAACGTGTCTCATAGCTTCACAACTAATACCCCTCCACTCACCAGTTCTGCCATTGCCTACAGCTAGGGAGAAAAAAGCAAAATTGCATAAAATCAGAATTTTGAGCTGTTGTGGCACTTAAAGGTCCTCCCACACGATCTCTTAGAGTCCAGTGAAACAATGAACTTTCCATTGTGTTTCTTTCATGAATTTTTACAACAAGTGAGTTCAGATGTACCTATAGAAAAATTATTTTGGAAACATTTGAGTGGGAAGAGATGGAACACTTGTAATGGGAAGAAGATGAATAATAACCGTTTCCTCTAGTGGCTTGAGAGTTTTCCCCTGTTTTCTTCTGAAGGAGCTTTGTTGGTCTTGCAGCTGCTGGATGGCAGATGTGGATTCAGTGGGGCAAGGCCCCCCCTTCCTTCCTGGGGCCGTGCTAACTCTGGTGGCTGCACAGATTTCCCTTTAAATACATGGCTGCACATGCATCATGGGTGATGCCCACTTGTTTGCTGGCAGCCCTGCCTGCAGATGCAGTAATTAATCATATAGTGACAGGGTGGCAGTGCCCTCATTGGCTTTGGGGTGATGAAGAAGGGCTCCCTTTCTCCCTGCCTGACAAAGAAAAGCAGTGAGATGGGCTGCTCTCTTTGAAACCCTGCCTTGGAACCACTGCAAAATCCTGCTTTTTCCAATGACTGAAATTTCTCATGCCCTTTTCCATAAAGAAAGAATTTTGTAAACTAGAAAGCTTGAAAAGTGCAGACTCTGGTCATCTGTAACTTTTCCATTTGCCCACCCTGGAGGCTCTGTCCTGGGCAGTGGCTGAATAAGCAAACAGAAAGCTCAGCATCTTGTATGGGCTACCAAACCACTCTATGGTACAGCAGAGGAATTTTCTGGAGGGAAAGCTGTTATTGTTCTGGGCCAGATTATTTGCAGCTCCCTGAGGTATTAAAAATATGGTTGCCACTATTGAATTTTGGTATTTCTAAGAACTATTCTGGTGCTGGGGCTGAAGAGGAACAGGAAACTCCTTTCCGTGGCATGCATTCAAAATCGGTTCCTGAATGCCAAAGTTTGGGCACATCTCCCACCCAGCTAAATGAGAGATTTTTCTGGATAAGAATGTTGGCATTTGGCTAAAAGATGCTATTAAGAAGTAGAGTGGTTTTCGCTCATGAATATGCATGTGGCTATATTGAAATGTGTGTGTTATCAGTGTATAGCTCAGCAAATTCTTCACTTCAGTTTATACTGAGGAAATGAGGCATCTGGTCATTAGTTCATCTACCAGGATCCACATTTACCCAGTGACTTACTCAAGGCAGTAGCTGTGTCAGCCCACCTGTGCCAGCTGCTGTTATTCCTCTTCTATTTCATCTAGTAAAGAGTCATTTCCCAGCCCAGTAGTCACTTTATTCACCTGCTTGCATCAGAAATTACTTTTTCATTTTCTATGCTTGTAAAGATCTTAATATAATTATTATCAATATGATTATTATTATTATTACTCAAATGGGTAAAAAGAAAACCAGTTCTACAGATTTAACTGGGAATGATTAAACAAAATAGCAGTGAAGTAACCAACCTGCAGATCAGGTATATGGTGGAAAGCATCGTTCTGTATCTGGCTTCCCCTTGAGTACTTGCTGTGGGGATAGGATGCTGTCATCCTAGTGATGTTGGGCATCAGATTTTCCCCATCCTCATGCACTCATTGTATGTGTTACACTAAGGCTGGCTTAAGCATTGGAGACAGCCAGGTTGTCACGGTTTAATTACCTTTAATTACCAGGATAAATTACCTTTATCCTGGCCCAAACCAGGAGAAAGGTGATGGAAAGAATATAAATCCACTCAGCACTGCCACAACCCCAAAACTCCATGTGAAATTGCACACCAAATGAAGCTTTTCAGAAAATGGTGACCACACTTGATATTATGAACAATGTTTGTTGTCTTTTTGCTTGCTAGACTTCTACAGTTTGTTGTAGCAAGGATTTCTATGTAATTATGAAAATTAGAAATAAAATAAATAAACTATGAAAGCTAAGTTTTCCAATAAAATCAGGAATGTGGAAGTTGAATCTCATAGAAAAACAAAACAAACCAAAACCAGAGTAAACTCAATAAACAGCAAAATTATTCTTAAAGTTCACAGGAGCAATATTGCATATAATAGATGAAATAATGGACAGAGCTCATTATATTTTACTTTCTAGCAGATTTCACAGGCACAGATTGGTGAATAACTCTGCAACAAACCAGCTGAAAATCTTGATTTCAGAGTCACTGTTCAAGGAATAAAAAGCCATAACAAGACTGAAGTTGGCACCAACTAACAATCTAGCATGTCAAATAATTTCATTTTTAATTGCATAAGTGTAAGAGGTTACTTTTAATAATTGAAACAGAGATGTTTCAGGAGGATTAAAGCAAGTATTTAGAAGATATGAATGCAAAGAAAGAATGGCAAGCTGAGTGGTGCTATAACATGCTGCCACATCACTGCAGTGGGAATAAAGACTGTGGCATGAAGGAAAAACTGAGCAGACTGTGATAGAAAAGATCTTAATCACCTCATATTACAAGGATAACCAAAACAAGATTTTTTAGTATCTGAAAAAATGAAATGAAAAAATAAAAGCTCAGTAGTGCTTTACAGAGATATCTCTCTTACTAGTGGAGAACCTGAAGGTATTTAAGCAGACAGTGTTGTACCTTACATTTGTGATGTCTGTGGGGTGCCTCGATGCCCACAGCTTTTTTCCTAGATGTAGGCTTGAGCAGGAAGGTGTCCAGTTCTGGAGTCAGGGGCAAAATTCCAAGTTTTGCTCTTGCATGAGCAGCAGTGTTGGCATCCTGCATGCAGATAAGGCTTTAGAAAGCCATTGGATTCAGATCATTATCCTCAGACAGACCTATATAATGCTCAGAAATATCAGTTCTTGTGTTATGCAAGTATTGATGGTACCCAGAGCCTCCTAGAGCTATGTCGATGGTCAGCAAGAGTTTTCTAACCCATTCAGCCATGAACATTCAGGTCTGGTGTCAGTCATGTTCACAGCCATCCATAGCATCTCAACAGCCCTGGAGGAGGTTGTTGTACCCACACCTCCTGCCCTGCAAGCTCTTTGTGTTGCTTTTTTTCTTTCCCCTGAACTGGCCTTGCCTGTCTCAGTGAGGACAGTCCTGCTGTTCCCAATTCTTCCAGGCTCTGACATTCTGCCAAAGGCTTTTCTTCACTCTGTGCCTTTCTTTCCTATGAAGTTCCCTGTTTCCCACTCTCCTGGCATCTCAACAGAGTGTTCCCACTCCTTAGAAGTTGGTCATAAGTTTCTATGTGGCTTACTGTCCACCTCCATTTAAACTGCTTGATTAACTTATACTGGTTGAACTGTTTGGGTTTTTTTTTTTCAAACTGAAAAATAAAAACACTAACTTAAAAATAAAAAAAAATAAAAAATCAGGAAAGTAAACAGTCTTTGAAATGGCTTTCTCTCAGTTCTTGTAGAGCTTGAGGTATCCCAGAGTGAATTTCTCAAGAGATGTTTGTTCTCCTGCTGTGAAACGCATGCTGCAGTCTTCAGATAGCACTTTTTAAAAAGGAGAAACCAATTTCTTATATATTAAAACAGTGGCAGGTAACTCTGGTGATGTTTAAAAAAAAGATCTTACATGGACATTGTGATTCAGTAAATACATATCTCAGTACACCAGTGAAGGCAGAGAATCCAGGTAGGGTATGGGGTTGGGGTTTTTTTGTTTGTTTGTTTGCTTGCCTGCCTGTTTTTTACAAAATTTGATAATAAAAAAGATAACTTTTAAAATTAAGAGAGTGCATTTTTTTTTTCTTCCTCTGCATATCTTTCATTCTGGTAAGACAGTCTGCTCTTATTCTAAGTCTGTTTAAGACCACTGCATGCCAGAAAGCTTTTCTATCCTATCCCAATAATTTTGGACTCAGTAGGTTTCTTCCCTTAGCTGGGTGTGAAGAAAATCATCAACCTTTGCACCACTGTAGCTTTGCTGGTGGTTGTGGGGATGTTTCCAAAGAGAAATTCGTGCCCCCCACCAGCCTTGTCTCTGCCTCAGGGAAATGCTCTGTTGTACCAAAGTTTAGTGTTGCACCACACCAGGTGAACTTCTCATCTTTGAGCTTTCTTGTTGTCCCTCGACTCTACTATTTGCTATGACAAGCCACTAGTTCAAGTTTCAGCTGCTATATCCAGAAACAACTAAACATATTACCTTATAACAGTGAAAGAAAGATTTTGCTGAATATGGATCAAAATCCTCGATCTTTTATTAGTTATCATCTAGAGCACAATTTATCATTTTCAAGTTTTCTGTTTGGCTTCTCTAGACAATGAAACTGACCTTCAATTTTGTCCTTCAGAGACAGCTAAAAGAGATTCATGAGAATCTAAACTAAGGTAAATCCTTCTGCTTTCATTACATCTTAAGAAGTGCTTTTAGCTGATATGAAGTAGATCCATTCCTCAAGAAAAAAACCAAAATCTAATAAAAGTATATTTCCCCCCTCAGGCAGTGGCATATCTCCACTAAGGTTATTCCTAAAATGCAAATGTAATTTTAAAAAGAGAAGCTACCCACCACCAGCACCTTGTTTGTTTGTTTGTTTATTTTAATCAGCAAAACATTGAAAACTAAATCTGATCTCACAGCACTTTAGTGTTTTGTATCTTTATCTCATGTACTGCTCAGATAGCTGGTTCTCACTAACACTTGAGAAAATGTGACCTTTGAATTTTCTGCTGTGACTTTTTTAATCAGTCAGCTGGGGAAACCTTAGAGAATTTATCTAAGCTTTTTTTTTTTTTTTTTCTTTTTAGCAGAGCCCTCCTGCAGACTGGAAGTTATCAGCATCTTCTAACTGAGATGCCATAGTTTTGCAAATGTTCTTTCTTAGGCAATTGCATATGAACTTCTGGGCTTTGCTGATGAAAAAAATGACTCATTTACTAGCATCTTACAGGATTGCTGCAGTTCTGTTCTTAATCAGTTTTTATCAAGGAAAGCCAGGGAAATTTTAAATATTGTGTTTTCATTATAGTGTTAGGCTTTATTCATGAGATTCTCATTGACCTTTTAAGTAAGCTACACAGCTTTGGTTCCAGAATTCCCAACAAACTAAGGAAGCTTTGCTGAAACTTTCATAACTCTTTTTCCCAAAAACATCCTCTTTGGCTTCAGGTGGGTTAGGTATTAACCGAGTGCTTTTTAATTCTGGCTTCTGCTCAAACCAAGCAATATTTCGGTAACGTTTTGACTTATGATTCCTATGATATTCCTTCTTTTAGAGTTTGGGGCACAGACACACTTCCTAGAGTTGACAGACAAACTGGGAAATGTGTCTGTTGTTTTTTTTTCTGGGAATGACCAGAGGCCACTTGACAGCTGGACAGACTCAATGCTTTTTGATGCATTATGCTTTTAGTGGGACACACACAGGGTGGTCTAATCCCCATTGTCCACATATTCTGTCAGTATAAGTGATGTCTTAATCTGATTTAAGGCAGATTCTGGAAGCCTCATTCTGAATATTGGGGGGGAAAAAATTCAAAACTAAGTATCCTAGTCTAATACTTTTTGGGAGCTGATCTTGCCAGTTTTATGGTTTTCTGTCCCTGTAGGACAATTAAAATAATTAAAGTGGCAATAAGTGTCACTGACAGTGACAACTGACATCCTCATGATCAATAATTGTCCTGCTAATGCTAGTTTGTGTCCTACAAATTTTTTGAGTAATGTACCAAAGTCAGAGACCAAACTGACAGCTACTTATTTTGAATTTGCTGGGCATATTCCAAATATAAAGGAAAGGAGTATGAAAGAATGCATGCTATTTAAAATCAAATTATTATCTACACAATCTACATGGAATAGTCCCCATTTAAAAAGAAAAAGCAAAATCTTACCTAGTTGCTTAAGATAACACCAGTGCTAGCAGTGTCCAAGAAAGCTATATGCACAAACCACCCATTATCCATCTAATAAATTGTGTTTATCTAAAGAAAACTGGGACATGCTGTTAGGGTGCTTGCTTTATGTGTGCATGAATACTGGCAGTTCCTAAAAGATAGCAGGGAGTGCCTCCTTTGTCCTTGTCTGCCTCAGAAAATCTGCCTCATGATTTCATTTGATGCTTCCAAATTCATCTCACAGGGCAAGAGAAAATAATCATTCCTTTTTCACCTTTTCCTGCCAGCCACTATTTTATACAGCTCTATCACTTCTTCCAGTCACCTCTTTTCAGACCTGAAGACTTCTAGTCTATTTAATCTCTCCTAATACAAAAACCATGCCATGTATTTGATTGTCTCTGTTGCCCTTCGCTGTATCTTCACTAGTTTTATTTTTTTCTGTTTCATTTTGAGACACAGTGACCTGTGGCATGCAGTATTCAAGATGTGGGCAAAACTTGGTCTTATTCAGTGGCACAGTGCTGCTTTCCCTGCTGCTCTGGGTTGCTTTAATACCTCATATTCTATTTACCTTTTCAGACTGCCTCAGGGCAATGAACAGATGTTTTTGTTGAGCAATCTGCAGCTACTCTATGATCTCTTTACAGAATGATAATAGCTAATTTAGAGCTTATCATTGTATATGTGTATTTAGTGTTGTTTTCCCCATGTGCATTACTTTGCATTTATCAACACTGAATTTAATCTGCCAGTTTATTGCTCCCTCAGAACACTAAGACCAGTTTTAGTTTTTACCACCGTGAATAATTTTATGCCATCAGCAAAACTCAAGATCATCCTTAGGGCTATTCTTATTTAATATTTTCATTAATATCTGCAAACAAAAAAAGTTTCAGAGTGCAAATTTGATTTGCTAATGGCACAAAGTTGAGAAACCATCTTTACTGGGGAAGATGTTCAGCATATTGCAGATTAAGAATACATGGCCGTGGGCACTGGAATAATGGAAATGAAAATACATGCAATAGTGTAAACTGCAAAGTCATTCTATTTCTTGTGATGTATTAACACTGTAAAAGTGTTATGGACTTTTAAGAGTCTATAACAAGAGTTCCTGCTGGGGTGTGAGAGTTCAGGTGGGAAAAAGAATGACCTGACACATTAATCAAACTTCAAGTGGACCATAATAAACTGGTTCCATGCAGCTCTAAAAAGTCAAATTAATCTTTGGAGATACCAGAACATGTATATCTTGAGGAGACAAAGAAGGATCAGTATTATTGTGTGAGGTGCTGGATTGTTAGCTGTACCTCTGCTCACTCATTTTCAATGGAGATTCATTCAAGTTGGAGATGTGCAGGTCAGATAACTTGTGGACTGGGAAATTTGTCTACAAGAAGTATTTCAAAGAGGAAAACTGATTCCCCTTAATAAATGAACTGAAGAAAAGAACCCTGCAAGCTGCTGGTGTCACTGGCACAGGAGCAAAGAAGCGTAAACTAATCATAAAGAGATTTAAGCTGGAAATTAACTGGAGGTTTTTAACTATCAAAGAGGTGAGAAGCAATTCTAAATGGAGCTTGAGGTCTTTGTGAAGGAGTTAAATTACATCATTATCCCTCTCAACAGCAGGCTGGCTCTGCTATCTCAGAAGCTGCCTTCCCCATAGGAATGGATTCCTCTCCTTTGGCCTCATGCCAGTGATGTTTCATCCCCTCATCACTACTGAAGGATGATTCAAAGGGTTTCTCCTTGCTGCTGGAAACTACACTGACTCTAGCAAGCAGCACTGATCACATCCTACTCTCAAGGAAGTGCTGGTTAATGCTGCTGGAAGGCTCCTGGCCACGATGATAAGAGCTGGCAACTAATCAAGCACAGATGATTTTCAAGAAGCTATTTCTCATTAACACTTCTACATATGGATGAAAAAATACTTAAACAGCAGAACTGAAGGCTGGAGTCCTCTTCCTACAAGACAGCCCCTGCAACAAACATGAATAGTTTCCTTACTGCCTATTAGAAGGTCTTGGAAGTCTTACAGTGTGAGACCATTTCAAGCTCCATATATGTTTTTAGATCTCAGTTTCTGGCTATTGCTCTCAACAGTATCCATCAGTTTATGCCAGTCATCAAATTGAGCAAACTGAGAGTTTTGTGTTCTAGATATGTGAAGGTCAGGAACTGAAGAAATCCAATATTTTATTTTCAAAGCATAAATTCCTCTAACTCTTCAGCTCACAGCTGTTGTCTTGATTTTGAGAAACGGGCTTAATGTTATGAATAATAAAATCACTGCTGCTTGATCCCACTGTTGGTTTTTTTGTTGGGGTTTTTTGTTGTTTTGTTTTGCATTTTTTTAAAACATGGAGCTCCTTTACCTACACTGACAAACTTCCTGTCATTGCAGGTGGAGCTTTGCAAAAACAGAATATATATATAGAAAGAATACTAGTATAATGACAAACCCCATGGAAAGCTCTGAAAACAAAACACTCCAGGGAAAAAAAATGCTTGGAAGAATAGTGGTGGCAATGCAGTGACCATAATATATCCAACTCAAAGTGCATTGTGCATTTTTCCTCTTTTATCTTTTGTTGGAGTGAATGGTTCATGTACTTTCCATCAGATCACATGAGGAGGACAAAGGCAATGGGAAATCATGCTTTTAGTAAGAAAATATTCAAGTCTACTTTTCTTAGATATGAGCTTTTGAACAGTTCCAGTTCACATAGGCTAGACTGAAAAGTGAAGTAGGAAGTATTAGAGGGGATTTCTGTTGTATTTTTGGGTTTTTTTCCTCCTTGTTTCTATTTCATGGCACGGTGAGTATGGGGTCTTCACCAGAGCCTTCCAGCCCCAGGGCTTATTAAAATAACATGGTTTTCTTGTCTAGCTAGGCATGTAAATCATTCACATGCTGGGTTCCTATGCTCTACTGAGAGTACAGTTAATAATAAATTGATGCTGTTTCAATTGAGCTTATGTACAACCTGGGGCAGAGATTAGAGTTGGGCTTTTTTGTCCTTTTACTGCAAACCTTATTGAGAAAGTTGCTGTCACACTTCATATTCCATTTATTTTCTTAACAGTTCATAAAGGATTACTAAGTGAATAATAAATGTTTTGATTAAACACAGAGATTTTATCTAGGTCAATAAATTGCTTTCAAATGTTGGTAATGCCTGTTGGTGATATAACAATTTTGGAACAAATGTAATATGTGGTTTTAACACATATTGCTGCTTATTAACCATTTTAAGATAAATCACTGCCAATACAAAATGTAGTAAGAATTTTTTCAGTTGAGAGTGCCCAATACTGTTAACATCAATTTGCACTTTTTAATTCTCCAAGTAAATCAGAAAGAAAATGGTATGGTGTATCTTAGACAAGTAGGAGAAAAATAGACATTTATATTAATCTAAGAGATTTTTATGGAATTAAGGTGGGATATAGAGCTTGTTCCATTATCAGTGGAGAGGATAAGCATGAGCAGAGAACAATTCATCACACCTATCTTTCCACAGGATTAATTTTCTTCTGTATTGAATATAAATTGCCCTGAAAAAAAAAGAATTTCGACAGAACTGGATATGAGCACCATATCTGGCCAGCAAATTAGGTGACTGATGATAAACAACCAGTAATGATAGATTTTTGGAGCATCAAATTATCAGATGTAGCTAAAAAAGATAGCAGAGGAATCTGTCTTAAGATTTTTCTTATTTAACATCACCTTTAGTGATCAGGAAGAAGGCAGGAGAAGCATATTAGTTAAACAGGCAGATGGTGTTGCCTTGGAAGGCAATCAAACTTTAGAGATGACAGAAATATTGCAAAAGATCTGCAGAAGTCAGAAAAGGGGATGGAGGACAAAAGCAGAAGTATTTTGAATTAGTGGAGATTAAAGGATTGAGAGGTAAATGTCTCAAAACACCAACAATACAATGTACACACTGGTGAAGTAGAAGCAAAGACAGCAAGGAAAGATGGCTTCAAAACAGTACAGCTCTCTGGAGCAAATGATGTTGAGGTATCTGTGATCATGAAAAATATAAGTAATATCCTCTGCTATGTACATTTTTCCTACAAAATGTCATTGTCATCATCATCTTCTAAGAACATTTTGTACCTCTCTCAGTCCTAGATGAAAATCTAAGGCTGGCTGTTGTATTTGCTGCCAAAATGATCAGCCAGGGCCAGCCTGAAGCCCCACTACTTAGTATTGCTAACTAGAGGGTAGATATACTTCAAGCTCTACCCCTGCTCTGCAAAAACAATGATTTAGTTTTGGGACAGATGTTTGTGCTCACCTGCCTGGATTCCATTACTCCTTGGGCTGTAGTAAGCACACAGCTCACCAGAGATGCTGGTGGATGAAAAAGCACCCAAAAAAAAACCTTTTAAGTGCAGAGACCTAAAATCCCAATAGCTGAAAGGAATGCTAATTAATTCACTCAATGACTTGCACCTACAACCATGGAAGTAGCCTATGGACATCCTCACAAGTTCTGCTCCCATCATTATTCTAATCGTAGCAATCTATTTATGCATGTGAGCCACACATACTCTGCACAGCATATGTGCTTTCTTCTCAGCTAGTCTGGATGAGGATGGTGGGCTTTCTGAGGCATCACTGCCATGAAGTGTTGCTCCTGAAGTCCTCTAATCTGGAGCACTTCCCTGCCACTGCTGCCCATGGAATTGCAGCACTCCTGGCAGCCAAATCTGCAGCTTCCGCTGTGTTCTACCCTCGTAAGGTGCCCTCAACATCTCCATTTTTCCTACAAAATGTGATGACTTGGGAAGTCAACAAACGTATTTGTTTGTTGTTATGGTGAAGTTTATGAAGGTAATTGTGTTTCTGGCCTGACCAATAAGGCATTTAGGATACACATGGAAATGCAGCAAGGGCAGAGTAAAGGAGATGGCAGCCTTGGATGTCCATCCCACAGGAGACCGTGTGGAAGCAAATGCACAGCATACTTGTGGTGTCCAAGCTGAGGAAGCCTCAAAATTTTGAGATTTTTAGGTTTTGAGGTCATTCACTTTTGTGGAAACATCAAAACCTGGAAAACTCCAGGCACAGAAACCTCAACCAGAAATCAGATACCAGTACAGAGGGTTTTGTGGGTTTGTGACACAAAGACTTGGTTGACCTGCTAACCAGTCACTTAAGGTTATGTTTTTGGCAGATTAAAGAAGTTGTCAGTAAAGAGGAGACTCTTTTAACTCAGCCTTCTGATCATTTCGGTTCATCAGGAAGATGCTAAGCTATCAAAATGACTTCAAGGACTATACAAGGAGTGAGTAATGGATGTAACAGTGACAAAACATTGTGAATGGAAAAATACCAAAGACTTAAAAAGTATTGGAAAGCTTCCTGTGTCTTCTTTTAAGAACATATATTGCCTGGATTCAAATTTTTTTTGTGTGCTTGAGAATAAATGCGGTGATTTTATATGAGGCAGCACTAAAAATCACACTGAAGTGCCCAATCAAAAAATGAAAGGTTCTGATATTTCCCAGTAGTGCCATCTACCCAAGACCACAATGGAAGAGAGTTTGTTCATGTGAAACCTCTCAGTGAAGCGCCAATGCATTTAGTTATGAAACAACTAAACAAAACATGCATCAAATACAAATAAATACAAATCAAGTTCTTATTTAGGGAGTTGATCCAGCAGTTTCCATCCCCTGCAATCAGCTCTATAATTGCCTCACCTGGAGCTGAAATGTCATCTCTTCTGAGAGGAAGAGGACTTTTGTCTTTTCAAAAGATGGTAATGAATTTGATAGGAGATGATTCAGAAAGGCGTAGTGGATTCTTTCATTTTCTCACATGGCATATTAGAGAAATTTTGGTGAGATAAGTGAATCCCTTATAAATGTCCTTGAATGCAGAAAAAAAAGTGAGAAGTGAATTGAGAGCCAACTGCACAGGTTCTTTATTTTTATGACAAGAGCAATGTTCTGTTCTGCTGGAATATTCCTAAACTACCACCTGTCACCCTAACCCTAATGTCAGAGAGAAAATTGTGTATTGTTATAGAAGGTGTTCAGCTCTACTCCCTGTGAGAGAAGGAGCCCCATGGAAGAGATGTTCAGTCATGGCCTCAGTGGCAGGAATGTCTTCTGTCCTACAGTATTTCCCAGAGAGAGATCAAGTCCTGATTTTCTCACTTGTGTGATAGTAATTATAAAAGGAAGCAAGGGTCTTCTGAATCTTTTTCTTCTACCATCATCTATTGTAAAGTTAATTTAATGAATTCTGTTTTAGGACTCTTAATTGTAAACAGAGCTCATCATCCCCTCACAAGGTTGCCTGCTTTCAGGGGGCAAAGAGATCACTTTTTCAACACATCTTCTTTTCACCACCCAAACATTCTATGAATCCCTGTTATTCAGCAAGTGTATTTACTGATGTCTGCTATTAGAATATTCTAGAATATTTTCCATTATCAATAATACATAGTTCTACAGTCTAAGTGAAATCCCACTGCCTGAATAGATATTTATTTTAGTTTCCCTGCTGTCATCAGTGTCCTACATGTGACTCAGGTCACGCTGACCAGGACAGGCAGAGTTCTCAAAGCAAGTAGTGCAGAAATCTTCCTCAGTGAGTGGCAAGAAAGCAATGAAGCACAACAAGAGGAGAAGGCAGGAACTCAAATCTTTCCCAAATTGCACTGCTCAGAGGAAACACCACGTCCCCATGCACAGAAACTTCGATCATTTTATCTTGGCAAAGTAAATAGACTGTGTACCAGGACTCTGCTTCTGACAGCTTCTCAGTTTAGATAAACCCAATAATTGCTCTGATAGCAAATTCACTAAGAGGTAAAGGTGTGTGGGGGGGAAAAGCCATGCACGTTTTTTGAGACACAGAGCCAATCTAGTAACTTTCAAGCTGTCTAAATGTAAATAGCATTCCTAATGTTAATTCAGCTCACTAAATACTGAACAATATGGTCATCAAGCATGGAAAATGAAGTTAAACAAAGTGTAAGACTCACTATTTGGCAGGCTTTTACTCGTAGCTTAATATTTGGTAGCAAATCTAATATTTTTAATTTTTACCTAATGCTTCTTCCTAAAGGAATGTACAAATTATTTACTAGATAGCACAGATTCATGTATTCACTCCTACTTTCATACAGAAAGAATGTGTCAGCATCTCTAGAAGGACACATACACGAATTTACATGTTTGGCTATGCATGTGCAAAGGTGTAACTTAAAAAGCTAAAAACAAAATGGCAGATTCAAACAAGCAAACACATCCCCAATGAGTCAATCTGCTTTTAGCATAAATCTGTGCATATCATACACAGGTATGACTGAGAATATGTAATGACAAGTGGGGCCCAGCTACTTACAGGAATGCAAGTAGCAGAGAAATTGAATATTTATTACATTATTCAACAATACTCCAGAACAGTTTGTCTAAAGGTGTTTACAGTGATAGAAATAACCAACCTGGATAAGCAGCTTTTTTCCGAATGAGACTTTCAGTGGGGATATTCAATTCCAAGGAAAAATCAACTCCGAGGTAGAAAGCAGTGCCATTTGACATGGTCCTTATGCATCCAGGGTGGTGGCAGTGATGATGAGAGCCACGGCCACAGGACCCACACAGGAGAAGTCAGCAACCATCACCCTTGCTCACAGCCCCTGCACCAATGGGGCTGCACAAAGTTCCCAGAATTGATCTGTTTTCCTTCTTTTTGCCTCTTGTGACCTTCCATTTTAAGCTAGCTTTTTTCTTCACAGTTTTCTATCAGAGCATCCTTAGCCAGCAAAGGCAAGTTCTTTAATCAAGGGTGAATTATAAGAGCTAAGTGAAGCAGTTCAGGAAGACTTGTTTGTTACAGACATGTGTCTTCTGGCTTCGCTGATGTCTAACAAGATGTAAATGCCAAATTAAACTTTTTCTTACATTGTTGTTTTTTGTAGATTGTTTGATGTCTGGTAGGAGTTGAAGCGGCAGCTTCTCTCTACTAATAGCATCTCTTTACTCTCTCTGACAACCTACTTTCAAAAGGCTTGTAAGAACTCAATATATTTAAGAATTTTCCCAGCTGTCATATTTGCATTAAATTGGCAGCATGATCAAAAGTCATTAGTGGAGGACAGGGAAAGAAATGAACAGGCTTATGCATACATCTACAGACCACTGTGCAGAATAAAATTCATGGAGCCAAAACAAAAGTACTTGGGCATATTTCAGATGACTGGAGGTTTATCAGCCTGAATGAAGAATAAGGAACAGGAACATAAATAAAGATCCTATTCTCCTACATTTATGAAGATCAAAGGAGAAAAAAAAACCCACAAAAAAAACAAAAAACAAAAACAAAAAACAAAAAACAAAAAAACCAAAAAAAAAAAAAAAAACCACAAAGTGACATAATTTTTATTAGAGAATTTTATGATCATAGAATTGTCTCAGAAAATAGCAATGAAATATAACAGAGAAGGCACTAATCCAAACCTAAATCTCACACCATGGGATATCCTCTGCTGATCATTTTGTGTACAGAATGGTTACCACTGATTTTGCTAGCAATACCTTATGGAGAGGGGTTAGTGGCTGAAAGAAAATCACCAAAACAGATGAGAGAAATGTCTTTTTTTTTTTTTTTTTTTTTTTTTTTTTTTTCTTTCTTTTCTTTTCTGATTTTCTCTAAATTTGAAAGTATTACCAGGCATCAAATTATGCTTCAGTATAAAGATAAATACCATTAACACGTGCACATTTTTCATTGTATTATGATGCATTAATCAGAAAAAGAAGGTGCAGGTAAAGAAAAAGCCCTTTCTATGATTTTTCACCTGCATTGTGTGATGATTTTACAAGGTGGATACAGATGCTGTCTGGCAGTAAGAGCATGGTCCAGACCTTCACTTGCCTACAGAAAGGAGGCTGTTGTTGATAATTGCTAATTGCAGCTCAGTAAACCTAGTGGGCAGTCAGTCATTCTGTAGTGAGAAGGAAATGTGCATTAGGCATTAATAAAGTAACTTAATTTCACCGTTCTGCATTTCCCACACTGCTTGCTTTGATGTCTGCTAAATTGTATCATTACCTTGTTAAACTGCA
The DNA here is from genome assembly GCF_036169615.1 of Heliangelus exortis. Lineage (NCBI taxonomy): Eukaryota > Metazoa > Chordata > Aves > Apodiformes > Trochilidae > Heliangelus > Heliangelus exortis. Next base: position 5,934,055 of record NC_092436.1, on the reverse strand, counting down.
ACCAACTAATTTCCCCAATTGTCTTTTAAGAACAGAAAGAAATCATCCTGCTGCCATGGAGAACTATGAACATGCTAAACATGAAAATTAAAATGCAGCTTTTCTGAATGCCCTTGTGCCCTCCTGTTTGTGAATGCAATGCTGTACTGACTGATTACTGACATGCCAGAGATGGATGACCAGAACAATTGACCTGACAAATGCCTCTCACGGGGAAAAATTGGAGAGAGATGAGAATAGGAATAAGCTTTTCCCATGAGATCCTTGCTTTTACTGGGAGGAGTGTGCAACACATGGGAGGTGGTATGTGAGGATAGGATTATGCCTTCGTTTTACATGGGGATGATGTGTTAAAACTCCATCAGAATACCTTTCTTCAGGCAGGCTTCATAGCAGGGACCTGAAGGAGATACAGCCTTGCTGAATACCATCACTCTTGCATTCTTGGATGGCTGTAGCTTCCATGATCTGGGTTTTGAATAGAAACCCTAAGGGAGGAGAAGCTTGTGTTGCACAAAAAAAAATGGGATTCACGAGATTTTGAGTCAGAAAAGATCCTACCTGACATTTAAAACCAAAACCCAGATGGCGTGAGAGTGGATCAGGCAGAGGCCATCTTCTCTAATTTACACAGTGAAAAGGAAAGAAATTTCCCTGCCTCTTCCACAGGGCCTGTGCTCTCACCTTTTAAGAACTTGGTTGAGACTTCACTCTGGGGGGAAGCAGGACTTGTTTTATGATATTTACTCACATCCATGTTGAACCAACCATTTAGCAACATCATGCCTCATTGCCTGGATGTGTCCTTCTTTTTGAATAATAAGCCTCTGCTGGAAAAAGCTGGGCTTGTGTGATTTATTTCAGATTACTGGCATTTGTTGGACAGCAGCTTGTTGAATAGTGTTCCCCAGGGTTTGAGACGTCTCAGAATTTCTGTCTCCACTACCATACTGGCTGGCTGGAAAATGTTAGATGCTTCACTAAGTATGACAGCAGCTCTCTGCAGAGCTGCTGGGGAGAGGCTGGGCAGTCAGTAGCAGAACCAATTTGCCCACTGTGATGCCTTCAGAGATTTTGCAAACAGCAGGGGAGAACAGCCCATGTCTTCTGCTCACTGCCTGGAACAGATTAATTCACAAAATTTCTCCAGGGTTGCACTTTACTTAAAACCCACCAGGATTTAGCACATAGGATGATTCCTTGCTGATAGTAGGAACCTCAGTGACCAACCACCATGGAGAGAGCTTGGGTCTTTCTCCTTGAGCCAGAGCAGGTACATCCTAGTTGTCCGATTTTAGAGGTCTCTTTAACTCAGAGAACTGAGCTATTATGTACCCAGTCATTCTGTAACTATCCACACCTCGTGGTCATGATCTTAGGGTGCAGAAATGTGTGTGCCACAGGGCTTGAGGCATGGTGTCCAGCAACACTCTGGCAGGGCACAGCTGGAGCAAAGACTCTGTGTAAGATACATGGAGAAATATTGAGTGTTCTGGCTCTGGTTCAAAACACAGATGAAGGCAGGATGTCTACTAAACTACTGATATGCAGCTCCACAGAAGCTTGAGCAAGGACTGGAGGCATTGCTTGACTTCTGTGTCCCTGCACTCTGAAAGGTTTTCTGGTCTTGGGTTTTGTGTGTTTGCCTGCAAAGAATCAGACTTTGGTTAGAGGTAGAGTCAGACCAGGGATGCCAAGAGCTGTGGACTCCAGCTAATCCAGTTCCCTCAGGGGAAAACAGGCACTCCAAGAGGATTTTTTCATTCCATGAAAATCAAGCCAAACTGGGGATAAATCAGTGGACCCAAGGACATATACAGCTCTCCAGATTCCTCCACTCTCTGTTTCTTGCAAGTCTACTAATACTTGATCTCACTGGTCCTTGCTATTTGGAGTATTTTAGCCATTTCCAAGAGCCCTGGGACATTAATTTCCATTTTTGTTTACTCCTTGAAGTCACTTTGGTACCATGAAACCAGAGACTTCAACTTTGTCTTTGATAACCCTGCTTTTCTGGAGTCATCTAAGAACGAACAGCAAGGGCTTTTTCTCTGCTGAGATGTGTTCATGCAGCTTGCAGTGCACTTGAAGGCAGAGGTACAGATTATCTGAAGCACAGAGCCAGTTGCTTTATTCTGTACACAGATTCATCCTGTTGTTGGGCAGAGAGATTCACTGCCTCTCTTTTGGTTTAGTGCATTCAAAGCATATCCTTCCAAGAGGAGTCTAAGTGTATATTTACTTCAGATGCAATAAAGGTAACTTAAGCAACTCCCTCCATTGCACTGTGATATACAAGGCAATAAACACCTGAAACAATTGATTAAATGCCATAGCAAAGCCATTTATAGAACACATACCACAAAGCAGCAGAGACACATCTGATTACCAAACATGCTCTGCAAGTGGCTTCTTTTCAAAGCTTCCTCCAAACACAAGAGGACAGACAGGTGAAATAAATGCCCCTCTTTACTCAGAGGGAAGGCTTTGGAAGCTGGCTCTGCTTGAAAGCAATCAGAGAGACACCACAGGGCTTTCAGAAGAAGGAAGGAGAAAGGAGCTTCCTCCTGGGAGGCTTTTGAGCTTTGTAAAGCTACTTCTGAATCTCATCACAGTGAGAGCCTGGCCTAAATGTCCCAGAAAAGACTTGAGAACAGGGGGAGGAGCACAGATCTGCCAGTTGGATTGTGACTCTGAATATTATTCTTTGAGGTCAGATCCACAAGAACCTGAAAAAATGTTGGTTCTCCTGGTTTTTTTATTAACCTTGTGTTCCTGCTATAGCAATGAAACCCCACAAAGAGTTTAGAAGACAAAGTCCTGCAGCCAAGGGTAACTTCAGTCAACATAGAGCTCCAAGGACAAGGAGAGAGATAAGGCCTTAAATTAGCTATTTTAGAAAGTGACTTTTTGCTTCAAAGAACCCATACAGCTCCAATGCCATAACCTTCTCCACCTTCTTTTCACATTAGCCTAGTTCAGGGATACTTAAACTGTCACAACTTGGATTGCATATTTGTAGAAAAATTTTTGGGGATGTAACAGAGGGAACACACAGCTCCATGGCTGTTACCACCTTCCTTTTCTAGGAGCACATGCCCCACACCAGTAGCCCACATAGATTTGACTAAAGCCCCCTCAGATTCATTAATCTCCACCTACTCATTCTGCCTGAGCTGAGGCCACGTATTCTCCTTCCCTGATTTAGCAGTTCAACATTGCATAATAATTCCCTTTGCCCATCTCTGTGGATAAGAGGAAGCATTCCTGCTTCAGGGGAACAGGGAACCTATCAGCTAAGACACAAAGATATTGAGTTCTGTTTTTATTAGCAATAGAGTGGGTGAGCTTGTGGGTGGATAAGAGATTGGGTACAAATGATGAAGATAGCTGAAAACAAACTGGGTTTGACTGCTTCTCAAAGTTTCCTGATCTGAAAGGTCAAAGGCTGAAAATTGTTTTGTGGCAGGTTAAAACACCAAGATTCTTTTCCTCTGACAATAGTTTCTTCTGTTTATTAAAATTCTTTTTCATCCACTGAGTAGAATGCCTAAAACCAACATGCATTCTTTAGCTGCAGTAGTATTAGCCTGGCAGGCAAAACAGTCAAAAAGACTCATTGTAATTTAGATGTGAAACAAGATGTATAATAATAACTTTGGGTTTTAATTTGCAAAATTTTATTTTGGAGAGAATGAAGGACCAAAATAATAAACTAAACCTGCTACTCTGTTTATGGCATTTTGTCCTTTCAGCCTCTCTTATTTAATTAAATTAAAACAAAACAAAACCAAAAACAAAAGAAAACAAAACAAAACAAAAAAAAGAAAAAGGGGGGGGGTGGGGAAGAATCTCACACCTCCAGATGTCCATAAAAACACCAATCTGAGTGTAAGGCAAATAAAACCTACAAATAAAACCTCACTCCTTTTTCGGAAACTGTGAAACAAAAAAAATCTTGAGCTGCTCTTTTTGGAGACTGGGCAGAATTTTGTTATTTTCAGGTTCAGTTTTAGCAAAATAATTAATCAGCAAATAGAAATTAGAAATTAAGTACACTGAGTTTCTAAATGCTCTTTTTTGAGGTGTGGTCAATCCCTTGGTAGCTCAGACCAAAAGGATCTGCTGCATCAACTTACAGGCACCTATCCCAGTATTTCTTCAATAGTAAACAGCACTGTAAAAGGCTAAAAATACAGTTCCACCTTATTTTTGTTTTGGAGCAATTAAAGTCCTAATTCTGCATGTTGTCACCTGATTTCCTATTGCAAGTACCCCTTTGGGAAATCAATAGCTCTTTTGTAGTTTACCTCACTCACTCTTAGATGCTTGAATCATATTTTGAGCAACATTCTCTTATGGTATAAATTTAAAATAGAGTATACCAGCCATGGATTGGCCTGTTACACAAAGGAGGTATTGATTTCAACATTTCATTCTGGAAAGTGGCAGGGACTTTCTTATTAGTGGATGAAGCAAAGCATCCCCATGACTGCATTTGCCTACCCTGTCTCTTTAGTGAAAATGGGAGATTGAAAGGGTTGAAATTTTTGGTATGGTGAAAGATCTTTTCCCATTTTCTTATTCTAAATCAGGAAAGGTGAATATGTGGCCTAAGCTCAGGCAGAGAAGTTTTCTTGTCCTCAAGAAAAAAATGGTTAGAATCATTGGTGGTTTGGCTCAAGCTCAAACACTTGGCCATTTTGAAATATCTCCTGAAAGAGAGAATCAGTGAAAGGAATTATACTTAGTTTGTTGTTTTTTTTTTTTTTTCAATTAAGATTTTCCTTGTGAATTTGCAACTGTTACCTTACCTAACTTTGTTTCTTCCTCCTGATTTTGTGGGTTGCAAAGGATAGCAAATACTATTCAGCAGTGCTTTGCTTCAGGTGCTAAAGCTCAGAGTATTAGGCAACATACTGTGTAAGATAGGAAGAGCAGACATGACTCTCTCTTGTGAGTTATGGTCTGGAAAAAAAGATTGCTTAATAGCCCAGCATTTGTGTACATCAGACCATTCCCTTCAGGAGAAGCACTAATGAGGGTGATGTTCTGTTTGTATTTTGTGATCTAATCAGAATCCTACCCATTATCAGGTAAAAGGCCTCTTCAGTAATTTATATATTGGGTTATTTTGACGTAAAAGGAACAGAATGAATCATCTCTTGAATTTAAAGTCCCAAAGATGGAAAAATGTCACTTTCTGCATTAGGACCAAAACCACAAGGAAGAGAAAATGAGGTTAGCCCTGGGGAACATTTTCTCCTCCCAGGCTGACTCTGCTGGCAGGCAGCTATGGTGACTGCTGTGTCATTCAGGGAACACCATGTGCCAGCCACATTTTGTCACCAGCAGGTTCAATGCCACTGTCTCTCCAGCAGTTTCAGGCACTTCAGTTCCACTTTAGTCCAAAGGAGCACACACTCAGCCATCCCTATGGGAAAACATAGGTCACCTTACTATGATCTTAAAATACCCAAATGTTTTAAATTGTCTCTGTCCCACTGAAACCTGATTTCTTTGCACAATAGCTCCACATCACCAGGAGAGAGACTGAGTGTATCCTTGTCTGCCTGCAACAAGCCTGAGGCACTTCCCAGGGTGCTGGAAAGCAGTAAATCAGAGGAAACCAGCAATGTAACCTAAATTTCCTGCTTCCTGCATGAATACATTGACTCTTGGGTTACAGTTTTAGTAGAACAGTCACACCTCCTAGACTGTGAAAAGCAGGTCACAACCCAGGACATTCAACTCCGGGGAATGTCAGGATTCAAGGTGTCTCCTATTGGCTACCTCCATGAGATGCCACACTCAATCCTGACAGCTCTTTAAGGTCACCACTTCTCCAGACCCTGAATCAAGAGGATGGGTTTGCGCTTGGATTGAGGCATTTTACGTGGAGGCACTGAAATAAATCCCTGTAGACCTTGGAGACCTTGGTGCCAGCTGCTCGGGTGGGCTGTGGGAGGCTGGTTCTGGCCTGAGAGAGATAGACAGGGGTAATCTGTGAGAGCATTTGGAAGTGTTGTGTCGGGTGCAGCCCCATGGTGAATTGAACAAGGAGGATTTGGATGAACATAATGAGATGCTTGACAGGTAATTTTTGTTCTGTGTTGTGCTATTTCTGCAGTGGCAACTGTCGCTGTGAAAACCACCAAGTTTGTTACCATGACATTTGTAATAATTACATCCCACTCTCTGCAGTGAAATGGGGCAGAAATATCAATTGAAATTCTCTCAGCTTTCATGGGGCTTGGGCCAGTGACAACTCATTTTTAATTTTCAGAGCCTTGGGAGGGAAAAACGCATAAATACCTCAAGCCTCCTTTGTCTCAGCCTCAACTGAGATCCAGCAAAAACAAAGACCTGGCACAGACAGAACAAATAAGGATTAAGCCTAATTTAACAACATAGAGAACAACTCATTTGTTAATAGCTGCAACCTTGTAGCTCACAAGCAGGGAAACCTATAGCCCCACTGATTTTCCAGCTCCACATGGAACAAACTTCCATGATAGAAAGATGAGAGCACAAAGGTGCCCTGCCAAGCTTTGGCATTCATGAGCCATCATTAGAATCTTAGATTTTCTCTTCACAAGTGCACAATTTCTAGTTCTCTCCCTCCCCAAGCTTGTGTTAGCATCTGTGATAACATAATAGCTCTTCAGACATTCCTCAGCCATGGTTAGGTGATTCTAAGGGAATTACAAATCCAGTACAAACATGCTCTTAATAAAATGAGCTCAGATAATGGGATCTGAGGCTTCCCTCTCTATGCCTCTTCATTTCTAGTGCAGCTCTCTTAATTTCTAAGATTGCCCATTTGCCTCACTGTCCTCGTAGAACTAATTGCGCAGGTGAGAAGAGGAAGATTTGTACCTAAATACTTGAGAGACATAATCTTATGCTATGACTTTAATTATAGAAGTCATTAACACTGAACACATACAGCCCAAAAGAGAATTTGTCCCCGTTTGTCCTTTTTATACAGTTAGTATGTACCCCTAAAGCATTCACGGGACATTCCACTTTTGGTACAAAAGTATTAATAGCAGAAATATTAAATAATTATTCTAGCTTTAAAAATACAGTCAACTCAAGACCCTTAGAATTTAAAGTACTTCCTTGTTCTCTATGTTCATATGCCCACAGCTGAACCCAGTTTACTCCACATTTTGTTGTTTCTCACTGTGCTGTCCTGGGTTTTTACCTCACTGCACTGCAGATCCCTGGTGGGCACAGAAACCTCTGTTCTCCACACCCAACAGACACAGTCATTGTGGATTTAAGGGTGGTCGTGTGTCTGACATCCCAAAAAGCAGAGAAGCAGAAGGAACCCACTCCCAGGGTTCAGAATACAGGAACAGGGATGCACAGGGTGAGGGCTGGAGGAAGGGAATAGTTTGAGGCCAACCAATGAGGACACTGCTTTAAAGTGTAAATCTTAGAAATCACACAAGTGCCTGTGTGCCAGGACTGTATAAGCATATACTATACTGTATATACTGTATATACTATACTTGTAACTCAAAGTGATAGCAATCTGACATAAGTTTCTTGCTGCCATGCTATAGTTAGGTTTTCAATATGGTTAACAGCTTCTGTTAATACCAGATGTCCTACTATTGTCAGGCTCCCATAAAACTGGTGAGATTTCCTGTTGATTATCAACAGCAAAACTGCTTAGATAAGGAGGTTTCCTTGCTATAGGACAGGTGGAAAGGAAATCCTGCCAATCTGCCACTGGGGTAAAAAATGCAGAACTTCTTTTTTTTTTTTTTTTCCCCGAACAGTGTGTCCTTAAGTTCCATAATTCTAGCTATTTAACATAGCCTGGAGACCAAATTAGGTTTTCCCCTAATTCACAAGAAGAAGGCATCCCAAGATAGCAGTCTACAAGATGTAAAAATGTAATTGTTGTCACTGAAAGGGAAAAGCAGTGAAGAGGTAAAATGGCTGAAAATGGCAGTGGCACTTCATTAGGCAGGACTGTTGTATTCTGTTATAAACAGATGTAAATGAGTGATCCTTTTTTTTTTTTTCTTTTAACAGCTGAATAAAACTGGGGTGTTGCTGTCAGTGAATAGTAATTAAAAATATATACTTCCAACTGACTTTCAGACTTGTTCTGGGAGGGACAAAGCTGTCTGTTCACATTGTGACACTTGTGACCATATGACACTTGGCAAACCTGCTTAAATGACAAGATATTACAAATATCTGTCCTGTAAACACACTCTTGAAGTCAGTCATTACTTGGAAATATCTCCTTTTTAGAAAACTTTCTGGAATGAGCCAGTAGGGCAGTGGAGGAGATGAGAAGAAGGAGAGGGAGGGGTGGCTGGAACCAGGGCAAGCCCCTCCTCCCACTGCTTCCAGAGGAGGGATGCTCTGGTTGTAGATGGAGCAGGGATGCTCTGGCTGCAGATGGAGCTGCCTGGGGAGCTTCAAAGGCAGCTGTGGAGGAAAGCAGCCTTTCTTGTACTCATAGACAAGCTGTTGATTTTCAGAGGATCTCCCAACAGGGGATACACACACCCCTTTGAAAAAAATCAGGTCAAATTGTCTTCTTATTTATTACAAATTCAAATATAAAAGAGACCTGCTTTATTTCAAAGGACTTAGGGTCACTACAGCTAATTTGGCCTAGAAACCTAGAGATAAAAGGGTTTGCATGCCATTACTGACTCCCAGGAGCATCTCCATTCCCACCCTCCACCCTTTTTTCCTAATAGTGGAATTTTGTTAAATACAGTCTCAGAGTAACCACCCCTCCCAGAAAATGGGGTGACAGACAAGGCAGCTGTCGTGAGAGGTGGAAGGAACAACAAAGGGATGGAGCAAGAGAAAAGCAAGAAGCTTTCTAAACTGCATGTCCTTTCTTAAAGAAAAATCTGGTTAGAGGATTATATGTAGTTCCTGTCTCTTGACACCAGTGGAACGGAAGGATCTTGTGTAAAAAAACAAGAGGCAGTAATTCTGTTTAGTTAAATGTTCTACAGGCAAATAAGTGGCTATGAATGCATCAAGTGTATAAAGAATTACTTCTTTTTAACAACATATGGTGAATTATATATTGTACTCACAGTTGTAAAGCAAAAAGAATCATGCTCTCTACTTGGCCCCGGACTGTGCTCAGAACATCTAAAATCTCTTTTCTTGTATTTTTGTTTATAAATTTCATTTTATGATAGCAGGAAGACACTGCACCATGCACTGCAAAATTATTATCATCTCTCTGCTGCAGTTAAAAGAACACAGAGCTGAGTCTTTTAACAACACCTGAGGGACTTGCCCACAGACATCCAGCCTGTCATGTCCCATTGCACATGCACTGTGTTTGGGAGGGCTCTCCCAGACAGGTGATGCTGTCAGGGTTTGAGATGCAAATCACCACTGCTAGCAGTGCCACTCTTAAGATACCAATGTGTGGTGGCAGCCTTTTTCCAAAATTACTATAGTTTACTGCAGTGTGGAATCCTGATGTATTCATTCCCACCTTCCCAGTTCCAGGAAGGAAAGTCTCGCTTTCTTTCTGTGTTGTGTCTCTAGCTCCACTTCTGCTTTGAGACTCTGCTGGTGGCAAAATAAAATGTGTGTGACTGTCTCTGAGTCTTCTCCATGTCTGGGATGATGATTCTTTAGAGATAAGTATTGAAGTAGATAGCATGCTTAAAACAGAGGTGGAAGTGTGTCTCACTTCTGAAGTCCCATAAAGATCCAATACATTTTTGCTGTGAGCACAGCTGGCTCCCATTTTTACTGGTAATAGAAATGAGGAGAGTGTTTATATTTTTCAGAATTTGGTCTTCAGCAGCAGCAGTCAAAGCCCATGATAGTTAATCAATTTTCAAATGTAATTCAGAGGCCTATTCACAGACAGGACAAAACCAGAAATTCAGTTCAGGGTGCACGCTCTTGAGCTGGCTGGGGAAAGAGCTGCTGAAAAAAGATATTTGCTATTAAACCTGGGGTTGACCAGGAGTCATCCTGCAGCAAATAGACTTCCAGTGGGGCAGCCTACCCACACTGCCATTACTCCCCTCTATTTATTATAGATCTACACCCAAAAAGTCCTGAGTGTGTAGAGCCCTTACAGACTAAAGCACAAATGGATTCAAATAGGAGTTGAAAGCTTATCTGGCTGTGGAAAATTAATTAGCAGTATCTTTTAGCTGCTGTTTTTCTCTTTGGTCAGCTGGAGAAATTTCTATAATGAGCAAAACTTCAGTGAACAACAGAAAGGAACTTTCTTTGTTTGCAATGATCTTTGCCTGGCTTGGGGAAGAGTTTGCTTTTAAACCAGATGGGCCAATTAGATGCAGTGAGATGTACACATGGCCCAAGGATCCAGTGTAGTTCACTGAACTGGAACCTGGAGCTGTCTCTGGACTCTAAGGTCCAGTTGATGATTTTTTTGTACAGAGATCTGCTAAGAGATCAGGACTTAAGTTATTTCCCCAGCATTCCTGAGATGTAATCCTGGGCTGACTTCTCCATCTTGCACTGTCCTTCACGTCCCACTCTTTCTGGCTTTTCAACTTGACCACTCAGAACTTAGGTGTCTGTATTATGGGAAATGGGGAACATGGAAAAAAGAAAAGGCTCAGTGCATCCACAGCTTTGCTGACATATATCCTGTTAAATTGCTTCTGCAAAGAGATAAAATCTGTGCATAGTTCCTACATCACTCCATGAACAGCCCTTCACAGTTCAGAGCATAGAAAGAAAGAAATGAAATGGATCTTTGGTAGCAGGGGAAAAAATTGTTCCTTTTTAACTTCATTCAGCTATCCAGAGCATTGTCATCTATGTGGCTGAAGAGACCCCACTCTACCAGAGGATCATCCTTACCTAGCAAAGTCTAGGTCTGAAAAAAATCTAAAATATTTCCAGGAAATTACAGCCCTTGATGACAGCAAACTAGAGCACTGAAGCCTGGAGTATAGACACTTTTTTCTAGACTCTTTTCAAAGTCACTCAGTCTTGGGGAAAAGAGGTGCTTTGTAAAGGAGAAAATGAATGACGTTATAAGAGAGTCATCATTACACCTCCCACATTTTGTAAGATTAATTAAAAGCCTATTAAATTAAGAAACAAGAAGTCAGAACAACGATTGTGTAACTGTGAATCTATGAAAGCAGAATAAAACAAATTAGCCAAATAATATTGCTTAAATTTTTTTTTTTTACATTTGTCACCAAAATCCCCTTTTCTGCCTCTTTCTGGAGGCTAAGGGAGAGATATAAGATCTACAGACCTCACAGTAATATACATTTTTAAGAGATCTTAACAGAGTTTTATACTTGTGGCTATTACTTTCTTCTCACTAAATGCCTGATTTTAGCCCATTTGTCACATCTGAAATACTGCTGTTTGACTCACATACCTTGGAATACACTTTTTTGTTTTCTAGCCTGCACTGCACTGTCAAACTTTGCTGCCAAGAAATACTATGGCTAATATCAGGAGAGGATGACTGGGAAAGTAGCATCAGAAAGCAGTCATGATCCCTGCCTGCTTCTTCTGTTTTGGGGCTCCTATGCATGAGCTGGTAGCAGCATGATAGCTGCACTATCCTGATGGTGTGTACTGCTGAAGGTGACTGGAAAATGGCTTTTCTGCTTTAACAAGGGAAAGAAATCTTGCAGTTGGCATTTCATTTTGTTTCAGTTTGGGACTTGCAGTTGGCATTTCATTTTGTTTCATTTTGGGACAAAATAGTTATGTGAAAAGAGCCAATAGCTCTGAAATTGGGAAATGAATTAGCAGCGGAAGTACCAGGAATCTTTTCTTTGAATTGTTCCTGCACACTTGCAGTTAAAACTGTGATAATGAAACAAGAGAGGATGATAATTTTTGCAAATATGGACTTTCCTCATAAAACCAAAACTTTTACTTCTATTGACAGAACCTGGGTGTCCACTTGGCAATTATAATTCTTAACTCTGGGTTTGGGTCTAGGCAATGGAAGAGATGGTGACAAGAATACTGCATCTTTTTCCACACCCAGCCAAATTAATTGTGGTTTAAGTAGTGGTAATGCTATTTCTATTTCTGACTTTCTGTCATGCAATATTTGGAGAAGGAAAGGGGGGCAAAAGATAACAACTCTTTAAGTGTTCCCTCCCCTGATACCCACCTCAGTACTGCAGCCCTATTTGTTCTGTCTCTCCATCTCCATAGGCAGACACACACTGTGTCTTTTAACCTGTTTTACAGATACTGCTGTTCCAATTTAGCCATACTCCTCCTCAGCTCAGCAAGCTTAAACAGTCAAAGATGGCCAGCATGGTCTAAGAGCACAGAAGCAGATATGCTGGTAAACATTAGGATTTCAGTGTGAAATTGGTGTTCACACACCAGCCTGCGGGCTGGCAGGAGCTGGAAGTGTTCCCATTTCGTGTGTAGCTTATAGGTCACGTAACAGCCACAACTTGGTACAACTTCTCACCATATAAAAGTCATATAAACATATGATTTCTCACCTGAATCCCAAAAAGACAGATTAAATCAGATGGCTCAGCAATGAAGTGCTTTACTGATTTTGCCCTATTCTTTCTGTGGCCAGACACCAAAGCAATGCGTGAGTGATAAAGCACCACAAAGAAAACCACACAGTGCCTTTGGTGACCTCCAAGGATGCTGCTTGACAGTGAATTCCTGACCACATTTTGTCTTCATTTGAGATAGAGTAATGTGGTTGTCATTCTTATCTTCCATCTGCTGCATGGAGTACTAAGTTGCTACTCTCTCTTCTCCCACTTTATATTTTTTATCGTATGAAACTCGAATTAAATGGGTACCAAAAAGAATACGATTGACACCAGCAGCCTGAGCAGTTCCCCACCCAAGCTGTCCCTTCTGTCAACATAAACAGAAACCAAGGGCTAGCTGGATGCACAAGGAGAAACCATCAAGCTATGTGTTTCTTCCAAATAGTCTGTCACAATGAAAACCACCCGAGTAATGTAACTGCTCCATTATTCTCCTGACTACCTGCCTAATGTGCTCTGTCTGGGAAAAGCAGATTTCCTGAGAGCTACTGAGAGATGGGACATCAGTGACTTCCACCAGCTTTACAGAAATAAATAGGAGTCATTTCTAGGGGGAAAATACAAGGTAAATGCATAGACAGCATCATCATTACAGTAAGCCAAGCAGTCCACTGGGCATCATTCCTTAGAAGTCTTGTCCCTCTGTACCAAATGTGATTATCATGCTGCTCTCTGCATTCCTCACTTACAATTTGTCTGTTCCAGAGGTAGATACTGTTTGGTGTGTTACATCCCAGATGAATTTCTTAGGTATTTTAGAAGCAAACAAAAGCACAGAAGTAGCCAGAGAAAGACTAAGATTGGACAAACCAAGAGGAATTTGGATGTATTTGAAAGCCACACAAATTATTTATTTTGGGTACAAAAAATGAGATTGAATTCACAGACCTTTTCCCTGTAATTTAAACCAGGATTTTTATCTTCCAAAGAAGATTCAATTTTTCCTTTTGTCCTTGAAGAAATATGTTATCCTAACTAAAATTATACTTTTTTGTTTGTTTGTTTTCCTTTCTATATTAAGTCTTGCTGCTGAGCCATGCTCCTTGGATTTTTCTACTCTATAGTTAATTTCTTCCTTTTCCTTCCCTTTTTTTTTTTTTTTTTTTTTTTCCCTTCAAGACACCAAACAATGTGCAAGCTCTTCAGTGAGCATGAGCAGACTTTTCAGTCAAGGATGTTTGACTTGGTTTGTGGTTACCTGAAAATGATTTCTCCTTTCCTCCTAGCAAAATAAAGAAACCACATTTTCATCACTATGAGGGAAAACACAAGACATGATTACTTTTACAAATGATACTTGGAGGGTAAAAATATTACCTCCTGGTAACCAAAGCACAAATCCATGGGAGCAGTTTCAGACAGTTTAGAGCCCTATTTTTAAAAAAATTTACCTTCTTGAGGAGTAAAAGGAATACAATAGATCAAGAAAAAAATAAAATAAAATAAAAAGATAAAAGAAAAAAGTTCCTTTTGAAGAGAAAGAAAATTACCAGCTGATTAGTCCAGAAAGAAATCCACTTTTGGATCCTGAACTTAGAGATCCATGGGATGCAGCAGATCTGAGAAGACTTTGCACCATCTGCCCTTCCAGCCCAAATTGGGGATCATCTTGGCAGGCAAACCAAACCTTCTCTCTTCCCATGCTACAAGGCAAGGAACTGCTAAATGACAGCTTGTAGACCAAAGAACATACATAATCACTCAAGCAACAGAAGCATAGAGCATCTGATGTAGCTGTAAATTCAGAGCAGATTTGCATCTCTCTTGTTTGTTTTTTTTTTAGGTAGATTCCCTCTGTTCATGCCTGTGCTCCAGATAAGTACCTGTCAGTTGGAGACAGGCAAGAAATTACCAATCCTCTGGCAGGTATGAGTATCCAATCCACAAACTGTGTGCACAAGGACACCTTAAGCAAGTTGAGATGGATTTCCTTAAGGTTTGAAGTGAAAGCATATTAGTTAAACTGCATTAAACTCCTGTGAAGATGCTCTTACTCAAGGTACCTTTTCTGCCTCCTGTAATCACTCTAGATGATATATTAAGAAGCATCGCTACTAATTACTTTGAAAATTGTGTCCTAGAAATCAAAGCCACTTTATGTTCTTAGCTGTGAAGAGATTAATCTGAATTTAATTAATTTATTTATTATAAAGCTTTCACTTATTTCTATTTCAATGTTGCTGCTTCAAAGCTGAAGCTGTATCTAAGAAGTGTGATGCATCCAAATGATTTCATGGAGCTACTTCACTGTGATTATTGGGACAAGACCAAGAAAGGAGAAGAAAATAAAGGAAAGAGATATGTTTAGCAAAAGACAGCCAAAGAAGTTACCTGTTGAAAGATAATTGGAAATATCTGAGTGTAACAGAAAAAATGCCCACAGATGTTATTGGACCAGATAGATTTATCTGGAATCACAGTGGTGTTTTGGATGAAGTTTTATTCCACCACTTATCTACCATATGGGAAGAGCTGATAACTTTGCCCAAAGCATGGTTAAAAGCAGTTGTGCAAATTTTTGCTTGTTCTTCCACTAATAAGTCACAGTTACAAGCAGAAGCCCTCGTCCCTCCACTCCAGAGCTCGATCTTGAGCCTTGTGAATGAACTGTAATACTTGGGTATTCCACATGTGGGAACTCTTCAGCTCTGCCAGAACATGAAACCTTGCACAGGAGACAACAGAAAACTCAACACCAGACCTCAAAGATGTTCTCCCCTGTGTTCCTGTGTCACCCAGAATGGAGATTGAGAACATGTGGAGAGAGACATCAAAGTCTGACCTGTGTGTTACAGAGCTTCAGCCAAAATCAGGCAGCAGATGCTGAGTGCCTGGTAGCTTCTTCCATCACCTCAGTACAGGGTATGTTCTGCTGAAGGACTCCACAGTGTTCATGTAAGAGGCTGTGCACAGTTTGTTAGTGTAGACGACTTCTGGCCTGATGCAGAAAATACCCCCTGGTGGCTTCTACCTTGTGTAACAAGACCTTCTATGAATTAGGAGTGGAAGAGCTAACAGGTCTGGATGGAGTTTTAATGACATTGTAGACATCCTCTTCTGCAACATCTCAAGGAACCATGAATTAAGGATGAGAATGGCCCTTAGAGATTCTTACTATTCCCCTGTTTGTCCTTAGAAGTTTAAGAAGGTGCCAAATCTATATCTTTTGCAGTGCTTTTGAAATCAATCTGAGCAAATAGTGGAAAACTTCAGCGACTATTTGCTTGAATATTTAAATGAGTTCAGTCCAGCTATCTCCATCCTCTCATCTGTTAGCTCTCTGCAAACACTCTAACAATCAGAAGGAATGTTTGTAGAGAGCTCATTTCGAAGTGGTGTATGTATTTGCAAACACCCAATTTTAGGTTTGCTCATAAATGTATCTGTCACGGAAATATTTGCATATTCAGCCAAAGAAAGAGATGGGAAAAAAAATATGTGGCTTGTCTGTCCAGTCAAACTAATGAACCTGAGGCTCAATTTTAATAAAGGATTTTATAATCATCCAGAATCCAGTGATTAATAAGGCAAAACGTGGTTTGTTTTAAGCATTTTAGATGTACTGTTGGGTTGGGGGTTGCAGGAAGGAATTCCTCAGTGGTGGATGGCTGGCTGTTACCTCCAGCCAAACACTGGGAGCACTGGGGACATTTGGGTCTGATGTCACTTGTTCTGCAGGCAGCAAGGCTGAATGCTGGACAAATTGTTACTGGAGAATTATTCCCTGAATACTTCTTAAAAATGAATAATTTTAAGAGACATAAAAATGGAAAGAGAGGAGAAGAAGTGACTTTTGTGAAGTCACGAGGGAATGAGAGAATTTCTCATGAGAGAAATGACAATGAAAATTGAATGAAATAGATTGCCAATATTTATTTGCATGACATATTGAATATGGAAATTTGCCAAAATCTCTGCTGATGCTGACGCTGTGGCAGTGCAAAGCAGAGCTATCCATAAAATTCCACATTTAATGAGTAGGAAGCATCCATGGTTCTGATTGATTGTGATGAGAAAGAGCAGTATGAAAGTCAATGACCAAACTGTCTTTCCACTCTGAAAGGTCTTAGTGTTAAGCTTGGGCTGTGGGATCAAAACAGATAAAACTGTGTAGTTTGATCTTCACCTTGTTTAATTTTGTGTAATGATCAAGGAACTCAAATGAAAGCAGGAGAGAAATACAAAGAGAAAGGATTCTCCTTAATATACTGCAGGACAAAAAAAAAAAAAAAACAAAAAGAAGAGCAAACTTAATAAGATTTAAAATTCAAATTAATTTTGCAAATAATTTGCAGTCTTAATTTACTCAGTACTGGTTTGATGTACATAAATGGTGGGTTTCTATACATCTATCTCATCTAGAAACTGGAAAAGAACCAGCAATAACATTTTCCTTGTAACCCACCCAGAGTTTAAAAGCTCTGAAACATAAGCACAGTGTCCATTCTAGATAGGGATGGTAATGGCTAAATCTGAATGCTGATCCTGAGCAGTGTACCTGGGAATAACCTGACTGCAGGAGGCAGGGATGGATTAAGGATGAACACAATGGAGCCTTTCCAGTTCTCTTTGTCTACTTATTTCCCCTTAAATGATCTGATGTTTGTCTCCAAAGCCAAAGTTTCAGACTAGCCAATGCTATTTGCAAAAATCCTCTGGAGTTCAAACTACATGGGAGAATATGTATCTGTGCATGTGGAGAGATGACAGACAGAGAGAATTCACCAGATTCAGCAATCTCTAGTATTAGCTATGTCTAATTGGAACTATTTCATTCATCTTTGATCTTAATAGCTTTCTGAAAGTGGAAGCCCAAATGCCTACTGTCAGAGCACGGGCTTTAGGATCCAGGATTGAGTAGGATAAATCAATGTCTCAGCAGCCTTTGATTTTTAATATTTCTGACTTAACAGCATCACTGCCATCCACCCACTTCCTTGTTCTGCTTTAGCCCCAGTGTCCCTCTTGAATCCCAGCAACTTAAGAAGAATGGAAGTTGCAAAGAAGAGGGGATGGAGAATGTATATTTTTAATTAAAAAAAAAATAAATGTTCATAAGCATTAAAAAAAAAAAAAATCACAGTAAGTCCCAGAGCTATAATTCTAAGATCAGTGTAGTCAGGAAAATGCAAAATCTCAAACATTAAAATATTCTCATTTTCTTCCTTCTAATAACAGTCAAATGTGCTTGGGTCTCCAGGGATGTCCATCAGTAAAAATAATTATGCAACCTCCCAACAGAAACTTAGTATTTTGAAAATTTGGATTCAACTGCTCATCTGCTTTCTTAGACACTATTAAAAGTAACTTTTGGATTCATCACTATGTTGGAACTAATGGGATGTGCCTGATTGCCCCATCTTTCACGTGGGATTGGAAGTTTATTTCAACTAAAGTTTACATTGATCTAAAGTTTAGTTTAGTGCACCCACCCATAGAGAGTTTCTTTTTTCTTGCTGCAAGAATGACTTGAAAAACAAACACAACAGAGCAACAACAGCCATCAAATCCCTCTGAAATCAGACACTTTGATCTGAGTACATAGACTGTTAAGAGGATGATCTCCCAAAACAAAAGGCACTAAAGAAATCTTTGTGAAATTAAATGCTTGTTTTCCAAAAATGACAAAGGGAGGGAAGGTTGATCACTCAGCTACTAGCAAGGACATCTTTACTTCTAAAGAAATACTAATTCTCCTAGAGGCTTCTGTAACTTTCTACACCACAACATCTATGCTCAGAAAGCTTGGTTAAGTAGCTAACCCATGTCTCAGCAGGTCTGGGTTCAATTCTAAGTTTATTACAGAGATTTCATAACTCAGGCATGTTCTGACTTTTCACTATTTCAATGCCATTGACATTAGCAGAGTCTTACTCCCTTGGAGCAAAACCTCCACTAATTCCTAAGCAGCTAATATTCTGCATATTGAAATGTGTACTTCAACAGGGTTTGATCTCAGATGTTCAGCTGTCACCCTAATGTGCCACGTTATTTCATGGAGTACAGGACTCTTAAGCTATTTATCATTTTATCCTGTCATTAGTTGTTATCATTTTTGATGGGCAGTGTAGCAGTTATTCCAAATGCTTATGCTGGCATTAAAATTGGAAAGCTTGGTTTTGTGAATTTCTGGGAAGAAGACAATATCAGAATTTGTGGTTGGTGGTAAAAAAATGTCTTCTGAGAAATGGGAGAAATAAAATCTTTCTTCAAGGTAAAGAGACTATTTTTCTGAGTTTAATATTATTTTATCCAAGCAGTGAAGTGATAAATGAGGAATGCATTGCTCCAGTCTCTGGCCTTTCATTTCAAACTCCTCATATAGTTCTTTGGACAAAAATAAAGACTGGTTCTCTGAAAGGATGTTAATTGTAGCACCAACTAATATTCTGGTTTTACTACCTGAAATGGACACCTAGGAACCTGGAACACAGGAGTAAGAACACATTTCACAAAACACATGTAGGTGCCTTAAACCAGGCTAAAAATATAAATTGCTGACATCAATAGAAAATATAATAGAATTCAGTGTAATATACCACCTTTCAAATTCCAGGTATCCTAAAGAGCTTTACAAATCAATTAGGAAAATGTAGTGGTGGCATAGCAACTCCATAAATAAATATTGTGGTTGTTACTCAGATTAGCAATAACTCATACATATATTTAGATATTAAGGGCTAGGTTTAGCCCTAATTTTTTGCACCACCCAACATCCAGGCTGGGGTCTTTCAGGGAGGATTTCAAGCCAAAAAGCAGATGCACTGAATAAAGAAATCACACTTCCCAAAAAGAATACAACCTAAAGGGTTACTGGAATTGGTGAAAAAACGAGTAGCATCACGTTTTCATATTCAACCAAACCATGGTTTTGAGAATCAAATGAGATCTCTGAGGATAATTGGAACCGAAAGATTCTGTGTGCCTTTAAGCAGACAGCACCCTCAGAAGCAGTTACCTCACTGGTCCTTAATGGATCCCTTATTTCAAGAGCTAATGGAACTGCTCTGTTAGCTTTCATCTCCCTGAATCATAATTCTAAATTTAGTCTTGACTGTGTGAAGGTTTGTGGAGTTAATAAATTGCTTGTCAAATCTCTCATGAAAATGAAAGGCAGGTAGGAGGGAGTGAGGACTAACCATGGGACGTGGCTTCTACATGAGCCATGCTAGAGCCTTGATAGAGAGCCCATGTCCCTATGTCATGGCATATAAACATGGGTCTGACTTTCCTATACTGGAACAAAGACAATTAAATGATTCTGTGCCAGTTCCAGGCAGGAAGAGGTACATATGATATTGTCTTCATTAGGTTCAAACCATTCATGGCACAACTTTCTGTGATAATATGAAAATCATTTTACCTGTCGGAGTGTATCAATCTATTCAGGATAATGCCACACAACAAAGAAAACTCACCTGAAAGCCAGATGCTGTATCAGTCCTGCCTTTCTCCTTTCAGCTGTTCTTAATGATACATCAGCTTTGGGCCATCATCCACACAGTGACAATTTCCATACTGCAGAGTGTAAATTCCCTTCCCTGGAGAGGGATGGATTTTGGCTTTTCCTCTGAAAGCAAGGGCCATCTTCAGGTTGTCCTCCCTCCCCCTTTCCTTTAACCTCAGCCATTTGTACACTCTCCTTGCTCTTCTCACAGGCTGAGGAAATTCCCCCCTTGGCTTTTCAAAGGATGATCCACTAACTTGGTAGCATATGGTCAAGCACAAGAAACTGCCAAATATTCAGCAAAGCAGGGCTCCAGGAGATTATCTCCATGAACAGAAGGAAGCTGCACTATTAGAACTGAGGTTTCTACATCCCTGCAGGGCTGGGGGAGGATTTGGTCTGGGTCAACTGAGCATATTGGTGGGGCTTCTGGAAAGTTTCACCAGAAGAAGTAGTGGTGATGGTGGTTGTGATGCTGAGCTGGAGCCAACAGCAGCTGTCCTGGAGCAACAGGAAGAGGAGAAGAAGAAGAGCAGAGAGAATGAGGAGGTAGCCAGCTGGTTTTTGGCTACATCTGGGGACTAAAATGAAAATTCATCTAAGTCATTAGAGCATCAGAATACCAGCACTTCTATTCATCCTGCTGTAAGATTGCAGCGTGCCTTCAAGTGACTTACTTAGAGGGCTTAAGGGTTTGAGAGGCACTTAGAAATCCTGGGGTTTCCTGAGGCAGACTTTCATGGCCCCATCACTCATCTCCTCCCACTAATTAACTCTAATTAACTAACCTCTGTCAGCTTAGCTCCCTCTGTTTTCCAAATCCCCTCCACAGGCCCAAGATCATCGATGAGCTAGGACCAACATAGAAGGAAGGTGTGATTGTCTCCTTAATTTATGTAAAACCGAATTGTAGCGTCTCTGCAACATGATAAGGGAGCTCAGACACAAGAGGTTGGAAATGAATTGAGGACACTCCCTGCCTTTTCCAGTCTGCTGCACTAAGGAGCTGGAATCCATTACCCAGCACACCTACAACATCTCACAGTCCCACACAGATTAATTTTAGGTTGGTCGGCTCATTGCTTTTACACCTTGTGTGCAGGTGTAAAACTTGATCTACGGTGTTTAAATTTAAATTGCTGGTTTCTGCAATGGTGCTGGTAGGCACAGAGGATTGTCAATAAAGAGGCACGTTGCTTTTATTTCCAATCCAGACACAATATCCTTCCCAATCCCCTCCTCTTACTCCTTATACGTTTGGTTTCCTTTTCAAATGGCAGGTTGCCAATATTGTGTGTGGATTTGATTTGCATTCCAGTCTCTGCAAGGGAATTCCTGAGATGCTGAAGAGGAGGATGAATGAAAAACTGACAGGTGTGAGATGGTGTATATTGAGTTGGCTGGAGCATACTCCTATCTCATGAAAAACTTGGAGTTTTTGTTTAGCTCTAGAAGATATATCAGAGACCTTTTTAATGTAAAAGCCAAACTGAATGGAGCTGGTGAGGATGTGTTTTATCTGGAGGACATGTGCTGGCTGCCCCAAACAGAAAAGGGATGTGTCAACCCAGACAGCTTGCAGTCAGCAACTGCAACTTCTGTAATTGCAGACTTGAGCCTAAACCACATTGCCCTTTGAATACAAACTACTTCAAATCCAAGCTCTTTCCCTGGGGGCAAGGGGTTAATTGCAAACCAAGGGTAGCACCAGGGAAACATGGCCAGCTGACCTATGGCTTAAAAGAAATGTGACTGTGGCTGTGTCTCAGAAGCTGGAGATATCTACAAGTACTTTATTTTTTATTAGATTACACATGAGGATTGCACTATTTGGAGGCTTTTATCCATTTTGATTTTTTCCCTGTCTGAGTTGAAACCAGCTGAAAGCCCCAATGAAGCATGAATCATAGCTCAGGGAAAACAGTTCCTTATCTCTTCTGCTCTGCTCTGCACATACTCTCCCAGATATCAGCATGGGGTGTTTAAAAGCAAAGCAGAACACTCAAGTCTCAGCCCCACTATGGTGGGGCAGGGCACCAGTGAAGCAAAAAAAAATAAAATTTTAGTCTTGGTTTATATAGCTGAAAGGCAGATTATTACTTCTGTCCTGGGTGTGTTTCATGGCAGAGTCATCTGTAAGCTGCCCAAAATGCAAATCCCAGCTGCACCTCTGCTTGCGTCTTCTTGTGGCACCTGGAATTCCCTTCAAATCATGTGGGAAACTCCTGACAAGGGTTGCAAGGTGAGGAGAATGCAGGTCTGTTCACACTGCTGTCACAGCAGCTCACTGCAGTCATATCCAAGTTAGTTTTCAACTAAG
Organism: Heliangelus exortis; assembly: GCF_036169615.1. NCBI lineage: Eukaryota > Metazoa > Chordata > Aves > Apodiformes > Trochilidae > Heliangelus > Heliangelus exortis. The sequence continues at coordinate 5,911,731 of NC_092436.1, read as the reverse complement.
TGTTCTGGGATTTAGTAGGAGAAAGCAATTAAAGCAGTTTGGAATTTAACAGAATAAATATCCCTTTCTACTGCTGTGACCTGATGTTACCCCTATCCAAGGCATTAAAAACCCAGCAACCCCTAGGACTCCTTCAGGCTTTTGCAGCCACCTGCAGTACATCTGTTGCTTAAATTTAAGAGCATCCACACTGTAAGAACTCTGGTTCCCAGATAGAAACATCATGGACAAATGCAGCACTGCTCCAGCTTGCTGTGCACAAAGGAGGACAACAGACTTTATTTCCTGGGCAAGTTTTCCATCATCTTTCCTTTCCCACCCCTGCTGCCGTGCCTGCTAATGCCTGTGATCATTAACCATGGAAATGGCACCCATTTGTCTCCTTCTCTACAATGCCTGAAGTACATTTGGACCCTGGCCAACAGGAGCAGCAATTGGATGGACACGCAGCACTGTCTTGAGTTTGCATTCACAAGTGCATGTTAATGCAATTACAAGCCCAAATGAAGCTCTTTTCCCCTTCATAAAGAGCTTCAGCCCTGTAATCCTAAATCAGCAATCCAGTACATTTGGATAAAACAAAGGCCTTCTTTAAAAGGAGGATGCAGCTTTCTTTTTTTCATTATTCTGTTTCTTCAACTGTGTGTCTGATGCTAAATGGCTTTAAACAGCCATTAAGCCACCCACAGAGAGAAAGTAGGTTTACAAATATTCTCATTGCATGGCTTTGCTATGTGTGCTCCCCAGAGTATTGGCATTTTGTTTGTTTTCATGCTTAGAGAAATGGATGGATCCAATTTGCAACCCCAACAAAATTGAAGTTAATTCCCCCCTGTCCCCTGTTTTTACAGTCTGGTTTGGTGGAGATAAAAAAAAAATATTAAAAATCAATAAGAACCAGAAGATATAATGAATAAAAGAAAAATGCCAGAGGAGCCCTTTAATTTTAAGAGTAAACCTGGAAGGAAGGATATAGTTGTAGTGAGCAAAGGAAAATAAATAAGAATGACAAGAGCAATGAAAGGTCTATGCAACATGACCCTAAGAAAAGACTGGATGAGCTGGGGTTTTATGCCTGAAGAAGAAAAGAACCACATCACTGGAGCAGTTGCCCTTTAAAGGGGCAGGGAGCAGTCCCCTCACTATCCCCAACTAAATAGACTGGAAATCATGGGCTTACACTGTAGCAAGGTGGATTTAAAACAAAAGGGACTTCAGAAGTGAAGGCAGAAATCACATAAACCTGGCCACCACCTTGCAGAAGGCAAGGAGACCCCTTTGCAGCCACCCTTTGCCAGGCATACGAACAATCCCATGTTGGTCTGTGGGAAGCTCCTAACATTGTTTTGCTTTGGTAGGGATCTCTTACTGAAATTATATATTTTTTTTCTTTTTTGGGGAAGGGAACACCTGGGAGCCCGCCTGTGCTCGGGAGATGCTGCTTCCCTCTCCTTCACAGATGTCTTTCCATGCATTTCTTTCTGTGCCTATTCCCTTCCAGTCTTTATCTCTGCCATTCATCATACAGAGTTAAAAATTCAAGGGCTGGTTTTGATTATTGTATTACCATGGTGACCAGGATGACTTTCATGCCCATCTGCGCATGGCAAGGTGCTGCAAACCTTCACTTCGGTGAAAAGCAGAATTGTTTTTCTCCTCGTTTCTTAGTGCCACCTCTATGCAGGATCTGGAGCTGCTGCTCAGCACTTATCTATTAAGCACTGCGTTCTTAGGGAACACCAGAGATCCAAAATCTGCATGGATTTCTTCTGTTTGCCAGATGGAGAGCAAGATTTCAGTTTGATTTAATGTTCCCTAAAAGCCCAAATGTTGCTAAACACAGAGGTTTTAAATATCCTTGTATTTAGGGACATTAGGTTGTCCTGTAAGGAAGCTTGTAAACCCAAACAGGGCAAAGATTCAGAGTTTTGTTAAAGTACAGCAGAAATCAGAAAAGTAACTGGAAAAAAGGATGAGAGAAATATTAAAGAAACAACAGTCTGAGAGATGTAAAGAATTTGGGAAACAAGCATTACTTAGAGCAAAGGGTTTAAGATCTATGTATCTCCACTCCATTGTTGTTAATGGAATCTCCCATGCCCAAATGAAAGACTAGTTTAAGTCTTACTTAAATATGCCTTGAGCCATTTCTGTGCATTTAAGTCTTAATTAATCTTCCTTAACACTTTTTTGTCACTTCCTTTGAAAGGAAGATGAGTTTAATTAAAGGAACTGTCAACTTTATTTTAGTCTTAAGATATTTTTTTGTGGTAACTTTGAAATATTCGGTCATTATTACAGTCTAAGATACAGCAGATTAAATATTTCTGTATTTTAAGGACACGTCAGTCCACTGCTTGGAATACTTTCATTGTGCTTAACTACAATATTTGGACTGACTTCAATGCTTTGTTACGATAAGAAATACTAAGATTTTAATTAAAGCTATATTCAGGAAAGATCTTTCATTTAACACTTTTTTTTTTTTTTTTTTTTTAGTCTTCCAGATGAAGCTGTGGAGTGTGGATATAGACACTTACTTCAGATGGATTTCACTTGGATGATGTGAACCCCTTCTCCAAAGAAACAGGATTGATGTGTTTGAGCTCACAGGGGTGCACAAAGGACCAGCCTCCTTTTCTGGTATAAAACCATGGAGTTTCATGCTGTGTATGCCATAGGCAAGTTCATCCAACCAGCTGGCTGTGGGAATGGTTCAGCAGGTGAGAGTAGCCCAGAGATGTGCAATAATCCACCCCCAAACAGGGATGTGGAGTCTGACAAGAAAGTGCAGCACTGTGCTTCATCTCTCACAACATTTTTGATGATGGGTGAGCTGCTGAGCTCTGGGTCTTTAACCCCCGTTGCTCCTCACATCAGAAAACTGCTGGGTTTTTGTAGAGGTTTGAAGTTGTGGTTTCATCAGTGCCCTCTAGAAAGATGCTGGTTCTGCTATGATGTTTGCAGCCTCATTATGCCAGGCAGACCTGAGAGGGCAAAACTGCAGTAGCAGAGATGAAGGGCCATATTTTTTCATGGCCAAGTAGATGCCTGTCTCAGCAAGATGCTTCAAGAGATGCAGCTGGAAAAAATAAAACTCCTTTTTACGGTAGCAGCTTCTTTCACCCAGCTGCAAGGGAGAATTTCAGCAGAAGAGAGGAACCAGGCATTCTCAGGGATGAAGTCATGGACATCTGTGCAAAATGCCCAGATGGGAAATATTTAATGTTATTGACCATCTCATTAAGGGTTTGCTTGCACTGATTGCCTTCAAAGCCTGGGAAGTACAGGTACCTGCAGCCTGAGGTCCCTCGGGTCCTGTTCCCATAGCAAATGGGGGATAAATTCCTGGCTCCACAGTCACCCCTTCATTTCTTTAGGGCTTATTTCTGCCTCCATCAGCTGGAAATATTTGTCATTTCCAGCTTTAGCCAAGCAAATTCCAATCCCTCTTGTTTACTTTTGATTGCTTTGTCCTTAATGTAGCATACAAGAATTTTATGTGCTTCTGTTTCATCAGTGTAATTCTTTTGTTGCTATGGCAATCAGCTTCAATTTTCTTTCATTCTGGCAATTGTATTTTTATAGTCTCCTGCTCTCAAAGAGATAAGCTGCCTTGTACATCACACAGACACTAAGCATTGCCTCTACACAGACACAGCCAACCTCTGCTTTAAGAAATTGTTGCTGTTATTTGCAACAGTAGTTTACTGGTGCTGATGTCATTTTTATTCCTTTCCGTGGGCTCTGTTTCAAATAAGCTGTTTGCTCAAATTTACTCATCTGTGGTACTGCTGAGGGAATACAGCAGTGTAAGAGGTGTACTCTGGCTGGCACTTGGCAGCTCTGGAGAGCACAGACTCAAGCCCTGGGCTTGACAATAGAGATAAGCACAGTGGTTTCAGCAGAGCAAGGATCACCGCAAATTTTTTGCACCCTGCCATTTTATATGCAGAGAATAATGGCAGAAAGAATTAAAGAACTAAGTAAGCATTAAAGAAAATAATTCCTCAAATTTACCGATGCATCTGAAAGCTGAATTTTCAAAAATATTACAGGAAAAGATTTATGGGCATTCCATCACCTTGGATCAAAGAAAGAAACATTGCTTCAGATGTTTAAGGCTGTAATTTGGGATGGATAGCAGCCTCTGATGACAGGAGGGCTGCTGGGCAAACATGGGAAGAAACCAGTCCCCAGGCCAGCCAAGTCCAGGATCACTGGATGGTCCCAGTCCCCTCCAAGATAATAGATAACTCACTCTCTTTAATTCTAGATGTCTGAGAAGGCATCCACCTTGAAATTCAATTACTTGAATTTTCTGAGGTCCTCATATTTCTAACACAGGTCCCATCAGTAATAATCAAAGAAAAGGCAGACATAGAATAAGTAATAAGGCCTCCAATGAGGAAGCACCAAGAAGCCTAAAAGACCCAGGATTTCACAGAATTGCAAAATACTCTCAGTTCTTCTCTGCAAAAACATTTGTGTGCTAAAACCCCACTTCCTGTCCCAGGGAGAAGTGAGAGAATCCAAGCACAGAAAAATTAAACAGCAAGCCATGGTCACACAGGGAAAACGTTGCAGGGATAGAAACTAAACTGACATCTTCCAAGTCCCAACTGTCCCAAGTCAAAAATACAAATGGCTAATCTGCACATTTTTGCAGCCTGCTGATGCATTTGAAAATCTGTGCCTATTTTTTCTCCCCTTAGAAAGATTGAGCCATTCATTGTTAAGCTCTGGAAATGCTCCATACTGAAGTTATCAAGTCTGTCATCATTTCACCATGGTAAAAACAGCCTCCTCTCCATCCTCTCTACCAGGCAGAGAGTGGAATAGGAGACAGAATTAACAAGGAGTCATTCTGCCAATACACCAAACTCCATATTATACTGTTAGTCCATATGGCTTTCTGATCATCCCTAATAAACATTAGGTAGCAGTTAAATCTGGGTAGCATATTAAAGATTAGAATCTGAGAAATTACACCCACTTGTCTCTGCAGATTCCCTGTGGCATTCTAAGACTATTCCCTGATGACAGCCATGACTCCTACACACACAAACCACTGAAAACTTCATAGCATGACCAGCTGGACATGGAGAGTAGCACTGGCTGGAATGGTCTCCTTCCCAGCAAGTTAGAGTGACAGGGGTTTATTATTTGATAAAGCACAGCAATCCACCAGATAATGGCTGTTTATTGGAGTGAGATCCATTGGAAATGACACAAAAGCATTTTTTTATCCCTTCCAAAAAGCCTGCAACCCAAATGCAGGGAATAAATTGTGCAGTCTCTGTGGGGGTGATTTTGCCTCAACCACCCAGGCACCCCAGGATCATCACTCAGGAGCAGCACACGAGCAGCAGTGCTGTGTGTGCCTGCTCCAGAATAACATTCCCTGCTCTGGGAGAGAAGGGGCTGCACCAGATGGCAATTAATTAGAAGTCAAGAGCTGAGAACCTGATTGAAGATCTGATGAGTGAATAATATTTTGTTGATCTGACTGATTTTTATTTTGTTTAAAATTTTCATGCTTTGCGAAATGTCTTCGTTCTTCAACACCAAGGGATGGTGGAGACACTTTCTTAGTCCAAACTTTCTCATACAAAGCATGGAATAACTGACATCAATCAATAGCCATATATTTTATATACATATATTTTATATATTTATATATATTTTATATATATTTATATGTATATATAATATATATATTTCATATACATATATGAATATTGAGTAAATAATGTGAATTTTTCTTTGCAAAGTTTTCTAGCTCTGTCTGCTCTTCCTCAACTCATTTTTTAAATTTTTCAAAGTAGAATAGACAGATCTCCAAACCAAATGTTTCTTCATTCAAATTTCTGTGGAGCAAAGGAATTGTAAGACTCTTTCTTGACAAGAAATCCATCTCCTTCAGTGGTATCAAATCTTCTGCACATCTTAGTTTGAGATCCAACTGAAATGTGTTAAGTGTAATAGCACTGAACTTCAAGGATTATATCTCACTTGGCAGTGAATCATAATGTTCCTTGATTAATTCATTTGTAACATCAGTATGTCTGAAACAAGAACAGAGAGAAGCATAATTACTTATGGCAATATTTGGTTGAAGTGAGACATATTTGTTCTATACAGGGTTTTTCTTTCTTTCTTTTGCAGTAAAATTTACACTGTGGTAGAAGGAAGAAAGAAAGAAGAAAGTGAAAGAGACAAGAAAGTCTTTTTTTAATATATGCTGATTGAAATATTTGCCAGAGAAAAGTAGACAAAAATGCTTTTAAGTAGCTCTTGAAAGGACAGCAGCTGTATCAGATATCCTGTCTCTTACAGATGATCAAGTTTTTTGTTGTTGTGGGTGGTTGGTTTCTTTTTTCCTGTTTCCTACTGCATTGGAATTTTCCTGTAATTGATTTAGCCATCCAGTCTTCAACTCTGCCAAGGTTTATATTAAAAATTAGGAGAGGAAGTGCTGTTCTGCTCCCTCAGGATTTTATGGAAATTTTGTTTTTAAAGCAAACACACTCAGCAAAAAGCAAAAGATGGTTTTCCAGTTTCATCATTAAAAGCTTTGTGATTCTTCCACTGTAAATTGATTTTTACCCAGATGTAGCACTTCCTTTTCTTATGATGTGCTGACATTAGAGCACTCCACCAAAGCAGTGAAACAATGATGTGTTCCTGTATGGGTGATGATCACAGAGACAAGAGTTTTTAAATGAAAGAGACTGGAGAGCAAGGGATCAGTCAGAGAAGTTCAGTGATTACAAGGAAACATCCATTCTGGCTTGCTTTCTTGGGTCGACCACTTGCCTCAGAAAAGGAGGAAAATAGGGTGATTTTCTTTAGGGGTCATATTTCCATCAAATGAATTGAAGCTACAAAGCAGGCCCAGGGGCAGCAACGTTTGTCAGTCCTGACTTCATTGGTTTTATCTCTACACTTAAAAAATGTGAATCTCTGCTCTGGTACTTTTTCAGACTAATGCTGGCCCAAGCATGAAGCCTGGCCTGACAGCCCTATCAATCAACAACTCATGTGTTGTCCTATGCTTCACCTTTCTGTGCTTATTTCTCCATTTACTCCATCACACACCTACCTCCCACAGGAAAAAAAAAAAAAAAAAAAAGAAAAGGAAAATGGATTATTTATTTGTATAAATGTCTTCTAGTACACGTGGGATAAGGAATATGTTGGGAATATGCAAATATACCCACATGCTGCTACCTATCTCTGGCATCTGTGTCCGTGGGGCTGGATGGACTCCTATGAACAGCATCACTGTGGGGACAGCTGAATTCAGGTTCCTGTCTTGGGCATCACTGGAAAGCTTGGTCCTGATGAGAGGTCACTGGGGACTCCCAAGCACTCTGCCTGGTGCCTGGATTTGGAAGGAATTTTAGCACTTGGTTCATCCTACAAAATGTCTCCCAGCACCCAATCCTTTTCATCTTGTTCTGCATGGCCTGGTAGCTGGAAAGAGAAGATGGAGATTGTGCCATGGCAGCCAAAGAGGAGGGGGAATTCTGAGCAGCCTAAAGCAGGAGTGTTATCTGTGCAAGCACTGTGCTTCCTCATTCCTTAACACTTATTTACAGCTCCCTGGTATCCAATAGTTATTGTCCTGGAACATTTCCAAGAGCACTTTGCTGGGTGTGAAATCCAGCTAGACATTCTGGATGGCACAATCTTCTGGCTGGATGAGTATCAGTCATCACATCAGGTCTCTGGCAGGAATTCTGAACTCCGAATTCTTGTTTCTAACAAAACTCACGCAAATTTGGCTTGAGATCTGCCATTCCACCAAATGTTTCTGCAGAGCTGTTCATTAACAAAAATGAACTTTGAGTTTTCAGGAGTATTTTAATGTGTCTGCAATGTTGTCTTGTGTAAGAAATATCTTGTTTCAAAAACTTCTTCTTGAAACATTTACAGTAGCATTTCCACAGATCTTATTGCTCTTCATAATTACAAAGAACAGAAACGGGACCAAGGGAGAGGGACCACTGAGACATGGAATTTTATAGTGAAAACATAAATAAATTATACCATCCTGTACAATTAAAGATGTTATTGCTAAATAATAAATAAATACTAAATAATACATTATTTTTTAAAAAAAAGCTTAACAGCTGATTTCTGTAGGGAAGCCATAAATTAAATATCACGCAAAACAATTAAACTCTGGGAAATAGGATGTCTGATATAGTGGTCAGCAATTAAAAATGAATGTGTTACTCTGCTCTAGGGAAAAGCAGTAAGATGTCAGGTTTTCATGCTGTGGGGAACTGTGTGACTCCAGCTGGGAAGTTTTGCAAAATATAAAGCAAATACAGGACGAGTGGCAGAGCCAGTCTGAGAGGCTGCTACACAAATGATGCAGGCTGCAGTCCTTATTTCTGAAGCAGAGACACCACTGAGAGATGCTTACTCCTTCCAGCAGTAACCTTCTAAATTCTCTACCTGCACTTACTTACAAATAAAATTCCTAACAGCATGTGCTTCTCTACAAGCAAATCCTGATTCAGGTCCACCAGCTGTGCCAGGATTGTCTAGAAATGGGTTTCTGGGGGTTTCACCAAAACACAGCCTCTCTTCATTGACAGAGCTTATAGCTAGAAGGCTACAGTAAGGAGCAGGTTGAGCTAAATGCATGTAGAGTCAATATGTTTCCTTGCAGCTGTCTCTGAGCAAAACAAATTAAGCACAGTACTAAACTCTGCTCTAACATGACCTCACAGCTTCTGGAGTTCATTTCCATGTAACTATCTCCTTTTCATTTTTTCTCTGTGCTATACCTGCCCAGAAAGATTGGTTGAGGCACCATGTTAAAACCAACAAAATGCTCTTGTTTAAATCACATTGAAAAAAACCCCAGTATCTTCCAATCTGATAACTAATACCTTCATGACTCCATTTCTTCTCGAAGTACCCTGGAGAAATGTTCTGTTCAGGAGTCCACTTTGGTGCCAGCAACCCACCTGAATGTGTCGTCCTCTGCCTGCACCTGAGCTGCATGAAGAGGCATCAGCTATTTATTGGTTCCCTCCCCATGCCCGTTGCTTGGGGAATTGTCTGAATTGTTTACCATGGCCAATGTGCATTTGAACAGATGGTAAATACCTCTATTCCTGCCAACAAGAGTCAAGAGATGCCACTAAAATCCATTTAAAACCAGGAAAAAAAAATTTAGAAAAATCTAGTTAAGAATTTACTCAGGTTTTTTGCAGGTGAAATCTGTCAGTTAATGGGTGGTTTTAAAGTGCTTGTACTGAATGGATCATTAGAAGACTTATCTCTGCCTCAGGTGCTGATAGAAGAACCCCAGATGGGCACTTTTCTGTACTGATAAACAGGTTCTAGTTCCTGAAAGGAATTTGATGTGTTGTAGGTGCAAGTTGAAAAGAAACGCTACATTTTCTGTCTGTTTCATGTATCAGCAATGCACACTATTATGGAAATTATTTTAGGCTTGGCAGAGCTTTCCAGAGAGAAACAATCAAGATATAAAGCCTCACTATGATTTGGTTCCCACAGCCATTTCTTTCAGCTCAGGCACCATAATTTCTTTTCTCTCTCTGCTCTGTAGGGCTTCCTGGTTATCAAATACAAACCAGTGACTGAAAAATGAGTCATTGCCTTGCAACACATCCATTGGAGATGCCAAGAAACTTTTCCAAGACCTCTCCCAGAACCATGGCTTCTGGCTTGATCACAGTGAGTTGCAGAGTTGTACAGAGTTACCCCCAAGACATTAAACTTCCATAGGAGGCATCATGACTAATATTCAAACATTTCTATAGGATAATCTGAAGCACTTGAGATCTCATCTCCATTCTGTCCTCCCTGCTGCAGTTTCCATCTGTCTGGCTGTAACATGGCTGTGTGGAACACGTTTCCTCCTCTCCTGTCATGTCACACTGCTCATCTCATATCTCCCAAGATAGCAATAGAGGGTTGGCATATGCAGCTTTACATCAGTGACCAACTCTTGCCTGTGGCATTGTGACACCACACTTAGCTACAGCATCACTTCTTGAACTCTGTGCTGTCATCACATCACATCACATCACCTGAAGCCATCTACCAGCCCTACTTAGGAGGACACTGCTCTGTCCTCCTTTCCACGGTCTCCAAAGATGATTTTAAAAACTGAATCTGGGAAGTGATTTCTTTTACACAGATCATATTTCTTAACATATTGTATTAAAGAAGAGATACTCATCACTCTATTGGAAGAATGTTTGAGTGGATTTTGAGCCTGGAATGGTAGATTTTAATTCCATTTTTAGGACTAGGTTTATGGTCTTGACAGGGAGTAGGCGTAGCATTTTCGTCCAGTTATTCAGTATCCTGTTTTCTTCTGAATTGAATCTAGCATCTTATGTACTCATCCTGTGACTAACTATGAAAGCTTGGCCAAATTTTCCATCCACTGGCCAATTTTTAATTCATACCTTTTATTGTACAGAGTAGGCACATGTGTTACTACACTAAACAGAACTTAGGTCTGGGAGAGGCACTGGGGTCATTAATATTTTTGATTCAAGCCTCAGCACGACAAGGAAAAGAACTTCCCAAGAGACCCAGAACTTGGGCCAACAGGACTCCATAGTCAAGTGGAGCTGGTTTGAACAACCCACTCTCAAATCTGTGGTTTCAACAAGCTGAACCAGACCAATCCACCTCCAGAACAATCTCCTTTCCAGTTTTCTTTTAAAGCAAGAAGCAGTTCTACAATTTAAAAGAGATCAGAAAACTGCTGTCATGGTATCCTAGGAATTTATGATGGGATTGTCTGCTCTGAAATACACAGACTGTGCCATGAGCTTGCACAGCACAGAGGGGAACAATGCTGTTCAGATGGTGGAATGAAGGTTTGTGTGTCTCTAGGTGTGTCCATGTGTGTGGAGTTCAAGGACATCAGGAAACCTGGCAAAAATTCAAGAGATGGGTGACACAAGCAAGTAATCCTTACTGGGAAGTGAAGTGCTTGTGATCTTTATGTTTATTTCCTCCAATGCAGGCATTTGGAGTCACATCAAATCCTAACCATTCAATAGGATGATACATTGTATTTGCAGAAATCTGCATCAAGTAATTGAATTCCTGGAGTTTTGGTAATGGGAATCCCATACAAAAATTCCAGACCACCAGCATATGAAAAGGTGTTATGGGGAACATCTGTATCCTCAGTGCTGAGGCAGCAAAATCAGATAAGCTTTATTTGTCACTTGATAAACCTCAGGTGGTTTTCAGGTCACACAGACAGGAGATCAAAGTTGAGGTCAAAGGAGTGAACTCTGCACTTCAATCCTGATCCTCCCTTGCACTGTTACAGCAGTGAAATGTTATATCATGTAGCAATAAGGGTTTAAAGTTGGAAAAATGGAGCAATCAGCTGGATCTACTGGCACAGTTGCTAAAAGTAAAGAGTTAGACAGTGTCACCATACACACACACACACACCAAAACTGTTGGATCTCCCCTCCTCGTTTATCCTCATAAACCCTGTAGGCATCCCAAGATCTCAAATGTTGTTCAACTTGCATGGCACTTTGGGATTATTTCATCTCATAATTCCAGTTAATGGTGATAACTGTAACAGAATAAACCTAATTCTCTCAGCCCAAGTCTGTAAGTCTTTCAAAGTCAAAATGTCCATATGCAGATTTTAGCTCTAAATGTCATAATTAAACAGCTCCACATGCATTTCAAATGATTTTCTAAGCGTGGCTGAGCTTATTGTCTGCAGCTACCTCCCCCCATTGCTAAGGGGCTTTTGTAATAAAAATGTAGAAATCTCTTCCTTGAAGCAATTTTCTTCCCAGGAGTTTAAAAAAGACCAGAGGTGGCTCATTCCACAACTCATCTGTCTAGAGATCTTTATGCTGTTTTTCTCCTACCTGACAAATATATAACTATCTATTTACTTAACTTAGATAAGTTCACAGGTTACAATAATAAATATTTTGCTGGTTATGAATGTTGTATGAACCAAGTTACTTATGTTTTTGTCTCTGCTATATTTGAGAGAGGGAAGGAGCTTTGAGACTAAATACTAGATTAATGGAAGTGGTTAAAAAAGAGATTGAATGAGAAAGAGCTATTTTCTCTCACATCCAGTAATTCTATGAGGGTTTCTTAGCCCATGTACAGAGAACACTTAGATATTCCTCATGGAGATTGCCCTTGCACATAAATCCAACTGCTTCTCTGAATGATGGTGTGTAATGGATTTTTAGCAGCACTATAACAATTTCCTCATGCATTACTACCTTGTGACCCAGGCTCATTTGGAGCCCTCTCCTGCTTGCTTTTCTTTTGGATTAAACCTGCAACAAGCTTCTGTAACAGTCTTGATTCATGCCAGATTAAATGAGAGTTGGCTCAGTAGCAGCCTCCTGCAAATGCTGTGCCCAGAAGGTGCCTGAAAGCACACAGCTAAAACCCATCCTGCAGTTTCATACACAGCTATTGCTGTGTACAACTCCCATCCTAAAGAGTCATGGAGCAAAAGCACTAAAAGTAACCCTGCAAATACCTGAAGAACAACACCTTGTCCTCCAGCTGTATTTCCCCTGATCTGGATTTTGACCCTGTTTATTCTGAGTTTCCTGACTTCTTCCTGGGAAACCATGGATTATGATGCAAATTCGTGGACCAATGAACCAACAGACAATTATTGAGAGTAGTCCATGGAAGTTTTTGTTTAGCAAAAAGCAATAAAAGTAAGATGAAAAGAAAAGGGTCTTTACAACTAGAAATACAGAGTATAAAAATTTTATTACCTATATTACCAAGTTGTCACTTTATTTGTTGTGATGTAAACTATCTGAGATGCTGATACAGAAGAAGCTGGTGAGGTAATTAAAGGCTCTTTCCATCACCCTGCCCACGTGGTCATTTCCCTAGAAGGTGCATGCATGTATTCTTAGAGTTCTGATTAATTCAGCTTTTTAAAAATGCTTAAGAAGCTTTTAATAAAATAGCTTTTTTTAAGTACTTTGCGCTTTCTGACAAGGACATAAATAAGCAAAGAGGTGATGGAGTAGGAAACATTGGTCACAATGTCAGACATTCCTCCTCCTCCTTCTTTTGTACTCCTTGAAGATTTTAAAGGTCAGAAAGACATGGGACAGTGCCCATGTCCTAAGAAGAATATGTAAGGAAGGTAAAAAAAAAAATTTGTTGTCAATGAGCTTGAAGAATTTTCTTCCTTTTGCTTTGCAAAGCACTGAGCTGCCTGGGTTACGTAGGACTGAGTACTTTATGGTTAACATTTGCTGTGATTGGTTGAGCCACCATATAAAATCAAAAGGAAAGTTAATCTTTAAGATGCATATTTTTAGCAACTGACCCATATGGTACAAACTGCTATCCAAAATGTATTTTTGTGGCAAGATGCTTAAGAGAAGTTTTTCTTTGTTAAAAAAAAAATAAAAATTAGATGGTAGGCAACATTTTCCAAGTGCTAAGTAGCATCACTTTTCTCACATCTTGGATGGAAGAAAAGTTTAGGTCAGAGAAATGCATTTTCATACTGTTGCATCCCTCCTATATTTACTGTACATTGTAACATTTATTCCCATTTCTCTGTTCCTTTTAGAGGCTATCTTGTGGCATGCCAAAAAATACATTTTTAAAAGAGATGTTTATTTTATGAAAAAATCCTCAGTCAAGTTCCATTGGCCAAAAGATTTTCTTTTTCCACAGATCTTAAAATGGAATAAAACTGTTGAACAATGGACTTCAGTATCTTTACAACAGCAAAGAAAATGAGGCTCTGAACAGATTTGTGGTTCTGCCTTAATTATAAAAAAATTAATGCCAATGAAAACTGAAGAAGACACACTGCTTTTTTTTTAGTGCTGCCAGGGCACGAGCTGTCTGGACCATGGTACAGACCCCAGAGAGCTAAAGTGACAGAAAGCCCCAGGAACAGTTTGTGTGCAGTAGATGACAGCAGCCTCCCAGAGGTTCAGTGGTGGAGTGATGCTCACCCATTCAAACCTCTGTGTCTCATAACCTAATGGCAACCTCCAGAGGCCATGGTGTCTCCCTTTGGTCTGGACTCAAGGTGTCTGACAGTCCTCTCTCTGCAAAGGAAGATAAACCCAGGAGGCATCTTAAAAATGTCTGAAAACGCTGACCATGAGTAAGGGAGGACAGACCAGGCTAGCTCACCCTGAGAGATGTTTATCCACCTGTTTCTGGAGCCTCCCAAAGCAATCCTACCACCTCCCTTCAAACCTCAAAGACAGGGAAAATTGATTACTGCCTTGGTTCCCACAGCAGCTTCACATCACACCTCTCTGTTGAGGCAGCTGTGCTAAAACTGTTCAGACTCTGTGTGTTGCTTAAGAGATGCGTTTTGGCTGCCCCTTTTCTAGCATTTCCATCTCTGTTACCCAGCAGGTGTAGTGTGCTCAGGTCTGCATCAGCCCTCTGGTTTGCCTTCCTACCAAGCCATATACCCCAAACTGTAACCCCCAGCTGTACTACCTGTCTGGACTGAAATTAATCCAAATCTTCTGTGCGTCAGTGCGGGGGCAGAATTGCCTTTGCTCAGCAGGCTGCAAATGCACTCCTCAGTCATTCAAAGCTCTGCCTACAGCCAGCTCTAATTTTACTCTATTTTGTTTATGCTGGAGTGGATGGGCTGGTATTTTTTTCCTCCCCTCCACTTAATCTACCTTTGTCTTTCTAATAATATCTTCTAATAATATCTTCCATCCAGATTTATTTATAGCTACTGCCCTTTCATTCAGGCATTACGACTGAAAGTGATTTAAAATTGAGTCAAATTACTGTGCAGGTGCCAGAGGTAAGTCACTTATTTGTAGTTTAAGTTTTGGATTTGAAATACTATTGAGATAGATGGATTTTCTGTGTTGTTCCTGCTCCTAGTCACACTGCAGTCTGGATGAGAATTGAATGCAGTGGAGGGGAGTAGCGTGGGTGTGTGCCAGCATTTCTTTCCAAAAGCTTACAATCTCAAAGGCAAAGTGACTGATAGATTATCTTTATTTGCCTGGCAGGTGGTACTTAGCAAGAGGAAGTTGCATTGGACATGCCTGGTCCTTTCATGCTCCAATTGAGGGAAACAAATGGTCAACAAAAAGCACAGGGAGAAATCCATTCCGGAGATGCTTTAACATCTCAGTTTGCAAGCACTGCTTGCTTATTTGCCTTTTTTTTGAAACAACAAATCTCCCCATGAGATGTTACAGCAATGTGTCAGAAGAAAGAAGCATACTGCAGCTTGGCAAGTCACATCACAGGCAAAGCTGAATGGAGGTGATTCTGCAACACCCTGCAGCCAGCTGTGCCCTGGGAGGTGTGGATGCTCCATATGTCCGAGTGACAGGCTACCAGTGTTGGATGTGAGAGCAAGGAAATATCCTTTGAATGGCTGAAGGCCATATCCATGCCTACAGCTCTGGTAAGATAGGAGAGGGAACTTCCCCTGGATCTCAGACCTGGGAGAAATTAGTTTCTCCTGCTCCTGCCATTCTGATCCAGCTGCCTTGGAGGTGTAAAAAAAGAGAACCTGAGGCAATTAATTTCCCCTTCTGTCCCTATACAAACTCTAGTGAAAATAAAATTAAACATTTGTTTACCCTGTGTCACGGTTTAACACTGGCCCGGCGATTAAACCGGGTGACAGATGCTCTCTATTAATCTCTCTCTCCTCCTTGATAAGAAAGGAGAGAGAATAAGGGAGAGAGACTTATGGGTTGGAGGCTAAACCAATCAACTTTAATGAAACAATAATGGTAAATAGGAAAAAAAAGAAAAATGCTATATATATATATATATATATAAATATACAGGAGAATGAATATCAGAGTCCTTCCCCCTTTTCCCCCAACAATTCTCACGCAAGCCGGGTGAAGGCAGGCAGGCAAGCAACTGGGCAGCAGGCAGGGCAGCAGGCGGGCAAACGGACTGGATGGGATCCTTCCAAGATGCCGGGTGAAGGCAGGCAGGCAGGCAACTGGGCAGCAGGCAGGGCAGCAGGCAGGGCAGCCAGGGAGGCAACCAGGCAGGGCAGCAAGCAGGGCCACGAGCAGCCAGCCAGGGAGGCAGCCAGGAGCTTCTGCTGGTCTTTTATAGTGCCACAGGTGAGACCAATTGGCTGTTAAGGGGGGTGGTACCCAGCACTTCTGCTGATGATCTCAGGTGAGGCCGATCAGCTGGTGAGGGTGTGGCTCGGTCCTCGAGATCCCCCAACTCCATACCGAGGATGACGCACATGGGATGGAATACTCCATTTGAGAAACTTGCTGTCAACCTCAGCAAGTTCAACCATCTACAAGAAACTCAGAAAAATCACCTTTATCCTGGCCCAAACCAGGACACCCTGCTTTTGAGAAGCTCCAGAGATGAATCTTCAGCGCTTACTCCAAGCTCTCACTTTGTCCTTCCTAATGGAACTGTTTTGGGTTTATTTTTCCTCTCTGATACTCACCTCCTATTATTTGACATTGACAGCTGAGGATGTTTCCTCAGATTCCTGCTTGAGATGGTGACAGCCATCAAACACCAACCAGGACTTTGTGCTAAAGCCTTTCAGTCCCCTCCCTTCCCTGCTCCTTCCTCTCTTCCCCCATCCCTCCAAGCAACTGCCAGGCAATAATTTTATTTTCTTTCACAATGTGGATCTTTCTTTTCTGCCTTTCTTTGATTTTCATTGTGACAAAACAACATTTCTGACAAGGAAGCCTTCCTCTTCCCCCGCCTCCCCTCATTCCATGGATGTTTTCCTAGCCAATTAATTTAACATCTTGTACCCTTTAGTCTGAGAGCCTGATGTGACTCCTAAAGGAGACACAATGTGCTGCTAGGAATGGAGGGGTGTGGGTGATGGGGAGGACCATGAGGAGTCTCCAGACAGGCAGAATTACTCAGGATGGTGGTAACAAGGAATATCTCCCTTCAGACTCCTTCCTCAGAGAGATCTCTGACACACAGCTGTCCGTATGCCACAGAGCCAGTGTGTGTGTGTGTGTGTGTGTGTGTGTGTGTGTGTGACAAGAAGGACAAAGTTCCACTGAAATGTTGTCAGGTGTATGGATGTGTCTGTCACTAGACACATAATTAGGGGGTAGAACCAATGCAAAATGGGAGCTGCAGAGGGGTTGCTCTTCCTTTCTGAAGAAAGGAAGATCAAAATAAAGATCAAAATAAATTAACTGGTTTAAAGAAAAAAAAAGAAAAAAAAAAAAGAAAAAGAAAGAAAACAACATAAATCCAGTGTTTTTTTCACATCCCCTCCCTCTAGTCACATTTTTTGTCAATCTGAAAATCTTTATGCTAGAAACGCTGTTGAATCACATGGAGTAACATGCACAACATACTAGAAATTGCAGCCAAACTCAAAGCCCAACAATTCTATCTGAATTCTGAAAGAATTTGGTTATTTGTCTTTGATTTTTCCCCAGACCTGTTTCATTTGGTGTTATTTTTTTTCTAGGAGAAGCATCCTCATTTTTCACTCAAAACTTACTGCCCTATAATTTTTTGATTTTTAGATTGCAGCTCTACAGATTGATGCATTAAGAGGAATTCTTTGTGATAAAATCATAGTACCCATCACTGCAAACATGCAGAAAAAGGTCTCTAAATTCACAGAGCATCTTTCCCCCTGGAACAAAACCAAAAAAAAAGTCGGTGTAAGAGCAGTGTTGGGTCATCACCTCTCAAGTATCAGGCATAACAGGAACAGTGGGATTTTAGCAGTGTTGTCTTGGATGTCACAAGTTATTGTATGATCCCAATATGATCAATTCAAGGAAGTTTCCCTGAAAGCAGTGCTGTCTTTAGCCCACCTGACAGTTGTATGGTCACAGACCTGTCTAAAAGACTCCCAGCACTTCTGCTTCAGAGCTTCCCATGATGCTGTTGTTCTTAAATTAGCTTACAATGGACTCCTGTTTTACTAAAGCTTGTTTTACTAAAAACAAAGAAAAACAATTAACAATGCTGGACAAAACTTTGCTGTGAAAATCCAACTGAGGATTTTTTCTTATTATTATGAGGCATTCAATAAACAAAAAAATATGTAAGGAAGCTCTCCCCTTCTGTATTATTTTTGGCTTTTTGAATGTGATTCCAAGCCAATTTTAAAATATATGTATTAAAAATAGCTTATTTTTAATGCACAATGTTGGTAATCTGTCAACAAGAATGAGTGCCATGGCCTTTACTCCTAGGTCCTGAAAATAAACATCTGTGAGATTACAGAAGAGCCTGGGTGGCTCTGACACTTCTTTCATTACCCACTGAAAAAGAAAATAGATGTTGTGTAAACTAGAAGCTTGTGGGTGCTAATGGCAGATTTTCACATGGAATAAACATATGTTCGATTTGCTCAGAGCAAGTGAATTTCCCATTTCACTACAAAAAATAAAAGCCTTATTTCAACTGATGGAAAATTCACTCCAGAATGCTCTGGCAATCACTTGCAAAATTCAGTTCTCTGCCCTTGGATGTTCAAGAGGGTGATGAGAAGAACAGCATGAAATTCTGGCTGCCTCCTAATATTACTATCAATCTTGAAAATACCTGAAGCATCCAAGTGTTCTGTGTTTTGTGGATTAAGAGCCAATGTCAAATTCAAAAATTGCTGGAAAGTAAGACATGAATAAAACTTGAAAGGATCAGTGCTTGGTTGGAGAAAAAAACAAAGGCAGTCTGGTTGTAGGTACCACTAATTTTGTTCTGGAAGATAAAACTTAGTTCACAAATCTCAGAGCAGTACCACCCCTGCACCCCACCCCCTTCTGTTGTTTCAGAGATATCTCGATGTTTAACCTTCAACCTGCATTACAGCTTTTCTCCTATACCAGCATTTTTGTTCCTGCACTTCACACCTAAAACTGAAAGGGGGAAAACAATCAGTGTAGGAAAAATTATTCAGGTCTTTTATAATTTCTCTGTAGTTTTGGTCTGCTGAAAATTCTGGAGGACCTTTGTTCCACAGGAAGGGGTGACAGTTTCTCTCTGAGTGTCTTGCAAATTTCCAAATCATGTCCCAGTTATTCCCTACATCCCCTAGGTAGCCTGTTTTTAGGAAAAGACTGACAAGTCAGCACAACTTGATGGATGTTTTTGAGAATACAGTGAGAGAGTTACTGAAGCTGCTATTCGTTGTTTCACCTGGGTCTGAGGCTGCATCGTAAGATGGCTCAAGTCTCCAAAGTATTATTTCAAATTCTACAAACTCAGGCAGATAACATGGTCCCATGATTTCAATACATCAAACCCCTGTGACTCCAGCCCTGTGATGAGCCTGGATCCACAAGCACCTTGCTTTGATTCTTAACAAATTCTCCAGAGTATCTTTTGGCCTGAGCTTGACTTCAAAAAATTCACATATGCATAAAGCAAGAGCCATTTAAGCACAATATGCCAAAAACCCAGAACTTTTCTATTCAAATGGTAGTATTTGAAGACCTTTTTTTCATGTCTGCACAATTTGAAGCTGTGGAAAAATGAGACTTGGTCATAAATATGGTGAAAGTACAAGTACACTTGAGAGATTTGATACTATACATAAAGCAAGGTTTCATTTCAGGGAATGATATCCTGAAATCCTTGTGCCAACGTTTTTTCCCTCCATAATTTTTTTTATGCAGTGTCTCACCACAGGAGTTTTGTGACACACAGCAGAAACTGTGACTGTCAGATTCAGCATGACACAAAGCCAGCAGTGAATCAACCATCAGCACATCCGTGCCTTCCTTCTCCCTGACTTGGCACGTGGTGACACAGAAGGACATCTCACTTTGGCCACTAAGTGCTTTTGCTGCAGCCACTGTTTCTTGGCATTGATTGCATGTTCAGTCTTTTTCCCTCCCTCCATCCTCCTGCAATACCTCCTCTCTGTGCACAGGAAACTCTGGCTTACATCCTGCCCCCTCCAGTTCTCCCATTTTAAAGCATTAGTGAATTGCAGGTAGCACTGACTATTGCTTTGTTGCATCAGTAGTGCCAAGAACTGATTTTGTGAAAAATTTATTTGGGAAAAAACAACAAAACAAAAACCAAACAAAATCAACAACACCTTAACCCACCCTGAAATGGACTTTAAATATGTTTTGATAAGTATAGTGACTTGGTGGTGCAGGTAAAAGGCAAGGTGTAGGTAAAAGGCAGAACAGGATAGGAGCTGGGCCTGGGTAAATGATGATAAACCTTATGTAAGGACTTGCTTGAGTTGTGAAAACATTGAAGACAGAAAAATTAAGAAGCCTCTCCTAGTTACCACTTTTACAACCTTTCTTTAGGAAGATATACCTAGCTTATAGTCTGTACTATGACCACAGATATACTGTCTTTTCCCTCATAATACACATTTGCTGCTTAAACAGTGTTTTCATTCCTGCTGACAGGAACCTGCTACTGAAGGAGTGGAGAAAATTTGTAGGGCCAGTGATGACAGAGAGTGCCATTAAAATAAAAGTTATACAAAGATAACTATGCGAAGATGAGGGTCTTCAGCAGTAATTTCTAAATCATAGATCAAGGAGGAGAAAGACAGATATGGGAATAAACCAAAACCAAGTAAAACAAGTTTATAACAGCTGAATTGGGAAACAGACCTAGAGGATAGCTAAGTGAAAGGAAGAAGGTGGAATTCTATATTTGAAGGACAAATTAGGGAGGGCAGGATTCAGTATTAGAGCTGAGATAGTTTATGTTGGCCTGGCACAGCAAGCAGTTGTGCCTTGCAATGTGATTATTGATCTCTTCCTCTCAGGCTGTTCAGTGCTGAAGTGCCCTGAATACAAATGGGGGCTTTTAATGGATTCCAGAAATTTTAAAGAAAAGTTTTAAATGTGTGGTCACTTCTGAGCCACCTGGAAGACCACCCATTGAGACCAATACCTGCAGACAAAAGAAAAAAAAAAAAAAAAAAAAGAGAGAAGAGAAAAGAAATTTTAAAAGGAAAAGAGAAAGGTAGGAAAAAAGACAGATTTCTGTGCTTGGCATTTGCTTTTATTCTGACAGTGCCATGTGCCCATATCCACAGATCCTGTTCATGAGCGATGGAAAAGAAAATGCCTGATGGATTCTGACATAGAGGGACCATCTGGGCAGGGTCTGAACTCAGAGTTGTAAGAGCCACATGAAAAAGTGAAATTCAAACACGATCCCCCCCCACCACTGCCACACACAGAGAGTGACTTGCAAGACAAAAGGCAGTGACAGCTCCAACAAAGATGTTTGCACAGCAGAACACTGAGAATAACCAGTTGGGGAAAGTTTGGGGTGAAAAGGATTGATCCACTGGACTGGCAGCAATTCAACTTCAAGTTGCTCCTCACATCAAATATTTGATTTTGAACATGTAATTTTTAATTATCATTCCACATGGATGCTGTAATAGTAACAGGCACCCTGTGCTCTGGGTGCTGCATGGATTCATAAGGAAGAAATGCTCTCTATTGTACTACTCTTAAGGATGCTGAAAGGCCAAAAGCTATCACTGTATCAAGAGGAGACAGAAGGCTGTGACAGGGAAAATCCTCAGCCCCAGTCACTGAGTGAATTGCTAGAAACAAAACCAGACTCTTCCAAGTTTCTCCAGAAACTCCTTTTTATTTCAAATTAATTTTGGTTACACCCTTGCTGAATCCAATATCCTCATCTTTCTGTCTCTGGTGATAAAGACTCCATTACACTGACACACAGATGGCATCATTTTTCTCTAGAAAGACTTAACAAAACCATTTGTCCATTGCTCTCCATTTTCTGTCTATAAAGTAGAGCTAGTGCTGATTGCCCTTCTGACTTCTTTTCTCATATCCATTTTCTTTTCAGTTCTTCAGGGCAAAGATTTGCTCTCTTTGTGTCTTCTGCAGTATTAAAACATAAACTAATAGCTACTCTTGGCAGAAAATGTGGCTTAAATTAAGAGAACTGTAGTTATCCTCTCTTTTGGAAAGTGGAGCAGTAGGGATTTTTTATTTTGCAACGTTTCAATAAAAAGGCTTAAGTACTAAATGCAAATTTCCCATATACTGAACTACCAGCCACTACCATTACACTTACCAGACCAGGCTGGGAACACAAAGTATTTTTGCAAGCAAAGTCCCAACGTGAGATTCTTTTCCCTTTTCAAAAGCATCGTGTCCTTGCCATGCTCAAGGAGTAACCAGTTTGTGACATTGTTTCTTGGATTACACTTCTTCCTGCAGAAGTGGCTAAAATAGGTCAAAAAACAAATTTTGTCTGGTTGTATTTTATTTTTTGTTGTTTTTTTTTCTTTTTTCTTTTATTCTTTTTTAATGATTTATACTTATTTGAGAAAGCTGATGCCTGACACCTTCAATGCAGGCACTAACTGAGTGAGTATCCCTACATACATGCAGCATTACATAATGAAGAACTGGCTGTCACAAGCTCATTTTAGGGAATTTTATATTTCAAGGCTTTAAAAAAGATTATGAGCTCTTAAAAAGCTACATCTTCCAAAATGTCCCATTTCCTGTATTTTACTTGAATACAGAATGAAAAAAAAACCAAACTAACCTGGAAATATAAGTAAAAGCTTTGTTTGCAGTAAGATCAGACACACCATATAATAAACTCATAAAAAGGGGTGACAGGAGCTGTAAATCTTAGTTGCTTTTCAGAAAATAAGGCAAAGCTAACCCAGGCAAAGCAATTAGCACAGGGGATGACATCAATGAGCACACAGGAAATGCAAAATTCTTTGTGGAAATGCTATTTTGTGTAGATATTTTGATTCTCTGCAGTTTGAAGTGTTTGGAAAACTTCTAGCCTAGCTCAAAGTTAGTGTCAGGACCATAAAGTACAACTGCAGCTCAACAAAATACCACGATATCATCAGTTCTTCAATTTTCTTTGTCCATGAATCAACCTGGTTGAACTACAGACCAGTGACCAGTCCTCTTGACCTGCTATTTGAGTATTTGGCCTTTAACAATCAAGAATTCCGTGTATGTTCCTTATCCACATTGCTTAAATGGGTTATTTCATCCCAGTTTATTTCTTCAGACTCAACACCTGGGTGACTTGGAATGGTAAATGTATTTTTTCAAGTCTGTTGATTCTCCCAAGTGGAAAATTCAAGTGGCTGAGTATCTGCCCATATTAAATCCTGTAAAACATTGCTGTCAGCTCTTTAGTGAAACTGGAACATCTATGTGCTGAAAGAAGGGAGGCTTCCAGAAAGGGTCTGAACACTGGAGCCTCTTGCACTTAAATCCCCCGCACTTATTCATTAGCCTTTCTAGCCAAAAATTATTTATAGGAACCATGGGGAATTTTTTTAGGGTATCTCTCTTGATAACTGTTCTGCTATTCACCCTTGATGAACATCCTCTGGTGCCTGTATTTTTATTTTGCCTGCTGTTCATTTACAAATACAGATTTGCTTCTTTCCCCTTTACTTCCTTTAAAGCAAAACTTTCAGTAAGGAAGGGATAGCCTGAGGTGGCTGAGCGTAGAGTTTTTTCTCCTCTGCTTCTCTAGTAGTAAGGCTGCAAAGAGGAAAAAACAGACCAAGTTTCATCTGTGTTTACACAACCTATATATGGCATTATTTATCAACGTATTTTCTGAAGTAATGCCTTTTGGGATGGGGCTGCCAGAAGAATAGTAATGCTGAGACAACAAGTAGAAGAAGTAGAACAAGGAAAGGGAAAAGTTAACAACAGCAGAGGAATATAGAATGCAAAAATTTCCACCAAAGGTTTAATTATTGATTTAGAAGACAAAATGCTTTTCTACCTAGAGATATAGAATGGCTGCTGAGATAAGCAGACACCACAGAGATAAAAAGAGTGAAGGTAGGTTATTCAGTCTCAGAATCTGCAACATATTCTCTTGTAAATCACAGGTTGTTTTTCAAACATTGATGGAGACAGGACAGCATGGAGCTGTACATTTCTTTTCTTAGAAATTCTGCAAGCACACTGTAATAATTTGGGAGGGAAAATCAGCGTGGTGACATGTTAAAGGCAATAAACAACAAATCTTACTGTTGCTTTTGGTAAGAGTAGAAGACATCTGTAAATATAAAGTACAAGAAAGGGAGGAATTAACCAAAGCCATAGATGAATTCACACACACTCACATCCTGAAAGAAATATCCAGAGATTACTAAGCATAAACATATATTCGTTACTCATAATGACCCCAAGCTACACATTTCTGGAAGCTGGGAGAAGCACAGCAGTATCCTTGCCTTGCTCTTCCACTCTTTTCCAAGCAGGGTCCATTGCTGCTGGACAGTGTCCTTGACCAACTGGAGCTTCAGTCTCAGCCAGTTCTTACTCTATGTTGTTTTTTTTTACCAGGGGAATAGAGAAGGAAGTTCATAATACAGCTAAAGGTGGCACTTACATGAAAATACTATAGCCAAAAAATGTAATTTCTAATACTTACTGACTGTGAGATATATTCTCACTGTGCATTCTACTGTCTGTGCACAGTAGAGATTTCTTGGCACAGTTCCCTGAATTGGAACCTAACATCATTATATCTACACTTTTACCTTACACCCATATCTAAAGAACATGTAGGTAAGCAAAAAAACCCAGTGTTAATGTGATTGTTCTGGGTATCTGTCATTACTGTGGATAGAAGAATCCTAATTTCACAGAAGGAAGGAAAAATAAACCTTTTGGTTGCTGGGTACTGGACCTGAACAAATTATTTACAATGAATAATTTATCTGACTAAATTAGATGCTTTTTGCTTGCTGAAGACTAATATTTCCTCTAATATATATGTATTTGAATATTTGAATGTCATACAACTCCTCTGAGTGTACAGTGAGTTGGTGGTGAGCTCTGTATGAGACCAACACATCTTGGCTGAAGGATAGAAGTCTTCCCATCCACATCCACAGGGGAATTCTTGGAGCCAGGAGGTAGGATGTGAGTGGGGAAGCATTCTGAGTGACACTGTGTCTGTTCTGCCCCGTTGAGTCTTTAAATCACTTCCAGCTTATACATGTATAATTCCTGTGAATATCAGTGGTGACAGTCTGGGTTACTATTTGCAAAGAATCATATTTTACTGGGAAATTATAAGCTGTTTTGATCCATCTGTACATCATGATATATTGCCAAATGAAGAATTTGGGTTGGTCCGAAACATAAATAAAGGGTCTGGGCCAAGGCCCAATACTGGTTTATATTTGAGACGGTTCAGGTAGCTCCAATGGTAGTGTCCAGAAATGATCAAAGAACCAAACTTTAAGACAGGATCTACCCTGTAACACCCTCAGCACAGCAGCCCTTTCCCAGAAGATGTGGAAAGAGACCAGTTTGTCCCTGAAGCAGCAGCAGCAGAG
This sequence comes from Heliangelus exortis, assembly GCF_036169615.1. Taxonomy (NCBI): domain Eukaryota; kingdom Metazoa; phylum Chordata; class Aves; order Apodiformes; family Trochilidae; genus Heliangelus; species Heliangelus exortis. The sequence continues at coordinate 5,886,389 of NC_092436.1, read as the reverse complement.
TGATGGGGACACCAGGTTGGGGTCAGAGGGAGCCTGTGGTCACCTCAGCCCGTGGGACTGTCGAGCAGCTCAGGCATTTCATGCACACATTGGCTGAGAATCTCTCACTGGGGAGGGAAGGAAGAGTGAGCAAGGAATGTGCTGAAGGACAGTGACTCAGGCTGCCACATTTGGGGTGGAGGGAGAAGCAAAGACATGAGTCACCCATCAAGCCAGTCAGGAAGGGCCAGCTTCCCATCCAGAAGATTAATTTGAGGCTGGCTCATTTCCAAGAGGAAATCAGATGGAGGGATGCAAGAGGTAGTATTTCGAGGAGAGAGATGTTTTGGAGCATGTGAGATGAGAAAGATAATTACCCAGAAGATAATTACCCAAGATAAATGAAGATAGAGGCTGTTTTGGAGAGGGAAAAGAAATAAGAAGGATGCACAGTCCCTTTCACTCCCCCTCAGAAAAGCTGCTTAATGACTGGGAATGTAAAATCCAGTTTGCTGTGCCTGTAATTTCTTCTTCCCCAGTGAAATTACTGAAATCCCTCACATGATGTTGCTGGGGGACCTGTTGAAGTATATAATCTTATGAGCATCCAAGAGAGTGAATCAACCTTGGAGGAAGGTTTTCTGGACCATTGATTTAAGGTAGGAGTACAAAACATATTGCTACCAGAAGATCAAACACAGGAGGAAGGCAGATTGCAAATGTTGTGCATACTAATGGGGCCCATCCTGATGGGCAATGCAGATGCCAAATGCAAGTCTGAACCAGCCACTCAGAGGCACATGTCCAGTGCTTTGTCCCTCAGAAACAGGGCCACCAGCCTCAACAGAGCTTCCAGCAGCTAGACCCCCATTTCATGAATGCTACATCAGACTGATGCACTCTAAGGTTACTCCAGCAATCCTCTCCCTCTCATTGGAGGCACAAAACACAAGGCTGAGGCTAAGCCTAGCTCTGGCTGAACACTAAGTAGGAGATACCACCATCAGCACTGCCACAACCATCAATTTGCAGCAGGGAAAAAGTGGTGTAGTATGATTACGTTACCATGACCTAGACCCAGGGAGAGAAGCAAATAGGAGGAAAAATGTCACAACCATGAGACAGCCGCTTACACTGTCTGCAACCACATTTCCTCACCCACAGAACAGCGTTTATAAATTTTTTCTACTTTGTGAGGATAGTCTGAAAGTGTATTTCATCTGAAGACAGTGACTTGAAGAGGAGTGCATTTTCACCCTGTCAAGCATTATAATTTGCTATAAACTGCAGTGTTTGGAGTTTTAAAATCTTGACTGAAAACCTGAATATATATACAGTGAAGAGTGCAGTGACTTCTGTTCAGAGCATGTTTTCATTGGAACATCAGAACTATAATAGCTGTCTAAATAATATGCAGGCTTGAGATACATGGTATCATTAAGGCTTTAAATCTTTAGATAGCAATGGTTCGAGAGGACATGATTTCTGGACTCTCTTGTCAATAACATTGCACTCAGAAAATTCCCTGGTGAATTTTTAATGTTTTTAATACACATTTTAAAAGATCCAGAAGTGCTGGCTGAAGTAATTTCATTGCATGACATCCATTTTTTTAATACCCTCATCAGGACAGAGGACAACAAAAATTATCTCTACAGACAGATTAATATTTCCTTTAAGTACAGGTTTTCAGGCTTTTATTTATTCTCTGAAACAGGCCACAGCAGGGGTCACAAGTCTGGCAATTTGTGTGTCAGTCAGGACAAGCAGCCTTTGGCAGCTGTCAATAAGGTCTATGGTATTTCTCACAGCTCCTGACGTCTGTAACTGGAGTCTCAGTCTAAGCAATAGAACAGGGAAAAAAGGTTAAGATATTTCAGAGTGATTAAAACTACCAACCTCTAGTTTAAACGCAATACAGCAGATGGAAATAAAAAAAATTTATGCTTCTGCTGGTGGTCTCAGCTGAGGAGAATCAGCCGATAAAGGCACAGCACCCAGCACTGCCGAGAGGGACATAAAGAGCGGGGAAGAGCTGCCCCACATTCTGCTGCTGGTCTCAGGTGAGGTCAATCAGCTGATAAGTAGGCGGCTCCCAGCACACCCCAGAGGGATAGAAAGGGACCCGAAGAGCCGCCCCACCTTCTGCTGATGGTCTTAGGTGAGGCCAATCTGCTGATAGGGGTGTGGCACCCAGCACTGCCTGGAGGGATATAAAGGGCTGCAAAGAACTGCTCCCCCTTCTGCTGCTGGTCTCAGATGAGACCAGTCACCTGATAAGGGTGTGGCACCCAGCACTGCTGAGAGGGATAAAAAGGGCTGCAAAAAGCTGCCCCATCTTCTGCTGCTGGTCTTAGGTGAGGCCAATCCGCTGATAAGGGGGCAGCACCCAGCACTGCCAAGAGGGACAGAAAGGGCTGCGAAGAGCTGCCCCACCTTCTCCTGCCAGACTCAGGTGAGGCCAATCAGCTGATAAGTGGGCAGCTCCCAGCACACCCCAGAGGGATATAAAAGGCTTCAAAGAGCTGCCCCATCTTCTCCTGCCAGACTCAGGTGAGGCCAATCAGCTGATAAGGGTGTGGCACCCAGCCCTGCCAAGAGGGATAGAAAGGGCTGGGAGGAGCACCAGCAACCCGGAGTGCAGTGAACAGGAACAGGCAAACAGGAATGGGGCATGGCAGTTCGTGCAGGCAGGGTAAACAGAAGGGGCACAGCCACCTTCCAGCTCTCTTGAAGGAGCAATGGTCTCCAAAAAAGCAAAGCCTGGTGCTGTTGAGACGCAGGGTGTGTCCACACAGACGGAACCCATGAAGAGGCACAGCAAGAGGGACATAGCTGTTCAGGCCTCTGGCTGTGTAGAGTGTCTGAGCCTCGTGTTAGCACCAGAGGACAGTGTGAGTGGGGTCTGTCTGCAATGTGAGCAGGTGAATGACTTGCTGTGCCTGGTGGCAGAGCTCAAGGAGGAGGTAGAGAGACTAAGAAGTATTAGGGACAGTGAAAGGGAAATTGACTGGTGGAGTCACACCCTTTCTAACCCAAAAGAAGTCCAGAAGGAGACGGTGAAGCCCTGCCCCTCCTGCCATCAGGCAGTTGGAGCAAACCAGGTGGTGGGAGGGAATGGAAACAGATCCCTCATTAGAGAGGCAAAAGAATCCCGTCCCAACCCCTACCATGGGTGCCCTTAGAAAACAGATATGAGGCTCTGGACTCAGAGAATCAGGCAGAGGACAGAAAAGAGGAAGATCTGTCTGGAAGGTCTCCTGTTTGCCCCCCCCATCTACCAGATGGGTTACAACTACAGCTACAAAGAAAAAAAGAAGGGTAGTTGTAGTTGGTGACTCCCTTCTGAGGGGAACTGAGGGCCCTATAATGTCGACCAGACCCATCCCACAGGGAGGTCTGCTGCCTTCCTGGGGCCCAGGTGAGGGGTATTAGTAGGAGACTCCCCCAGCTAATTCAGCCCTCTGATTATTATCCACTGTTGGTAGTCCAGGCTGGCAGTGATGACATTAATGGAAGAAGTACTAAGACAATTAAAAAGGACTCCAAGGCACTGGGTTGTTTAGTTGATGGGTCAGGAGCACAGGTGGTGTTCACCTCAATTCCTGCAGTAGCAGAGATGAATGAGGAGAGGAATAGGAAAACCTATCATGTCAATAGGTGGCTAAGGGATTGGTGCCACCGGCAGAACTTTGGGTTTTTTGAGCATGGGCCAAATTTTATCAAACCTGGTCTCTGCAAACCAGATGGGCTTCATCTATCTAGCAAGGGCAAAAGGACTCTAGCCTATAAGTTGGTGGGGCTGATAAGGAGGGCTTTAAAGTGGGTTTGAAGGGGGATGGGGTCGAAACCGGGCTATACAGAAAGGAGCCCAAGGGCAGACAGCCCAAGTTAAGAGCCAAATCAGCAGCCCAGCTGAAGTGCATGTACACCAATGCATGCAGCATGGGCAACAAACAGGAGCTGGAAGCAGGAAGCCTATGATGTAGTCTCTATCATGGAAACGTGGTGGGATGACTCCCATGACTGGAGTGCTGCAAAGGGTGGCTACAGGCTCTTCAGAAGGGACAGGCAGGGTAGGAGAGGCGGAGGGGTAGCTCTATTTGTTAGAGAGTCTCTTGACTCTGTAGAAGTTGAAGACAGTAATGATAAGATTGAATGCCTGTGGATCAGAATCAGGGGAAAGGCCAACAAGGCTGATATCCTGGTGGGAGTCTGTTACAGACCACCCAATCAGGATGATGAGGGTAATGAATTATTCTACAAGCAACTGGTGAATGTTTCAAAATCATCAGCCTTTGTTCTCGTGGGTGACTTTAACCTGCCAGACGTCTGCTGGGAACTCCACACAGCAGAGAGGAGGCAGTCTAGGAAATTCATGGGGTGTATAGAGGATAATTTCCTGCTTCAGCTGGTAAATGAGCCTACCAGGGATGGAGCCCCACTAGACCTCCTGTTCACAAACAGAGAGGGGCTGGTGGGAGATGTGGTGGTCGGTGGGAAGTGTGGGACACAGCGATCATGAAATAATAGAGTTTTCAATACTCAGGGATGCAAGGAGGGTCGTCAATAAAACCTCTAAGTTGGACTTCCGAATTTTGGCCTATTCAGAAGACTGATTCAGAGTGTACCCTGGGAAACAGGCCTTGAAAACAAAGGGGTCCAGGAGGGATGGATGTACTTCAAAGAGCAAGTTTTGAAAGCACAGGAGCAGCTGTCCCAGTGTGCTGAAAGGTGAGCTGGTGGGGAAGATGACTGGTCTGGCTGAACAGGGAGACTTTGAAAGAAATTAGGGTAAAGAAGAGGGCCTACCGATTATGGGGAAAAAAAGGGCTAACTACTCAAGAAGAATTTAGGAATATAGTTAAGTTGTGTAGAAAGAAAATTCCAACCCAGACAATTCTATGATTCTATGAACAAGAATTGACTGATGACCCATGCCCAGCTGACCACATATCAGTCTCTGTCACTAGCAGATCACTTCACAAGACATTTCCATCTCGCTCCATTCAGTTCCTGCCATTGCTGTTTTGCTGGGCTGCTTAAAAGATACCCTATCTGCAGCTCCCCAAAAGGAGGTATCAAGATGTGCTGACCAGCATCCTTTTGCCATGAAAATGCGGCTCCTTTCCCTGACCTCTGTTCCGATGGAAAAGGGTGGTTGGGCCAACCACAGCATTCAGAAGCAATCTCTTAAATCTTGCTTCTTTCAATGACCCTCTGGAAAGGTGTCCTCTGGGACTTTCAAATCAGTCCCTGTTTCTGATGCTCCTCTAGCAACCATCCCCAGGCAGGTTGTTGTAACACCTTGTTGAATGCACTCACGCAGGGCCCAAGGTTTTTTCCTAATCTAAGAAGCATCATACAGGAGATTAATCTGTTGTGACATAGATTTAATTCAATAATAGCTATAAAAACATGGCAGAAAGTGGGAGAAAGAGAAAGAATATCCCGAGTTGTGGTAATTTTTCTTTCTTGGACTTACTTAATTCCACTACAAGATACATCTTATGTTGAGGGATGATTTAGATTCCACTTCGACCTTCAGGTCTCTAAACACATAGTTAACAAATGTTTCTTTTCTTTCTCACTTCCACTTCACTCCATCTCGCAGTACTTAAAGGGCCTAATACAGTTATATGGGGAGAAAAAATCATGACATATGATATGAAGTTGCAGAACCATGAAACATATTTTATCTGATCTGCTTCCACAGCAGACTCTTGGAAGCCAAAATGAACTGCAATGCATAGCTGCAAAACTATTTCTCTTAGAACTCCTCATCATGCTCTACATTCATCACCACGATGGGCTGGAGTGCCAGGTGGGAAACAAAACCTGCTGGCAGGAATCCAGGCTTGCCCCAAGGTGGGAGCTCAGCAGTTGGGAAATAAATGAGCCCAGATCTCAGGGATTTCCAGAATCTGAGGTCAACTTCCATGCTCATTGCATGGTGAAGATTTAGAACAAGAGAAGAAGCTGTTGGAAGTCAGGCTGCCGTGTGTATTTGTATGGTTAGCTCTGGTTGTAACTAGATTTTTCTGGATATAAGAGTGACATCTGCACAGAGCATGGCTTTTCTATAGTATCCTCTGCTTTTGCAGCTAACCCATAAGCACAAAAGCCATGAAGACATCTTTCCAACAGAGGTTTTGGGCTGTTGGAAAAAATATATCCACATCCCAGTTGCTGTGCTGGTGAAAGGTTTCCACAGAGTTGGGCTGCAGCTGTCTTGTCTCTTATCATTAGAATTAGGCACCTGCTTGCTTGCAATACCCTACAGCTCACAAGTGAATTGAGGGGGGGCTGTTTGTCTCTAAAAAGTTACCAGGCTGACATTAAACAGCTGACAATGCCAAGCTTTATCTGGATCAAATCTGGCAATACATGGACTTGCCATGAAAGCCATTGCCAGGTTCCCCTCCTTGCTATTGTCATCTTCTCCTCCAGTTCTTCTGGTCACAGAATCAGAGAATCATTTTAGTTAGAAAGATCTGTAAGATCACCCATTCCAACTGTTAACTTCTGAGTCCACCACTAAACCATGTCCCAAAGCATCACATCTACACAGCTTTTAAGTAAAAAGGTACAGAAATTCACATGACAAGCTACTAAATTTGAGTGAATATACTATAAAAAGCCCTCTAGCTCAGTCTGTTGATGATACTCAAACCAGAAGCAGGACTAAAACTCCTTGTCACAGAGCAGGATAATCTCAGGAGGCCTAAAAGAGTGAAAATTCATTTATGCCAATAAGCTGAGAATGACTCAGAATAAGCATGGCAAGGAGATCTTAAAATAAAGTAGTGCCATAAGTTCTTCCTTCAGGATAGGGAGGAGGGGAAGATTAAATACTTTCATTAAATTAACTCTCATCCAAATGAGGCTTTTGTTTCATTTCTAAAAGAAACCCATTTCTTTGTTGTCATTTTTTTCTTGAGTGGTAAATATAATGCAGAGTTCCAAAAGCCTCATTTCTAAAGAAACAAATGTAATCAATTTCACAGGGGACTGAGACAAATCAATGTGAAAGGAGTCAGAAAACCAAACAAAAGCAATAGAAAAAAATACTACCCTATTTTTATGGTCATAATACATGGGAGAAAAAGATATTTAAAATCACAGAGATAATTTCTACAGTAGTAAGCAACACTAGTCAGTAATAAAAAATAACATTAAACTATTTCAGCTGAAAAAGACCACAAGTCTATTATTATAATAACCCATGTGATGGCCATTATTGTCTACAATAGAGCAACATACACTATTTTGCCTTTTTTTTATTTTTCATTTGTCATTAACAGGGAGTAAGAGACCAGAAAAGTAGTTATTGCCCCATTAATACTTGTGATACCATATGACATTTCAGCTTCATTTTCAGCTTCAAAGTTGCATTTTATAGCCTGGTGATTTCCAGAAGTGTAAGGATAGTAAGACTCTACTGAAGAATGCAATATCTCATTTGACTGGAAGTTGCAAGATGCACAGAAACAACATTGAACTGGTTTCAGCATTCAGAACCATGTCTCAAAGTCTGACTGTGTCATAAGAGAGAAAAAAAATGACACCATAAGGGAAAAAAAAAATCTCAAAACTCACATCCTTTTTGCTTTGTTTTTTTTAAGGACCCCTTCTTTGTCCACTCCAGTAAAACTCAACTTTGCCTAAAAAGCACAAGCTGAGCGAGCTGAGACCTCTCATGTTTTTCAGTGTATTTTAGCAGGGAAGAGGCAGGCTCTGGGAGCTTAGGAATAAGTACTTTTTGCTGCTCTCTCTTATTAAACCCTAGCTCACTTTCCTTTTTCCATACCTTGAATAAAATTCTCAGTGAAATAGAGTTCTCTTCTGTAAGTAAGGAAGCAATATGGATGGAAAATAGAAAAAAAACCCCAAAATCTGAAATGGGAATAGAACTCTGTTCTTTTGACCTCATGTTCAAAATGCAAGGAAATGTAAGGAAATGTAATACATGTCCACTATTGCAAAGGAAGAAAAATTACAGTAGCCACCTACAATGTGTGATTGCTTTTGGTGTAAGAAGATCCCTTCTGACTCGTTGGAAAACAGAAAAAAACAAATCATCTTTAAAAAACCCATAAGGATGCATTTTGGCAAGGAATAGAAAGGCTAAAGTTCAATTAAACGTGATGTTTACCAGAACACCTACTTTTCTTGTTTCAGTACAAGTGTACCAGAAGTAAATATCCAGCAAAAAAAAATTAATATCCATCTGGAGACATATTAAATGAAAATAATCACAAAGTCAAGAAACGTAACCCCACAGAAAGTTACATGCACATTTTTATTCTGCCATCAACTCTGCTTTACCTTTGGGCCATTTCGTATCTGCTTGAGTTATAACCAATGTAATAAATGGGTTCTTAGGCAGCATATTTCTATGCAAATTTACATTGCCAAATTACTGTCCTTATTCCAACTCCATCACAGAGAAAAAAATAGATTGAAGGATTTATTTTCTTTTAAAACCTTATGATAAAAAATGAGGGTTTCAATAGACTTGTCGCTTGAAATATTATTTTTCACTCTAGTGGAATAGAAGAATATAAAATTTAATAGGGGTAGGTCCAAAAAATCTTCTAGAGATTCCACCAAAAAAAGTAAGCTGGTCTAGAGAATTTTTATTCTACTATAAAAAAAAGCAAAAGAGACACAGTCTTTTTGATTGAGTTTAATTGACTGGTTTTCAAAGATGATCACTGCCATTCAGTTTGCCCTATATACTAAAATCCCATTTAATTGAATTAATTTTAAAACACAGTATTTTTTCCTCTGGAAAATTCTGACATTCAAATCAAACTAAAGTTCAAGTGAGACACATGTTTAACTGTGCTTTTTAAAAGACTCACTGTTACTTCAAAGTGCCTGCGTAGGTGCTTGAAGTTGTAGAAGCACCCAAGAGCTGCACTGGATCTAAGCCCTGAAAAGCTGGGGAAGAGACACACAATGCAAGAGCTGAATATGGTAATTTTTCCTATGTTTGCACTATTCTCTCACTTTTCAAACAGGAGGAAAATTTCCATGTATTCTTTTTGCAGCTCACGATAGTATAAGAACTCATTTGTACCGTGCAGCCAGTTGGCTCATGGAACTGGCTGAGAATACCCAGCCTTGTAATTTTGCCTATAGTAAATGCTGACAGAAATTTCTCTGATGCTGTTCCACTGCAGCTGCCTCATTGTTCTGTTTTAACATCATCAGCACAGTGAGGAAGAAGAATGGAGTGTTAATTTTATATCAAATAAACTTTAATTGAGTCTTTCAGACTTTAGTACTGTACAGTAAATGCATATAATGGTCTCTGGAGTTAGTTCTGGTCGTGACAATATGGTGTCTCAAAAACTTGTCTTGGGCACATGATGGTACCATTCAGCTTTGTGTCACTATCTTGCAGCCTAAGCAAGAACTGTTCCTGAGACAACCCCAAACACCACTGGAGATGACCCTGAGAAGTTGTATATACATCTGTAACTAAGAAGGCTCCAAGGTAAGGGACCAGCTTCTCAATATTACCAAAAAGTTTGTGGTGGGCTCTGTCAAATGGGAAGAATGATGCAGAAAGGAAAGTTCTCATGAGACCAGGGGCACATTGGAAGTACATGATGTACCTTTTCAAAGTCATTGATGACAGCCTTTAATCCACAGTGAGGAAAGCATGGTAGATCCCACCACCCAAAACCTCATGGTTTTGTTCTTCAGATAGGGATTATCACAGTTCCTGGTACAGGAATGGATGTCTTTCATCTCCCACCACTTGCTTCTTTCTCTCATTACAGGTGAAATCTTTAACATAGGGAGGATTTTGAGACAGATAAACTGGATTTATGGATAGAAAATACATAGCCCTCTTACATCAGGGAAAGATCTATTCAGAGCATGAGCACAAAGCAATTCATCTACCTCTTTCTCCCTCCAAATCTCCAAACACCCTTGTTTTGTTTATAAAAATTTTAAATAGGTGATGCTCATTATCACTTTCATTTCTTAGATATTACAGGTGAAAACTAACATTCTCACTGTATAAATTTTTACTTGCCCACACAACCTGAACCTAAATCACAGACATGGGAGTAACATGGATAAAGATCATGTTATCTCTCCCCCATGTCCCAAAGTGGAGTATATTAGACTTAAAGTTATGCCTCAGCTGTTCTTAAAAACAGCAAGGATGGGGACTATGGATGATCTCCTCCAGGTTTATTTAACCTTCCAGTTAGATAATTTTTTTAGACCTTCTCAATGTTATTTTATTCCATGGTAATTTGTTCTAACCTAAGAAAATATAAAAATCAGTGCATCCTCCTCCACCACCTTCTTACCTTTTTTTTTTTTTTTGGTAATCTTTAATCTTTGTGCATCCCCTCTCAGGTGTGCTACCTTTTATGCTTTTGTTTGCTTATTCAAAGAGGCAAAACTCATCAATGAAGGCACCAGCAATGCAACAGCCAAGAGAAACTTGTCACTGATGTTTCTTATTAGGCCTAGACAAAAGAAATAATTTATCTGATTGGTTTCATCTTTGTCTGTTTTATTAACTGAACTAATTGTTAGCAAATAGTTCTCAGGTGTTAACATCTTCCCAAGAAACTGTGGCAAGTATTAATTACATGTAATTCAACTTGTTTTGTTTGGTTGATGATTGAGGTCACAGCACTCTGTGGCTTCATGTTTGAAAGAAGAAGAAGCTTCTCAAAGAAATGCAAGTTTGCTCAGCCCAAATGTCCTGCAATCATAAAAACTTTTTCTTTCCAGAAATATGCTTACAAATAGTCTTTGCTAGAGTAATTACAGCAAACGGGCAGAGGAAAATGAAACAAAGCAAAAAAAATATTATCTTGCTTCCCTTCACTGCTGTACTGACTGATCCCCTTCCTGCCATCATCTTCCACAGCAATTCAGGATCTCACAGCACACAAACAGATACATTTTGATAAGAAAATTATGAAGCCAAAGGGTAAAGGAGAACAAAATAAACAGCTGTTGCCATTAAAAGCTGGAGAAGAGAATCAGAAGTAACATGGGATTTGTAAATTTAGCAAATCTATTCTGAGAATCCTGACTGATGACTCAGTCCCAGCATCACCAACTTCCGATATGCCTTGAAAGAAAGTTCATTTGGCTTAACCCTGGCCCTCCATCATCTTTTAGCAAAAATATCCCACAAGTGCTGCTTTTCTAAAGATGAGACTCTGCACTACACATCTAAACACATATCATAGGATGCTGCTTTTATCTTTCAAGACATTTTATTAATTAGGCTGTTTGACCTATATGTAGCTATGCATTTACCGTGCTCTTCCTGGATACTCATTTTGTTTCTTTGCTTGTCCATAAAGATTTAAATTTCCAGCCCTGGCAAAGACTTAACAGGAACACTCACCAGGAAAACAGATAGGATCTATGACTGGCCCAGCTGAGCAGCCCAGTGCACCCAGCTGTTGCTAAGTGAAAGCAGCATGGTGCCAGAGAACACCAGCCCAGTACAGTATGCAGCCTAGAAAAACAGAGAGAGATTCAAGATTTCATCACTGTTTCAGCTCCTGTTCTCTCTGTTTGGTTTTTATTTTTTTTTTTCTTCCCCATTTCTTATTTCTTAACTCTCTCTTTATATTGATGTTTCCTTTCATTACCCTACATACACATTTTTTCCAAGCATTCTTGGAGATGCCCTTTTCCTGCAAGCCACACTCTCTGTAGTGTCTTCTTCTTCTGTAGCTGCTCTTTTTAACCCTCTTTCTCCTCCTTTCTCCCTAGCCCTTCTTTTTGGCTTTTTGCCTTCTCTCATAGTACTCCTCTGCCCTGTAACCTGCCACTTTCTGCTGAAAGAAAAGGAAACCATAAATCAATTACATGCACTGTAGAACTGCTGGCATTTTCATTTTATTTAAATTCTGCCCTCGTAACAATCAATTAAAAACTCCACTATCTCAGCTGGAAGGGAGAAAAAGTGCATGCAAGCATTTTCTTCACATACTTTTTGAGGCACAAACCTCCAGTGCCTGTACACAGCCAGACACAAACACAGCCCAGAGGCATTTGAACGTGCACGTGGTGTGTCAAAAATCACAGTCATCTCTCCTGAGGTCTTGGTCTCCTTTTGTTGTCAAGGGAGCATGCAGAAAAGAAGACTAAGCTTTTGCTATTCCATTTCACATTTTATGCTCCTCAGAGAGGCAATTTTCCCCCTAGAACATTGTGTCAGATGACAGAAATTATAATTTGTCACACAGCAATATTGATTTTAAATGCTCCACAAAACTACTAAAAGGTCAGGCTCTGAAAATATTAGTCATATCCTCTTTGGTAGACATGTTTGGCCACAACAGTGCCAGACAGAGCTTTTATTCTGGCCAGACACTGGATATTCTCCCTGTCCAGCCCCCAGTCCTGCTCAGCAATGGAGCCCAGAGAGCTTGGTACCAGCTGCAGGGTGGACAGGAGCCCACACTGACCATACCTCCCATATTCCTGCCACTCCCCCACTGGGGGAATCAACTGGTTTAGATGGGAACCCTGTGGCATTAGCCCCCTCTGCTCAGGTAATAGGAGCCATCTTCTCCAGGAAGCCCAGAGAAAGAAGGCAAAGAGGGAGAAATTTGGTATTGCTGGAATACAGACCCAAAGTTTTTGTCATAGAAAACAAAGAAAAATATTTCAGCAGAGGCCACATTTTTTTGCTTCCTCCTTTGCTTCAGAAGAGTCTAAAATTTATTTTTCAGAATGATGTTTTAAAACTGAATTAGCATCTAGACTTAAAAGCCTGTTTTATTTTCTCAAGTATAAAATGCCCAACTTTGGGTGAGATCATTGGCATCTTTGCTAAGCAAGATCATCAGGCTTCCAAATGGGTTTAGGATCTTCACTTCAGTTAATCTACTTGACAACTTTAAAATCAATCTGCCATCTGGTACCCAAATATATCTAGAGAATAAAAAACCCTTTGGCTGTGAGCAAGGAGAGAAACAATAGGTCTGTAACCTTCCCCTTCCTTCCTTATGTCATGAATAAAGGCAGAATATTTTGGTTTTGTGTTTTGATGGACCAGAAACAGTAGGAGCCATAAGTCCTATCAAAAGGCTAAGAGAATTCTAGCAGGAAACTTTTTAATTTTCTTTTACTTTAATGGGAAAGTTCAACAATCATTATTTTTTCTGCAGGGTTTTTGGGTTTTTTTTAGGAATGGCATGTTAGGCTGTCTTCCTTTCAGGTTATAATTCTCTTTGGACAATTCCAAGCATGCTGGTAATAGTTAACAACCTCTAACTTGAGGAAATTTAGCATCTAACTTGAATGACCAGTCTAGCTGGGGTCCCTGCAGAGCTTAATGGGAAGTCACTCCTTCAGATGGCAATTTACTGAAAGCATCTAACCTTTTGTGTCCTTATTCTCTCAGACAAATTTTTTTTTTCTGCTAACTGCTTCTGAAGGTTAGGCCCCAGCACCTCCAAAAAGTTCCCCCTTTGACAGAATGCTTTTAAAAAGTTATTGTATAGTTCATTGGGAAATAACCGTGCAACACCAGAGCCACGCAGTAAAAATACTCCCGTTGCCCACATTACTCTGATTTCCAGAGCACATATTTAAACATAAACCAGCATTTCTGAAGTAACATTGTGGGTGCTGTCCCCAAGATATTCATCAGTCAGTAAGGACGCATGATCATAGATTAAATGAAGTGTGCTCCATGGCAACCATAATGAACAACATCACTTCAAATGCTGCAAAATGGCAACATCTCAAATTTAATATTGCAATACGTTATCTGTTAATTAAAGAGCAAAGGCTAGTTTCAAAAGGGAACTACTAAGGTTTTAAAAATATGCCAGAGATAATGTATTCCATGCATTGCTAATTACGTAGGCATCTTTTAAAACAAGACAGAATTAATTATGTATCAGATCCACCCCCAGTATGAGGGAATAATTGAATTTCGGCAAAATAAGAGGCATTGTATGGACTGCACATTCTGTGCTACATTACACACTGGGGGGGAAATGGGCTCCCATGCTGCATTTGGATCTATGGGAAGGCTGGTGCCAATTAACACTGTTAATACATGTTAATTTAAGATTTCCCTTTTCTGACTAATTGATATCTGATTAAACCCAAGAATAGGTTTTTTTAAAGCGTTCATTAAACAGCTAAAATTTCCTCACAAGTTTTGTGTTTTATATAAGGCTACAATAACTAAATATGTAGCTCATGTAATTTCCAAATCATTATAGAGTAATTGGACTTATCAGTTATGTGCTAATTAAACTTCAGCCGAATGCTCTTTCTGCAATCATCTGACATCAGATAGATGCACAGTACCCATCTCATTACATTAAAATGCAACAGCAAAGGCATTTAAAGTACAGCATGGCAGACAGAGCAGAAAAGCATGTCTACTTGTATGTGATAAGACCTGCAGCTCTAACAGCTGTAATGGAGTGAAAAATTCAGCAAAGCAACCAAATATTATGGCAGGCTTCAAAATGGTTCCCAGGCTCTGGAGGAGCACAAGTGTTTTGCCTGCATTGTGCCCTGTCCTGCTGTTGTCATATTGTCACTAATAATGAACTTCACTGAGTTTGTACCTACTTCAGTATATCCCAAATCCACCAATTCACAATGTGTTAAGAAGATAGCTTATATTCACTGCTAGATTGTACATATTTTATAATATGGGGAAATCTATAAGTTTTCCCTACTAAAAGTAGCTGCTTGTCCCCATGCCATACAGTGGTTAAGAACTTTGAATTTCCACACACAAAAAATTACCTGTGAAGAATCAAACCAAAGGAGGAAGCACTGATCCTTCCCAATCACTGATACTGCTTTCCTTACCTGGTGACATATTTTGACAGGATGACAAGGACAGGCAGGTTTGCTGACATTACATGACTGACAAGAAAAAAGGCTTTTATGAGATTCACTGGCTTTTGACCAACATTTGCATGATAGGAAGAGGGAATTTTGGGGTCACAAAATGGTGGCAATTACAATTGTTCCTAGCAATTAATGAGAAGGAAATTAAAAATATAAGAAATAATCAGCTGCTCTAATGACTTCCTCAAGATTTCTACCTGCTAGCACTTCTTTTCTCCAGACCTGTTCTTGGTTGTGCTTTTCTCTGCTGGATTTGGGTTTTGTGTCTGGAGTCAAGAAAAATTCAAAGCCCCTGTCTTTCAGGGGAAGGGGAGGGAAAAGAGCAATAAATATAAGGAGGTTTCCCTTTTTGTGCTCTCAGGGTCTTTTCTCTCTTTCTTAAAAGAGAGAAAGCCTGCCACATTGCATGGGAGATTTGCCTGAATACAAATTGGTGGGATTTGATCATAAAGCTTATCAAATGGGCTGGAGCAGAGCTCCACAAGGAACATTGCTGCTGCCTTGAGCAGTGGAAATTCCATCTGGAACATTGCTGCAGCATCCAGAGCACGTTCACTGCTCCTCCCCACTGGAGCCTGCACCAAATTGAGCAGATAAAACCTAGGGAAACAAACTTTTTTCTAACCCACAGGAACCAAGGAGTGCCCAAAGGCTGAATTTTCTTTGTGTTTGGTTTTTTTGGTTTTTTTTTTTTATGTTTAATTTTAAAAGAACACAGATTTCTACAAATCTAAAACTACTAAATCTACTCTGTAGTTACTATTTAAGAAACTGATATTCCTTTAGTGCTAATTTATAAACATTTTCTGAGTTCTGAGCTGAAAGCCAAGCATGAGCTTTATTTTTTTCAATGAAAGCCTAAGTATTAGTAGGAAGACCTAGAAAAGATGTCATAGCCAACTACTAATGTGATGTTCTTAAAATGCAAGTAAAAAATGGACGAGTGTTTGTACTCATTGAAAACAAGTTGTCTCAAAATAGTTAATGTGTCTCTTCAAGAGAAAGCTGATTTAGGTAATTTATGAGAATAAAATGCTTTTAAATTAGTCTCTTCTTAAAAAAAAAAAAAAAAGTAAACCATGCCTGCAGTTATCATCAACTTACACCACAAGAAAGATAACGATGTGCCTGAAAGCTAAAAAGCTAAGAGCTTTGTGTTCTTATTAATGCTGCAGAGTATTTGTGGAGCCATCCAATGTTGTAACACTGATTACACGACCTCACATTGGGTCTAAAAAATATTCTCCAGACTTATTGCCTCCATAACAGCATTATCTATAGAAATTCTCCAAAGTCAGCAAGGGTGCAGGGTGGTGGCATCTCTTTGATAGAAACCACAAGTATGCAGACTCTGTCTGGAAAAGCTGCTGGTTATGTGGAGTCTCACAAGGGGTTTGATGTGGCTTTGCTTCTCTGGGACCTTTGGGTACTGGTGGCTTGGGCTGTCCTTGCTCTTAGCCAGGCAGCAGTTGGCTGTAGCTCTTCATCTTCAGGCATACAGAGAAGGTCAAGTGGAAATCTGCTTCCACCTTTTCCCTTTCCTCACAGCACTGGTTGCAGAAGGGAGTCCCCCAAATTGCATCACTCTTGTTAAAATTCACATTAAAATTCAGCTCCCTGACATGGACATCACTGCAGTAGGAACTCCCTTCCATTTGTTTATGTGTTTAAGTCAAAAATAAGAGATTGCTTTTACTTTATGATATGATTACCTCTGGTTTGGATTGCAGCTCTGTAAAGAGCTACAAAACCAGATAGATTCATATAACGTTATTATACATGCTTGGGATTTTTATTTAAAAATTGTTCCCTTAATGGCACACTGATTTTATTTGTGTACTGAATTTGTTTTAACTGTCCCTGCTTTAATCTTGCACAAAATATAGCCTTTTAAATCACAGTATTTCACTGAGAAGCAGTAAGAATGTCATCTGCTTACAGGTATTATATGCAATAAGATGTATTACTGCTATTATTATTGCCATTACTAGGGGTGTATGTTATGCTGTGAATGTCATTTGATGTGCCTTGTGGGAATAAAAAGGCAGAATGAAACCAAGCCTTTTTGGCACTTCACCCTTTTGTTTCTTTTCATATATCTTTTTGTTCTTTTCAATAAGTGATTGGTTTTATTTTGAAGAGGAGAAGGAAGATGACATCCCACTAACACTGTTATCTTGGACAACTTCATCAGGAGGAATGCCACTCACTTCAGCCGGGATCTGGTTAAGTGGGAAGTGGCAGATATTTAATTTTGAGCTCTATATATCAGTGTTTTCTTGGCCTTTTCTATATGTGTGGCATCCTTGCTTCTTCATACAACCCTTTGCACTTTTGTAAGGGTTGAACCCAGCTACAACTGTCTTTAGCACAGGTGAATTTGGCAAAATCCCATAAAGAGAAGATTGATTCACATTTTTCCTTATTAAACTTTTTTTCACTTGTCAAACAACAATTAAGGCAGAAAATACCTGCTACAGGTATATAAAAGTTCAGCTTTTATATGAAGTTCCAGCTCAGGCTGTTCGCCACATTTGGAAGGACAGGAAGTTAAAAACTGTTAAAAGCAATTTTCAGTTTTCCTCCTGAAAACCATTTTGCAGCTTTCTGTGAGTAACAGAATACAATACAAATAAACATCTTAAATACACCACTGCTTTATACAGCTGCATGCTGTTTCCAATGTTAGTTGTCCATTCTGATATGAATTGTCCTGCATTCACGTAACTTCTTTTTTACTTGCTACTGTTGTGCTCAGAAATCTGGTTTTGCTAGAATTTTCTACCTTGAATTATTTTATAGGTGTCTAGAATCAATTGGGAATTAATTTAAGTAATTCTGATTTGTTCAATTTTTTAAGGCAGCCCATGGCTGCAAGCAGCACCACAGATTCTCATTCCAGCCCAGAACATCTATTTCTTTCTGTTCCTACTGATGTCCTTCCTATGACAACTACAAGTGATTTCCTTTATCCTTCCCTCTTTCCACCACCAAGTATAATTTTTACTGCTACACAGTGTATAAAACTGACAAAATCATCACAGGCTTTAAATTAGCAGTTGTTGCCAACGTTTCACCTTCAAATGAATGTAGCTTTTAATAAATTATATCAAGTCTAGGAGAGGTACCATCGTGATTCACTCTGGAACATCTTGAGTGCTGGGCTATGCCAACAGAAATAATTAACTTCAACAAGGCTCTCTATTAAGATGCAGCATGCATGATTAAAGGAGTGGCAGTTTTGAACAAATGGTTCAGCATGTTGGTGTCAAATGGAAGAATTTTCCCTCCTCCACTGGCTTGGCAGCCACGGGACCAAATCACAGGAGTGCAGACAGGTGCACAGCAGCATTTAGGACTTAGGAAGAAGGCAGAGCAACAGTTTACTTTTGTTGTTAGCTGAAAAGAGACAAAAAAAGACTATCCATCTACAGCCATGAAAATGATTGGGGGTGAGCATTGGTATAAATAATGACAAATGTAATTAAAATACTAGCAATTCACTGTATGAGCGCTACCTCCAAAAATAAGGGAATTCCCAAAATATACAAAGTGATTTGTTTCTTCTGTCTCACACAAGCCTGTGGAGATGTTTAAAAGAAAATTTTGTCTTGAACTGGCAAAGTAACAACTCTGTTTCCCAGCTTAAAACAAAAATTAAGAATATCAATACCTATCGCTATCGATACCTAATGCTTAAAGATTAATTTCCCAGTGCTAAGTATTTATTCAGAGGCTTATTTCCTGAAATAAAATTCCCAAAATTCCTCTCAAAGTGTATCCTTAACTTACAGTTTTGAAAGTGAGAAAATAAATAACCAAAAAAAAAAAAAAACCAACAAAACCAAAACCCACCAAAACAAACAAAAAACCAAAAAACCTTTGGAAATTTATGGCCAGACACTTAAAACACTTCCAAATTGCTAATATAAATGCCTGGCATTAACAAGGATGAGGCCTGTACTTATAAAAGAGATTCATCAGAGGCCTTAATGCTATCAAACCTCAAGAGTTAAGCAGGAAAGGACAAGGAGGTATTTAGGATGTGCATTAATGACTAAGGCAAGCATCGCCTTGCTATGTATTCCTCAGTATCTCAAGGAACAGGCACCTTGCCAGAGTGGCCTGAAGGAAGTGAAGCTTGCCCATGGAGAATTGCTTTTCTTTAAAAAAAGCACCTTTCAAACAAATTCATTACAAAACCATCTGAGTACTCCTGACAGTCAAGCTGGTGTGTGAGACAATGTCAAAATATTCATCGTGAATGAATTACCAGATGAATATATTATCTCTTTTTTCCTCTCTGTCTCTTTTTTTTTTTTTCTTTTTTCATTGTTTGATTATGTGCTGAATGGAACTCCAGTGAATTTGGCCATTCTCATTGACTAAGTAACCCACTTTGAATTTGGTTTTTGAGGTGTGTTAGTAGAATACTTTGAGGCTGTGGGTGGAACAAGGGTCTCAGCAAAGGACTGTATAAAAATTATGAACAGAGAATGGTAACAAATTCCTAGTGCCACTGTAGACTAAATTTCCAAAACAAAATCCATGTTGGGAAGGGATCTGTAAGATGAGCAATTTTTTTAATTGAGTCAGTGACTAAATCAAAACTAGATTCAGGTCTCCTGGAAGTTGCTTGACTAATGGTACAGGACAGGAGTAAAGTAAGAATGATAAAAATAGGAGGTGAGTCAAGAATACATGGATGACTTACATTAGTGTTTGAGGACAGCAGTGAATAGAAAATCAGGTAGATCATACTGACAATACTGAGTTTTGCAGGTTCTGGTGGGGTTTGGCTCACAGGGAGTATGAGATTTTTCTGTTGCATCATTTTTACTGAAATAGTCTAAATAAGAGAATGAAGATGTAAAAAACTAGCAGATAGCAAAGGAATAGTAGCATTATTATGGCCAATCCACCAACCTTCAATATTCCCAAAAATGCAGTAGCAAGAAAGATGTGAGGAATAGTAAATGAAAACAGGGGTTGCACAAATGCCCCTAAGCTGGCTTTCAATAAATTTTTCACTTTCATATGCTTTTCATATCTTGTTGGCTTGGAGTTTTTCTGTTTCTATTTGTTTTCTGTAAATGAGCAATTAATCAAATCTGAGTTAATGAAGCTTGCTTAGTCATCCGAGGTCTGTAAAATTTTGCCAGGAGTCAGCATCTTTGCAACCTTTGAGACTGAGAGAGTCTGGCACGACAGACTTTGCTGACTGGCTCTTCCCATCATCTGAAATTCCATTTATCAGCTCATTTCAGGAATCTTTTGAAATGTAGGAGAGATGAAGACAGATGAAGACAGTGTCCTGTCAGAGTAGTTTATATCAGTTCATTTAGCCTAAGGATTGGGAGACTTAATCACCTCTATTTGAGGTTACAGTGAAATATCATACTCTCGAATAAATAATTAATTGGGGGGGGGAGGTATTGATTAAGAGTAAGTCTGAGAAAGGGCTGTTACTCTCTATATGACAGTTTAAAACTGGGGTTAAGTCCACAGGGAATTATCACATGTATGGGCTAAAAACTGAAAGTGCTGCCCTGGAGTTTGATGGCCTGGAATACATTCAGGGCAAAAAAAACCCCACTTTTTCCTTGTATAAGCTCCATCTGCAGAAAGACTGAGAGTCACTGGAGAGGGCACATTTTGAAACACATTTTGACAAGGCAAATGTGATGTCCTACTCTCAACAACTATTTCCAGCAAGGAAAGGAAATTCCCAGGGAAAGAAGGAAATCCACACCTCTTGGCCCTCACAGATGTGCAGCAATCTGTTTGCCAGCAGAACTTCATCTAATGATACAGTTATAAAAAACAGCACAGAAGTGTCTTTTGACACACACACTCTCCAGTAAAGCAAAGGTTTATGTCTACCTTGATATCCAAGCCAAAGTTAGTATCAAAGATTTGGATTAATATTTTTATTTTTATTCCGAAAAAATCCAAGCAACTCTCCTGGAGAAAAGCAGAGAATGAAAAAGAGTCCTCCAAACTCTATGAGTGTTTTCTCTCAGATGCTGGTAACATGAAGCAGTTGGCATTTCCTTTAGCAAATGTGACTGAACAATCAGTCCCCAGAACCAAACACATGGACCTCTAGATAGGAATTAAGAACTAAATTCTCAGAATGAAGCCTATAACAGATTCCTATTTTTAGTGCATTATTCATGGAGATGTACAACCAAGATGTAAATGGATTATAGGATTACATGCTCACATCCTCTCTCCTGGGGAGAGAGTTTGAACTAAAGTCGATGTAATGTGCCACCTCCTACTTTCCATTCCACTCTTCAGTCTCTCCTTGTCTCCATCTGTTTCAAGACCATACATTAAGTCACCTTTTGTAATGTCTCCTCTTGCATAAATCCTTTCACAAGCTGAAATGTATCTTAAGAAATTAATTAGCTCAAGTAAATCAACCATGGGACCTTACACCTACCTTCTGCATTTACTCCTACCTTCTCACAAGGTCAGTGTCTCTTTCCTGCTATGCAATTACCCATCTCCTGAAATAATTTTAGAAATTCTCTATCACAGGCCAGGATGATGAATAATGTGGTCAGGAACTGAAATCCTTTTCAAGTTTTTCAGAAGAAGATCCATTCTACTCTAGAGGCATAGACAGATTTGGGATCTGTTCTCAGTGTCCAGCAGTTTGAACACCTCCATCACACAGGTTGCAGTTAATGTGTTTTGGGGCCAGATTCCAAAACATTACCAATTAGTAAACAAACAAGGAAATAATTTTACTTTCTCATTCTGAGGTATTTTCCTCCATATCAAGGAAGAGTTAAGTACTTCTGTGTTTTTTTTCCTTTCTAATATTCTCTCCCTGATTGGGATCACCAGTGCTGGACACTATCTAAAGAATCAAGGATTTGATGTAAAAAACTTGCTTCTTACATCTTTTTTGTTAAACAGAGGCATGAGGATTACACATTAATCATAGGCTGTTAAATATATCAACTAGTACCTGTAGTGAACAGATGATCAATGTGCAAGCTGCACCTTCAGGAAAACCAACAGTCAGGTTTTGGGGTTTGGTTTTTCTGTTTTTTTTTTAAATATATTTTATCAGAGAATAGAAAGAAAACAAGCACAAGCTCCCAGCTTTATAGTCAGAGCAGTGCATTTTACTTCTCTCCTCTTTTACGGTTCTCTGAGCCTCAGAGTTTAGCAAGGTTTTGCCTCCTACCAACACATATTTTTCAATTATTTTGTAAAAGAATGGCTAAAATCTGCAGACCTCTCAATCTGAAGGCACAAACATACCTATTTGTAGGTTCCAATATCTAAAAAATATTTAGCTAACACTGTCCAGCAACGAAAATATTAGAAACTACTATTCTCCTAGCAGCTAATTTATTTGGTTTATGTCATCCTTATGGGCTATGCCATCCACAAATACATCTTTGAGGATAAACTGAATTTAACCTCATTTCATACACAGGTTATTTTCTGAAGAAGGATGTAGTCCCTAATCCACTGGCTTTAGTTGTTTACAGCAAGTGACTCTTTCCAGTTCATTTTTGGCCAGTCTGCTGTGTGAGCCATTTCTAGAAACCCAGAACATTTCTTAGAGAAGCTGCTCACTAAAAACTGCAAAGGCCAAGGGAAGATGAGGTACTACAGCAATTGTAAGGGACCTTTGGGGAAACACAAATCAAGCCTTTCTTCACTCACCAGACACATGTATAACCATAAAACTAAGAAAATATTGCAAAATGTTATCCCGTCAACCATGAACACAAAGTTAGAAGAGTTCTTTCACGAGCCACCTCCTTCAGATTCTCTGGTTTTGACTTTTATTTATTTCTTTGTTTGTTATCTTGTCACAGCTGGATACAAGCCTTGTAGTTAAAGCATTCTCTGGGGCAGCAGTACCAGAAATAATTAAGTGAGAGAAGCTGGTACCCAGTGGAGTGGAGATGGAGAGCAGAGCCTTCTGCTCCTCTGCTAAGCACCCTCCAAGGCTGGGATAACAGCAGCAGGACTAAACTGGCCTATTCTCCAGTGGCTGCTGTTTGCAGAGCTTTGGAGGGGCTTGAGAGATGAAATGTGTTTTCTGAGAGCTCACAGTGAAATTATACAAAGAAGGGCTCTTATTATACTGTCATCCTATATCATACCAGCCTTGGAAACGGGAGCACTTCTCTCGTGCCTCCAAAACAACCATATTTTTTATATGCATGTTCCATTTTAAAATGCCCTCCCTAATCATAGTTTTGCTTAAGTAAATCTCCAAAATACCTACCTAGTGAAATTTAAAAGTGTGAAATCAACATCTCCCACAATTCTGATATAAGCAGACTAAAGATCTGGCTAATGAATGCCTCTAACCTCTCATCAAGCTATCAAAAATGTGCCTGTCTTGCACCTGAAATTCAGGTGAACACATTCCTGGTTTTCTCCCATCCCACAGAATAGTCCAGCCCATCCTCCCCCTCAAAAAAAGCTCCAAACAGATAAGGGGAAACGGAGTAGACTCCCAGCCCCCAGTCAAAGAGAAGCTGGCAGCAGACCTGGAGTTGTTGCTCTGCCAAGTCCCATCTGAACTACAATATTGGTACCTCTCTATTAGCAAATACTACTTGTAGCATTTTTCTAAGACATGCTCCCGGATCTCCTGGTTTTATTGGGTCTATCCAAATAAAAGTCATTGCTGCATGAAATGCAGAGGAAGAATAAAGGTTCGTTCATAATTCCTAATAAGAATGAGGGGTTTTTTGGCATTAATTTATATCACACTAAACTATAAAAACTGTAGCCCCTATTTTCTTTGCATATAACGTTTGATTATTTCCTTTTCATTTCTGAATCAAAAAGCTAAAGGAATTATCATCCCAGTGCAGTGCAAGGCTCTAATCCAGGGTCTTATTTCTAGCAGTAGCAAGAAACAGGGGAAGACGCAAAATCTCAGCCACATGCTCTTCCTCCAGAGGTTTCCACTGAGCTGCCAAAGCTATGGTGGGGTCTGCCTGTAGCCTGATAATTTATAAGCCTGCCTACACACTGGTTTTATTGTATCTTGGATATTTTTATTTGCATCTATTCTCTGCTCACATCAAAAGCTCTACCTGGGTTTTAAGATTTGGGGTTTTGAATATCAAGAGGCTCAGAAATTTAGACACTTCTGGCAATCTTGGCAAGCCCAGAACATTCAGGAAAGAAAACTGGATTTCTGTACTTCCTTTTCCTTTCCCCTCTTCTTTACCTGGGAAGGAGGAAAGAAGATGAAGGATAAAGATTTTCTCGTTGGAGCTTCTTTTGAGGTAGCTAATTCACACATTTGCACAAAAATTGAAAAGTTTACTTTAAACAGCTTACTGTGGTAACCCTTTGCCTCTCTTCTTTTCCCTCAAGTAGAAAATCTGAAAATACAAACACAAAAAATGCTTTAATGAAGTTTTCAAAAGGTAGAAGGGGTCTTGGGGTGAGAAACAAACAGTTCATGATGCTGTTTGAAGTCTCACTGGAAAGCACTTCTGTCTTTGCTGGGCAGATAAAGCTTCTTAAATGACTGTATTAACATGGCAGCCAGAGTCTCATTTAAAAAACCACCATGTTTTTTCATGAGTATATCTGCTTCTTACACAGAAAGAAAAAAAATAAAGTGGGACTAAGCTGCAGGAAAGTGCAAGCAGAAGGATGTGCTACAGAGAAAAAATACATGAATACAAATATTTGTAAACTGCCTTCTTTACAGCTTCCACAAGAGTAAACATGCCAAAATCCACTATGTGCATATCCTTACCACACCCTGGATATTGGAATGATTTTTCAAAAGGGTAAAATCACATCGGGGACCTGAAGGCAGTCCCTTGTTTCATAACCTTATTTTCTTGTCCTGTACCAGTCAGTCATTTTGTGTGCTCTGATTTATTCCTATTAGAAAAACAAAACACAGCAGAAGAAAGAGCAAAGCAAGAATTCATCTCATATTGATCCGAGTCCTTCCATTTAACTCATAATTTCACTTCTTCAGAGACAATGCATTTCTGTCTAGGCTTCAGCTAAAATGCTCCAAGAGATGCATTCTAAACACATGCCACCACCTCTTCAGCTGGAGAAAATGGAAAAGGCAAAAAAGCTAATGGAAGAAAAGCTGAGTATTTCAGAAATCTGTATTCTGCTTCTGCAAACCCAAGGGAATTCAACAATTCAGCTAAAAATGGGTAGTCATTTGGTTTTGGTGTTCTTCATTTGCAAACCTCCGGAATATTTTGAGCTTTAATCATATCACTAAAAGGAGACATTTTCTGCATTGTGATTCACTGGATCACAAGGGCATCATCTGTACTTGGCCAAAGGCTTTTCATGATATAAGTCTCTAACCAGTATCATCACCTGAAATACACGTGTGCTCTTAGGTGAATAGAGAACAACAAACTATTGCAGTACCATGATTTCATATCAGGATATCAGATAATTGCTATATATATTATTTTACTTACTACCTTGTGCCAGGAAATTATAATAGAAAGGTGTTAACAACAGCTGGGGCTGAGGTAACAGACTTAAAAATGGAAGCAGACAATGCCTCTGGCATCATTAAGGTGATTTTAAAAGCAACTCATGAGATCTGTATCATAGAATCATAGAATTAGCCGGGTTGGAAGGGACCTCAGAGATCATCTAGTCCAACTGTATCTTCAGTGAATAGGAATTATCAGGATTAACAATCTCCTATGCTGGAATTTCTTTTCCCTCTTAAATAAACAAATAAAATAAATACGAAAATAGCTCAAATGCCTGATTAATTTGTTCACTGAATTTTCAGTTTTGTGGATAAGTCAAATATATACACATTGGTTGTAAATAATAGTAAGTTCAGTATGCAAAAGGAAAGAGTACAGGGAAAATACGATTTTAAAACTATTAATTTCAGAAACAAAGTATAGAAAAAAGAGAGGTAGGTTTCAAAAAGATGAAGCAAAAAAATTCCCTCCAAGCCCTGGTGGAGCCCTTGAAAAATACAGGTAAAACAGACAAAGATGAATCCTATTCTTTGGATTATATTAACTAAATCATGATTTCCTCTTTGACTCTGAAAATTTACTTGAAATGGAACATTAATTTCTCTAATGGAAAGAAACTGAAACAATATTGCACTTAATGGCATTTCCTTCTGACCATACGGGTACATTTCCTTGTTTTCTTTAGGTTTTATTCCTATAAAAAGCACAGGCTTTCTGCAGAGTAAATCAAAACAGCCTTTTCCTTTGGGTGACTGGGAAGAGAATGTGCAATGTGAAGAAGAAGAATATGCTGGCAATACTGTGTTCAATATTAAACTCAAAATTTACTGGAAGATTTCCAGCGCTCTCTACTTACAGGAATTACTCTAAGAAAAAAGAATTTAGGGTGACCAAGTTGATTTTATTGGAGTCTTTTCCAGTGCATTACACTGTAATAGAATGCTCATTCATTTAGAGAGAAATTCATTTCCTAGGCTCAATTTCAAAAGGGGTCATGCTTCCAATGATTAAATTGTGTACAGAGGGCAGTCACTTAAATTCCAAACTGTTAATTTTATGCAAAACAGAATCCTACTGATTTCCTTCACTTTCTCAGCCTTCAGCTGAAGTTACACACATCCCATCAAGAATATGAAATATATTTTTCTGTTAACAGGAAGTTTAAAGAATGGTGCATAATGTTTGAGCCTACAATAAGCCCATGTATTCAAAGGAACAGGGAAAAAAGAACAGGAATGGGGCTGTTTACTGCAGATCTTATGCTTCCAGCCATAGAGTTCAAGAATTCTCCCTGATGGTTTTTTATTACTGAGTCTATGCAATTACCCCAAAGTGTTCAGCAATTCTAACATTACCAAATATAAGCCCTCATTCTTCTCTCTTGCATGGAAATTTTAATGATCTCCAGAGCTGTTTCCTCTTACTCATCTCTCTCTTGAGAATCTGTTGTCACCACCACTAGAGTGAAGTGCCACTACACAAATGGCCAGCTGAAGACTTTACAAGATGTTACATGATTAGAAAAAGAGGAACACGCTGGCTACAGCAGTGTCTCAAGTCTTCAGGACCCTGTCACAACCTGCACTTGGTGTCTGTACCCTGTTTTGTCACCTGCAGGGGCAATGCTGGAACAAACAGGGCAAGCAAACCAGCTTGCTCTGCCTCCTGTGCAGAGGGCAGAGGGCAGAGCTCCTGGGTGATCAGGATGAAGCTTGTTTGGACAATAAAATCCACTCAAGTCAAGGGGAATATTTCAATATTTCTGTGGATTGGAGTTATACTTGAAGCTTCCTTTCTCACATTCTCGTAATGTGAATGCTGACCCATTGCTACAATCATCAGCACTGCCCTGACTTGCTGCAATTATTTAAAACTATAAAAACTCATCACCCATGGGAGTAATTTCTCTTTATTTTTAGGACATCATGTATTTTTAAATCATTCATCATGCATACCTGTGCTGCAAACATCACAAATGAGTTCTGTTTCTCATAATGCAGCCATCTGACAGCTATTCAAAGTGGAAAATAGAATCTGAAGGTTAGAACCACCAATGTAATTCTCTCCTTCACTTCCTCAAACTTGAACAAATATTGGTAGTAGAGAATAATGAAATGAGTTTTAAAAACACACCTTTTCTTCCTGAGAGAAGCACAAGGTATTGGTTCAGTTATACACAAATTTCATGAGATGTTACACATGCTTCACAAGAGATTAACTTTGCACCCAGAGCTGCAATGCAACAAATTTGCTAAATCAGATTTTCAGGCATTTCAAATGGAAAACCTTGAGTGACTGCCCAACTTGAGCAGCAATTCAAAAATGATGCCACAAACAGGTAAACTTTCTAAAGGAGGAGACAGGGGCTTATGACATAGTATATAGACAAATCTAACTCAAAAAGTGTTTTAAATCACATGGGTTTTTTATGGGTGTGTTTAAAACTGAAGACAGTTCATCTGCCATGAAATAACCTGTCAGCTGGTTTGGCTGGGACACGTTGTCAGGAGTCAGGTAAAAGTTACTGTTTTACCAGTCTCAGGTTAGAACACAGGAAGCAGAATTTCTTTGTTCTTCAGTTGTTTGGGGGTTTTTTTTGTGTGGTTGGGTTGGTTTGTTGTTGTTGGGGATTTTTTGTGGGTGGTGGGTTTTTTTTGTTCATTCGTTGCTTTGAGTTTGTGAATTTTTTTTCCCTGAAAAAGCCTAGACAAATGTTGTCTCCCTGGGATATCTGATGATATAGCAAGGACTCAATGTGCAATCCTAAATTTGACTCTGCCTTTTGAAAAAGTTGTTTTTTCCTCCTCATGGGCTGATTAGAGTGATACCATTATACTTCAAATCCAATCTGTACAATCAGCGTCAGCAAAAAGACTCATTTAACTTATCAAAATCTATTTAGGCTACCCAGAAGTGACTTGATTACAATGCATAAATATATTCAGAGGGAGAAGTTATCAGGTGGTAAAATGACTATTCAGTCTATAATAAAGGAACAGCAACAACTGCTGGATGAAAGATAAAGCCTGAGTCATTCAAATTAAAGTAAGCTACTAATTTTTTAATGACTGCAGAGGAAACTGCTGGCACAGGCTGGGTGGGGAGTTTGTAGCAATCACCTTTGTAGAGATTAATAAGGACTGACTGAACTAACATCCAGCAGCAATTGCTTAGGACAAGCTGCTTCCACCTTGGAGTAGGAAGGTGAACTTGTGTTCCTTTCCTGACACCCCTTCCAGCTCTCCTTTCTTTTGTGGAATCAACAGAGAGAACTGTGGGGCTTCCAGAGGTGGCAATGGCCAGCAGGATACAGATGGCTCAGAGGAGCTTGCCCACTCCCCTCAAAACCCAATAAATCTGGGTAACTGGAATCAAATCAATACTAGCCTCTCTGATTTAATTACAGGAAAGAGATTTAAAAATGGGATAAGTGTTTTCCCAAATGCTGCAAGATGGTTTTAGGCATTGGAAACTGAAAGGCTGGAGAATCACTGCCTTTGGATCTTCTCTGCTGCTGAGCCTGAGGAAGCATCTCTAGAAAGCTGAATTTCAGGAACTGAGCTTGGACTTACTGTTCATTTCTGTAAACAAAAATCAGTATTTCTCCTTTTAGTCTGCATTCTCTAGGGCAAAGACCTAAATATGGAAAAAGGAAAGTATCACTACGCATAACCTTAAAATTGGATTAATTTCATCTGTACTTAAGATACTGAGAAATGTTTTGCAGTGCTGGGAGGGAAAGCACTGATCCTGAAGGGACTTTGCACATTGCCAAAACACAGCTCAAAATGCTGTTTCAGAGTCTTGGGAGTGCATACTTGGCTGCACTTGCAATCTTGCTGATAAGATGGAGTAAAATTTTTTTTAAGTACAAAAAAAAAAAAAAATAGAAAAAATAACCATGTTTTGAAAACTCACAGAACAGCAATGCAAGCATTACTGGAAAAGGTAGGATTGTAAAAAATAAAACCAATACCAAAGGATCAAAAAAAAAAACCAAAAAACCAGCTGCTGATACTTCAGATTTTGGAGCAGCTTTTCTGAGCTCTGGGGCAGTTCTGAGGTCCATTGAAAACCCAGCCTGTAGTTTTCCATGTTTACTGGGATCTCAGCACTTGCTTAACCACCTGCATTATTCCTTTAAAGTTCAGGTCACTTTTTTGATATAGGGAGCAATATCTAACTTGATCCACAGAATCACAGCGAGACTCATAGGCTTGAAAGTTCAGGAAGAGTTGAGAGTTGAACCAAGGTGCATCCCAGATGAGCTCATGGTCAGTCACTATTCCCCACTGTGCTTTCAAGGAGTCTGTGTGTGTGTCAATGAAAATTCAGGAGTACCAGCCAAGAGGAAACAGAAGCAGGATGCTCAGGTGCACAAGTAAATTCATTTTAAAAAAACTGAGCAAGTATCTTATGGAATAATTTCAAAAACTTACACAGACTCTACAAAGAGTATCAAGATTTGCAGTAGAATTTAGTCTGAAAATCATGAAGTGAAATACCAGCCCTGCCTGAAGTGTTTTCCTAAAGCCCCTTATCCAATAGCTTCCTTCAGGCTTCTCACTTGTCTCCGAATAGCAGCAGAAAACATTCTGTATAAAGAGCACATAAATGGACAGAATCCATGACTTGCAGAGATTAGAAATTAATTTTAAAGCCTTGCAACCCCCCATATTCATTGCAAAGTATGTGAAAAAATAACATTCCTTGCAATGACTCTGCTGCTGCTCATGAAAAATATCTTTTCTCATCACTGACAAGGCAGATATGCAGCTGACATCTGCTCAGCAGTTTAAGATTGCTTTGCTGACACACAAAAATGAGTTTCACTGTGAAATCAAGATGATATCATGGGCTATTATAATAAGTTGTTAAAGCCCATAAAGTTGTGGTAATACTTTTCTGACTTTTTCCATCAGATAGTTATCATTCTGCTCTCCTCTCTCCTTCCCAGTCACTAGTTGTAAGTTTATCTTCTCAAGAAAATACTCAAAGAGAAAGGATTTTTGTGTTTTTAAATTGCTGTTTCCTACAATAAAACTAATTAACATCTTGCAGTAAATCAGGTCTCCTTAGATTTCAAATGAAGCTGACCTATGCACAACAGGGTCTTCACTTTAGATGGAATGAGCTCATTAGTATCTTTTAATAAATGAGACTACTGGGTGATGCTGTGCATTCCACCTCCCAGAAGGTGCTGGAGGGGAAGAGGATAGAATAGGGAAAATTATTTGCTTATAGCATGCCCCATACCTCTGCTCTTTTCCCCCATTCAGCAACAATTAAAAGATGACGAAGACAGAGGAAAAATAATTGAGAGGCTTAGAACTTGAGGATGTTCCTTCTCCAAAACTGAGCTGAACTACAGAGGCACTGGTGAGCAGTAGGATGTCTCACAGCATCCCTTTAGGCCAGGCACACACCTATCAACCTTGAGGACCACTTTTTTCCCCCTCAGCTCTGTGGTGTCACACCCAAGGTGCTCTCCCAGAGCAGAGAAGTTAAGAGAAATGTTGATTTTACATTACACCAATTTAAGGCTGTACGTAGCCCATCATCACCTTGAAACTCAGATGAAGGGGAACAAATTAAGTTGCCTGTCACTTCATTCACAATGCAAATCTCTTTAGCCCTCCTAAAAGAGAAGTTGAGGAGGGAAGATTTCTCAGACCTAATTGTTCTTCAGCAGGGTTAATACAGTCAGATTTCTGAGTAAAAAAAAACACCCACACACAATATTTCCAAAGGTGCTCATCTTGTGCCTCTGCAGATAACCCAGGTTACCTGAGAAATTAATGAGACATTAACACCAGAAACACCCAAGACATAAAATTTTAGGTTAGGTAGAGTGTGTAACAAAGGTTCCAAAATGGGTTTTTGCAATGGAAAAGTAGAGGTCAGGGCAAGAGTATACCTGAGGAAGGCTACCAACTTCCCTCTTTTGTAACAGATTTGGGGAACTCCAGAGAAAACACGTGTAAGTCTAACTCTAAGGAGCTGCTCAGAAGAGGGCCAGAGAAGAGTTCTGAATAGCTTGAAAAGTAAGGAAAAAAAAAATAATAAAAGGAAAAAAAAATAATAAAGAGAGCTCCTAGTGAAATAACTGACTGGCTCCTCTAGGCACTGTCTTTTCATTCCCCACCAGCCTTTTGTGCTGCTCCCTCTATTTGGGGCAAAAGCTGGATTTTTTTGTTTCTGCAGACTGTCCAGCTCAAAAAAGACCCCTAACAAAAGATCCCATCTTATGAAAATGAATATCCATATTTCTAACCTAAATAGCAGCAGTAGTCCTTCTTTCTCCTGAGATCTCCCCATGCAATCCCTATTAAATTAAACCAGAAAACTGCTCACTCATTCCTTTTTAAAGTAGCAGATTACCCATAATCCCCTCCCTAGGAATTAAAATTTTCCTTCCCTTAGAAGAGGGCTCAGTCAAGTCATATCTAAAAAGAGGCCACCTAGAGACCTGTCATGTAGGATTAAAAAGTAAATAAAGGTAAAGCCCTGGTAAAAAATGTTGCCTTTAATTTCCTCAGTGACGAAACAGGGCCTGCAACAAGATGGGTACCCAGTTACTAAACTACATTTCCCAAGAGGCCACAGGTCTCAGATAAAATTTTCCACCTAATTTCCTGCTATAAAAGGCTTTGTGGCCAATTAAAGCTTTTTTCAGATGATTCAAGAGGGTGGTGATATCATTCTGCTATTATTACTTAGGTGAGTAAAGACAATAGCTTCTTAAGAGGGCTTTTTGCCTTTTTTTTTTTTTTTTTTTTTTTTTTACCTTGCTTTGCAGTCTTGTTTTTTCTCCTTTTGTTAATTTTGACTTTTATTTTAAAAGGTTATTTATTTGCATTTACAAGAAGGTGGGTTTAAGTTAACTCTTTATGCTAGCATGACTAAAATTTTCTGGTTTTCAGTCTTTAATATCGTAGGGTTTGAGTTGCAGTGAAATTCACTGTTGTGCTCTGGTATGAAGGAGTCAAACAGCAGAACTTAGACTTCAAGAAGAAAAATCTCTAAGCTATTTACCAACCATTGCACGTGTCTGTCTTGCTTCAGGCTGCTGGTCAAAATATGGTTTGGGTTAGCTAAGGATCCAGAGGCTGATGTGTTTTTCTGAGTCTACATGTGAATATATTTGCATCTGCATTTGAAAAACCCACATTCATTAATTGCTCTAATAAAAGGATGAATAAAACTGAAGGATAATGGAAAGGGCTTTAATTAACATGAGAGTATTATCCTTTCTATAAAGTATGTGTAAGGAACTCATTTGTTTGTAAAGATCTGGCAATTTTTTTGATTGTCTGCTATAAATATGTTTTGGGGTTTTTTTTATTCCTTGAGATTGAAGGTGATTTCTTGCCAAACCATGGCTAGTTTCTGTACATTTGTATTTAGTAATTGGAAGAAAAAAAATGTTTTGAAAGTCTTTAGGACTAAACTTATGTTCTCACAGATACTTTGGTACTCACAGACTCAAGTATTAACACTCTGCACTTTTAGGCCCTAAATATTAAGGCATAAGATACCTTGAAATCACATTTTTTAGCTTCCTGTCTTGAAGTAGAGAAGTTTCTTTTTGTACTGTAGAGATTTACTATTACTGCTGATAAAGAAATGCAAGCACACAATTAGTGTTAGTTTTCAGCAACAGCTTCAAGACAGTAATCTACCTCCTATGTTCCTTGTTATTTAACAAGGCACCTGCTGAGAGATTTTGTGTGTGGAGGTTAGGTATATTTAGAAGTACAGTCTGATTTAAATATGTGTTGTTGAGATGTGATCTACTCAATTTAAATGCAAAGCTGATATAGAAACACAGCTCCTCCTAATGAACTAATATCTAGGCTTTAATTTAAGTATTAAGCACTTCCAAATATACACACTTAATTAAAATGTCAGGGAAACCTCTTGTAGACTGCAAACAAGGAGCTTCTGCATTTTTTTCCCCTACATGCCCCATCCTGACTTCTCCACATAACAAAGCAATCATTCCAGTGCTGCAAGGTTTACTGATGCAAGGGCAGCTACTGCCCAAGATGTTTTACTCTTCCTTGACAAGGATGGAGGAGGAGGAGGATTCTTCCAACCTCGTTGCTCCTACAGCTTTGAAGAAATGGGGGAGCAGAGTGGGGCTTCCAGATTGTAGCAGCTTCCTCTGCTGTGTCCAGAGCAAGCAGGCCAGCAGCCTGGACTTAAATCAGCCAGAACAGTCTATGGGCATATGCTGTCAGAAATGAATGCTAATTGCCCTGGCATTGACAGCCTAATAAAGCTGATTGGGTTTTAATTTCTTGGCACTGGGAGTCCAGCTGCATGCTGCACAAACAGCAACATTACCCAGGTGTCACTCAGGCTGTAGCTCCCTTTGCCCAGGGAGATTTCCACCCCTTCTTCCCAGGTTGCTCCTTTCCCCATCATTACCCCTCTGCCAAAACCATCCATCCAGTCATCCTGCTGATTTCTCTGGCTGGGGGTTATTTTTCCTGAGAGTTGGATTTTTCTGGAGAGCAGCACAGAGAATTGGGCTTCATCTCTTCTTAGTTGCCTCTTTGGGGCTTTGCTCATCCTTTCAGCTTCTGGCATTTACAGCCAAGAGTTTGTTGCAGGAATTGGGAGGATAAAGTAAATTACTATTCATCTCTCTGAAAGGCAATACTGCAGTTTGCCATTTTCTCTCACTGCTGGCTGTGTGTTGTGACATGCTTTTGTGGATTCTAAGTGAAGTCAAATGTTTTCTGGGAACAGAGCAGATTTTCTGACCTGCTACAATCTGTGTGCCCTGCACACTGATTTGCCCAGGCAGCTCAGGAATATTTGAAACCTGCCTGTGAATGGCAGTGAGGTGAGGCTATGGGAACTGGAAAATGTTTGTTTTGGCATTTGGCCATCTCCCAGACAGAAATAGCAAAATAAATAATCTATCTTCAGGGTCAGGAATGTCTGTGCTGGTTATCTTCATCTTAAAGCTTGGGAGTTTAATTGGCTTCTACAGCCAAATACCACCAGACTGAGGTCAGCTGAGGCACTGCCTGGTTATGAAGACAGGGTGAATTTTTTTATAAAACTCACTGGAATTCATTTGCAATGATGATGCCATGGAGTGCATCTGCCCAAACATCCACCAGCAGTCATATAGCAGAAGACAGCTCAGGGAACCTCTTCATAGATTTCCGTTTTCTTTTTATAGTCTTGTATATTATCACTACCTTAACACTGGAAATCGTTGTATTTTAATTTTTATTTTCTTGTTTTCTGAACACTGCCATTTCTAAGGTTTTATGATGTATCCCCTTTGCTAAGTTCAACTCCTTACTCCCTAGCAAAGGAAGTATAACTAGGTAATAAATTAAAGACATCTTTTTTTTTTTTTACTTTGTCATTAGTATGACTTGGGAAAGTGATGGACTACAGACAACTTCGATTTTGTGTGTGTGAACCTGCGGTCAAAGTAAATCACTTTCTTCTATCTGAGTTGCATTTTTTTGGTGATTTTTGGGTTGTTTTTTTTTTCGCATTGCTTGCTTAGAAGACACTTTAAATGTTTGATTTGGAGTCAATGAAAGTAAAGCAGATAGCTAGCTGTGCAGAGATTTTTTTTCCCACTTTTTATATTTGGCATTACTTGAAAAGGATATTTTTCTCTTCTTACAGAGAGTATTAAATTGGGACCTAATCTTTCTTTGCCTCTGCTGAACTCCTATTACTAACCATATTAATTTTGGATATATCCTTATATCACCAGATACTGTTCCTCTGTCTCTGTCCTCTGTTCCTCTGTGTCTCTGTCATTACTTGCTTTGGTCCATCTGACCAGCTCATCTTTGGAAAAGCTGAGAAATAAGATAACACACACTTGATGCAGTTTGGGAAGCAGCAGCAGCAGATCTGCACTTGCTTTGCACTGGTGTGCTGTGCTGGTTTTGCCCACTCAGTGGTGTAGCCACCCTTTGTGCAAACTTCCCTCATTTTCATTCACAGTCTGAGTCAAACAGATGTTTGCAAAGATGCTTAGGTTTTTAAATGGTTAGTGAGCTGAGGTTCTTGCCTTCTACTTTATACTCCTGGCATCTTTTATTTTAGCTGTATTATGAAGAGAACAACTCTGGTGTCCCATTGAGAGTTTCTCATATTCAAGCTGACAGCTTATCCACAACAACAGGGCAGTGAGCAATGGCCCATCAGAGCTACCAAGAGCAGGAAGCAATTTAAGATGTATTGAGTAATGAAGACCAATGCACTCTCATCTCCACAACTACATGGAAGCTGCTCTAGAATTCTGTGACAAATATTCTTTAGCAGTCCAGCTGCAAAAGAAATATCTTGTGAAAGAGGAGAAATCGAAAGCTTTAATTCATCAGCAGTGCCTCTTTGATGGCCTTTGTTATTTTTTTCAAATTTAGTCAGATAAATGAATATAGTCCACATGTCAAGGTCAATGGTACATACACTTCCCTGAGGTAGCTACACTAGAAACACTATATTTGTGTGGGGAAGTATTGGTCTCTGTCACAACAAGTACTAAGAACATGGGATTTTTTCCTTAGATCTCTATATTGGCTATACATAGTATTTCAGTAAACTTTTTTGCAGGGTAAACAGTGTTTCTGGTTGAAAGATCCTTGAGTTGCAGAGGGAGCTTTCCCTTTTTATTTGGCTTTCCATGAGGCCTTTAATGCTGAACTAGGTCTGTAATTTATTAAAGATAACACTTACACACTATTAGTGTTTATAGGCAGAGAAAGAACACATTGATTCAGTCTGTAGGCTAAATCAATGCCATGCAGGCTTGAAGAACAGTAAATCTCATTATTCTAATTTTTCAGCTAAAGTGATGGGGTGTTTAAAAGCATGATGGACAAGTTAGAAAGCAAACCAAGGAGCAGGATCTGCTTGGTTTATGAAAGGACTGAAAAAAGGACAAGTGAGAACATGAAGGTTGGAAGATATCAGATAAAATAGTGTAGTAACACTAATCAATTGGAAAAATTGTGATCTGACACCTGAGAAACTGAACATACGTGTATGAAAACTGATGATTTATGTTGTATGTCTTGTTCTGAACGAACCCACTAATTAATGAGTATCTGAACTCTCTGAACTAATCTATCTGAGTGGTGAGTTTGGACTCAAACTTTGGTGGGAACAGACCAGGAGTGACAAGAATTGGTGGCTGAGATTCCATGGAATAATTTGCATTAATATTGGCTGCTGGGTAAAGAGCAAGGTACAGAAAAATGACAAGTGGGGCATGGGCTTGGTGGGAGGTGGAGCCTCCTGTGGGAGGAGCAGCTGCAAAGAAAATTTGACCTTTTTTTTGGGATGTTGAGCTGTGTGCCTTATTAGTAAAGGAAAAGAGAGGCATGCTTGGAGCACAGCTGGGAGATTTATCTTAACTTGGCAGCCATGGAAGTATAATAGTTGATGAATATGAAGATGAAGTTAGTTCACTTAAAGAATTACTTATAGAATTTATAACACACCCTGGTTTAGGGGCAGCTAGGAATAGAAAATCTCTACAGTCTTCCATTACAAGGTGTCTCTTTGACCATAGAGTTAAAAATCACTGTTTTTTAACAAGCCAATAACATTCCTTTCTCCTGCAAACCATTCTGGTTTGAGGGAACAATGCTTTCTAGAATTAATGTAACTATGCTGGTTTGAAAAGTACTTTGGAAGCTGCAATGAGTTTCTCACAGCTTTCAGGTTTGTGTCTCTCCTGTTGTATTTTACTGTAGCTCTGAAATGACAAAGCTGCTCTGAAATGACAAAATCTTTTCCTTGTTTCAATGTACAAACAAGTATATTGTGTCAGTTCACTAAATATAATTTATTTACAGAACTATTACTAGCAAATCAGATTAAATGTGACATGATGCTTCAATTCTTGGCTTAATCAAA
This sequence comes from Heliangelus exortis, assembly GCF_036169615.1. Lineage (NCBI taxonomy): Eukaryota > Metazoa > Chordata > Aves > Apodiformes > Trochilidae > Heliangelus > Heliangelus exortis. The sequence goes on along the minus strand of NC_092436.1, from coordinate 5,849,124 downwards.
TACTTTGGATATTTTTTGAAATGCAGAAATAGATCTCAATTATTAAGATATTGTACTATTCCCTAGAATTTTCAGGAAAGGCTCTTTTTTCCCCAGGTATTAGTAGAAAAAAAATAAGGGTATTGTTCAGAGATTCTGTATGGGCTTTTCCTTGTTGTTCCTTGTTGTCACTGCCATATGGTTCATACATTTTAAGTAGTAAGAAAAGAATGTAAATCTCTGGATATGTGCTATATTAGTGTAGTCAAATAGATAAATGAATTGCCCTAAAATCTGAAAGTGCCCCTTGAGATTCACTGAACTATTCACAACCTGAGTCTGACAGGCAATGATTTAGCCAGACCATCTATAACTTTTATTTGAAAAACAAGGACAATTAAAAATAGGATGAGGCATTTTGGTTATAAATTACTCTGGTCAAGAATGTAACTAGATTTTTATTCCAATGCCTAAATGAAATATCTTCCTGTATATCCAGTGAGTTTCATTACAGCTTCAGTTTTATTACCTCACTTTGAGAGATTTAAACCTTTTCTTGGAAACGCATTACTCTTCAGAAAGTGCAAAGGAAAGTGAAATACAATAATAATTTTTTGGGGTGGGGGGGAATAACACGAGAGAAGGAACCAGCTTTTATATTTAAGATATAAAGATATAAGATATATTTAAGACTGAACCTCTGTGTTACTATTTTGTTGAGATGCTTGTACACTGCAGCAGTCTTTTTCAAAACTCAGGTAGGGCAAAGCTTTGAGACTCCAGATGTGCCATAGATTTGTGCTATGGTACCTTCTTCCCACATCATAAACATTTCCAGCACAGTGGTCACTATGGGGGGTTCCTTGGAGGGTCCCAGTCCAAGTGACCCCCTGGCAAAGTTGCTGCATGGGATTTGATTTGAGTGACCTGGAAAATAGTGCTCTTTGCTTTTCTTCCCTTTCTTGCTCCAGTTTTCATCAATGCCTGGACACTTATAAATCCAGACTGTTTTGTGCACGAAGGGTAAAGATTAATGCTTCAGAGGAGGTTTATCTTTTTAATAGTGCTGTTGAAGGCTGAAGCAGTTTACCCACAGTTTAAAAAAATTGTATTATAGATATTTTCTGTCTGAAAATTATTTTCCTCCTTGGAAATGTGTATAGAAATATAATTAGTGTGTTGGCAGAAAAAGGTGAGGTTTTTTTAACCATTTTTACTGAATTTGTGCAGGGTCATGTCTTGAAATGTAGCTTAAAAAAAAGGGGGGAGAAGGTCAGGGGGGCAGAAAAATGAAAGCAGAAAAAAAGAAAACAAGCTAAGAATGGGGATGTTAAGACAACAACAGAACAGTGAAGAATTCTGAAATGGAATCTGACAGTAGAATTTAGATGCAAAAGACACAGGATCAGACTTTAAAAATTAATAGTACCCAGCTGCCATGTGTGTTCTGCATTTATTTTGGGAGTCCAATGATTGACATGAAAAATGATGGGAAAAAGTAAACTGAACTAATGACAGACCCCTCTGAGAAAAAAAAAAAAAAAAAAAAAAAAAGGAGGGCTCCAAATGACAAGTAATAGGAAACCTTTTCTTCTAGAAGTACCTACAGAAAGATATAGCAATGGAATAGCTAAAAAAACAGCTCAAAAAGTGTCAAACACTTGGCAAGTGTTTGACTGAAATTGAAGTTTCATTTTCAAGGGAGATTAATTTTTCACATATTAACTGTTCTTATTTGACTAATGAAAGACCCATAGGGGAATATAAAATCTTCATCTGTGAAGAAACTTCCAAGACAGATCACTTTGTAGTTAAAATAACAGGAAATGAAAAGTCAATGGAAATTGGACCCGAAGCATATGAAGAGACAAAGATGGGAAAAGATGAAGTTAAGGAAATTAAATGACACTAAAGAAAGCAGCACCACCTTGCAGGAAGATATTTCATCCCTGTACAAATTTCTTCAGCCACCACAAATACAGAACTTGGCAGATTGTGGTGTGCTGGGGATGTGCACAGCCCAATGCCACGGACTGCAAGTGTTCTCATAAGCTTATGCTATGGATTATGTGCATGGGTATTGAAGACAAGGGCAGTTTTGTCCCAAAAACCTTTGCCTACCAGCTCTCTACATCTTATTTCCTGCAATGTTGCCCACTTGCCAAGATCATCTTCTTTTCTGTAGGTTATCTGAAGATGAGGGGTTTTAGGGAACCTGGTTATCTGAGGCACTGATGGTACGTGTGAAAATCATCCCTTGCTTGGGGATCAGGGTCAGTCAGGCTACAGCACATGAAACCCATTATTCTGTGTCATCCCTGGGTTGGCAGCTGCCTATAATCTCAATGCTGTCATGTCCAGGCTGCTGCTAGTACCCAAATTCATTAGCTTGAGGTTTGTGTGATTGCTTCTGAACTATGCAGAAGCTGATGTTCAGCACACCCTGACCTTTCCTGTTATGCTTTTAACTCATGTAAGCACTTCTGATTTTTTTTTCTCAGCCTATTCTAGAACTCAGATAGCACGAGGTGGTGCTCAGATAGCACGAGGATGAAGTGTTTCTCAGCAAAACTCAGGTTGAGTCAAGCTGGAAGTACCAAGAGACCTTGTTCTATTTTTTTTTTTTTTTTCTTTTAAAGGATTCATCAAAAAGCTGAAAACCAGCACACCCCAGGGAACTCCTGTCTTCCTGAATGGTTTGAGTCAGGCTGGCCATGAGTCAAACTGGTGGGTGCAGAATGAGCAGTGTTTTCAAGCCTGATGCCGTCATTAAGCAATCTCTTCTGATTTAAAAGGTTAGCAAGCAAACAAATAAATGAGAGGTTTTCTTTTGCCTCCCAAGAACTCGCACAGTACAGCCTCTGACAGAACTGTACATATGTGTGCACACAGGCACGTGCAAAATAAATTAAAATATCCATCACAGCTAAAAAATAGGCTTAAAGCAGACCCTCCCATTTGAAAAATGAGGAACAAAAAAGCATTCTTTGCTTTATTGTTTTTAAGGCTCACTTCTTAAAACAACATCACTGAAGATGGTGATAGTAAACTGGTTGTGTAAAGGAACATTCCCAAGAGCCAGATACCAGCAAAAAACATTGTCAGTGAATAAGAAATACAGTCTTCTGGTCACAAGGAAAGACCCCTTCACTGTAATTTGAGGAAGAGCAGCTTTGCAGCTATATAGTTGTTTTTTGCTCTTATACAGAAACTGCTCTGTTCTTATTAATACTGACAGTAGAAATCTTTAACATATGTTTCCTCTCTTGGATGCTCTTCATTATGGGATGGGAGATCTTTGGTGGAAAAAACGAATTGTTTAACACATTGTCATAAGTACACAAGCAGCTTTTCTTTTTTTTCTTTTTTTTTCAATTGAGTACTAAATTGCTACTTTATTTTACAGAGCAGTAACATATGTCATACTACAGAGTGAGGATGTTGTAATGTAAAGTCAGCTCTTCCACAGAGAGAACAAGATTTTAGAAAGTTTCTGTGGAATGTGCTAACTCCAGGCTACTACTTTGGAGGTGCTTTGGGAAAACTTTTGCTAAGGCTCCTCTCAGTGACAGCACCAGGGATTGGTAACTGATGCTCCTAATCCCCCCTTGAATCAGTGCAGTGAGAAACTGGAACTTGTTGCCCTGAGCTTCATCTCTGGAGGAGTGGCTAAGGAAAATGTCCTAAAGGCTTCCCCCAGAACAAGATCTGTCATCAACCTCTTAGATTGGAAGAATTCCATTGATATTTCTAAAAGGTGTCACCCAAACCTGGGACTGCTTAGCAATAATGTGTCCTACTACACACTCAGCTACATTGCTCGGCAGCCTGGCCTCAGTTATAGCTGTCTCAGCACAGATGGCTTCCCAAAATATTAATCTCAGCCTTTCTTTGGTTATTTTACTCACTTTAACTCCCTTTTGCCCTCAGATATTTCTCAAATAGACAATGAGCCCTGACAGCAGGGTTATGCCAGCAGTTTTTGGTAGCAGTACTGAAGCCACACAGTGTCCCTGCACATCCTGACTGCAGCTGGTACCTTGCACAGTTAGGGCCAGCAGCTGGTACACCCTGGAGAGAAAACCTTGCACATGGCCCAGGCTTCATTTCCAGTCCATTTTTGCTCCTTGGCAGGAACTCCAGAGTGATGCCAAGCCCACAGACCAGCTCAAGATTGCCCCCATGTCATGTCATGCTGGGTTAAATAAGATTTGTAAAAAAGGCATGAGTAGGAGGTTTCAGACAGCTCCTGGAAGCCATCAGCTTAGGTTTACATAGGCAATGTTTGCCATCTGCATGGGATGCTGCATGGCCAGCTCTTGTGCCCTGTGCTTCTGTGAGAAGCTCCCTCTCACAACCCCTGCCCACAGCCTGGGCCAGCTGCCTGGCACTGGGAAATACAAGTGCTGGGAAAATACTGCCTGCTAGCTCTGGTGGTCTTCACACACAATGTGTGAAAAGCTCTCCTTGTGGCCATGCACTTAAAGTCTGTAGAAAGCTTTGACATGTCAAAAGCAGCATAAGTGGCAAGCATTTTTACTACTTTTGTGAGCATGAGGCCAAGTTCTAATAGGTACTTAAGAGATTTCATTCTGCTCTTTAAAGCACATTTGGTGATGAAAAATCTAACAAAACCCCAAGTTCCTAGAACAAGATCTAATACTGCCACTAAACTGATCAGTTTTTCTTCTGAAAAGGAGAAATAAGACCTTCATCTACTTGAAATACAGAGCACAGTCAGATGATAATTGTAGAAATAAATAACAAGTGCATGCAATCTTCCCTCATCTCACTTTTCGTTTTGTTTTCAAAACTAATGTATTTTTCATTCTTTCATGCAGTCCATTCTGCTGACCTACTCAGGCCCGGGTCTCTGCTTGCAAAGCAAGCCCAATTGACAGTAAACCCTCTGGTTCCAGATCCATAAATCTACTCCCATAAAAGCCTGGATATTGGCTCAGAGAGAAGGCAATGAAATAAAAATAACAGCAGAAAGGCATCTTGAGTGTTTTGGAAAAAACCCTCCATTGAATGCAAAATTATAAAAATAAGAAAACCAAACTGAGCAAAAAGAAAGGCATTGAAAATTAATTCTTCTGTCCCTCTCAGCTCTAACTCTGGTGATGTATTTTTCAGCTCCATCATCCAAGTAATACCTCTACTGAGAAGCCCAAAAGGACTTCAAGTGTAGAATTAAATGGGCAGCTTTCTACCACCTGCTCAATCCACTACAGAATTACATCTTTTCCTTAGGAATATTGATGTGGGGTTTTTTCCACATTTTTTACTAAGCCAGAGCTAAACCTGAAACTGCACTTTAGGATGGGATTTGGGGTTCCTCCTGCTCTCTCCTCTTTCTGTAAGGAGCACTGGTAGCTGGGGAGCCATCAGGAAGGTGAAGTTCCTGCTGCTTCCCACCACTCCAGCGAGGCTGCGTCTGCAGATGCCCTGGTCTCAGCAGGACCCGCAGGGACTTCGGGAATTGTCACCTCCGATCCTCCGGAGATGCTCTGGATATTCCCGAGCGCCACCTCCTGTCACTTTTTATATGACAACCCTGAGCTGGGATCGCCCGGCAGCGATTCCTGGGGAGCCCAGGGGCAAACTTTCCCCCTCCTCTCCCTGGCCCGGGTTGGGGGGGAGCTGGCCGGGAAGTGCCAAGGGGGGGTGAGGATTCGCTTCGAGGGTAGCCCAGGGGCTTGGATTGAGCAGCCTTGCCCGACACACGATCACCTCGGCTTTTCCCCGGGCACAGATGTTGCAGCCGTAGCTGAGCAGCGAGGGTCGTGAGCGGGTACCCAGCACCCGGTGCTCAGCGTCGTGCTCCGTGCTGGGAGCTGTTTGTAGGAAGCAGATAAAACAGGCAAGGTTTATTCACTTCTTTAGTCACTGCTATTAGAAACCGAGGAGACTTCGAGCTGTGCTTGTGTAGCTGGAGAAGCTGCAGAGCAAATAACTGAATAACACATTATTTATAGTTGAGATTCCAGGCAGACAGGTATCCCAAACACCCCTCTGCCGGGCTGTCTATCACCGTTGTATCCTGGGAATGTATGGCTGACAACAGAACAACTTATCGTGCCTTCTCTCTGCTTGTAATAATCTCAGTAATTTACTGGGGCTGTATATTAAAAAGCCTTTCCCTACTGCTGGTATTTGCATACATCCATCAGCCAGCTTGTATATGTGGGATGGTAGATGATTTAATGCTGCCGAGAAGGCTTAAGATGTGGATAAATGTTTTTGTAAGAATTATTAATATTGTCATTGCAAGAGTAAGGAGGCCAAAGGCTCGTCCTAGACATAATTACTGGCTGAAGAAATCTGGGAAACTTCACTGGCAAGGTTGTGGGGAGACATCATTGTATTCAGGAAAGATTTTAGGAGAAGAAATATCTGATCATGCAGAATATAATTTCACTTTAATAATTTTTAACCCATATACAAAACCAAGTTTATTGAGTGATTTTTCCCAATGCATATGCAGTTTCAGCCTCCAGATAGTACAAAGCTGAATATTTGCATGAATAATCTGCCTGAATGAGATCTGTGCCTGCCCTGGAATACCTGTTCTGCATACAGCATGGCAATAGGGGATACCAGGAGTGGGAGTAGGAGGGCACGTACCTGTGGCTGGGACAGGAAGAAATTCAAGCCTGGACAGTCTGTGGAGGTGGAAAGCAAAGAGATGAATATTAAATGCTGGTACTGATTTAAATTTTTTGAAGAAATTACTTTTGCTGGTATGAAGTTTCTCAACTACAATTTGAGTGCAGATTTCTTTTGGGGGAAAAAGGAATGCAAAAGCCTGGTAGAGAAAAAATATCATTAACTTACAACTGCACCTAGGCAAGCATGTTTTTCTTCATACAAATCCTGAAGATTCAGGGAATCAGCAGAAAGCAAACATCACAAAACTGGAGTTGTGTTCTCTACAAACCCTGTTTATAGCCCTCTCCCTGACGTCCCAGATCTTTTTGATCTGACTTCCCAATTCACTTAGACTGAAAATGGTTTCCTGGATGTAGCATCAGTGCTTCAAGGCTTTGAGATGGGAAAATCTTTTACTCCATATCTATGGTGCATTTGTTGCAGAGATTTTTAATGGTTTGAGAATGCAAACAAGTAAAAGTGATTTAAGAGATGTATGTTTATTGCTAATGTGCTTTACCTAAGTCAGAGTCCCAGCTGTTTGTCTGAGTAGGATTTACAGCAGATCCCTGTGTTAATTAATTCAATATTACAACATACAACAGAGAAGTAGAGACAATTCTCTACTCTGCTCCACTTTCCCATAATACCAACTGGTTTTATTAAACTGGTTTTTACACTACCAATGCACAGAAAGAATTGGAAGGATTCTGAGCCTCCTTATCGATGAATTTAACATTATAAACAACTACTTTTTTCAACAAAACACTTACTTTTCCTACCTCAGCACTGAGAGAGGTTTTGAATTACAATAAGTGCCTGGTGCTTACGCCCACCTCTGTGTTTCATTTGCAGCACAAGATGTGCCAGTGAGTCTCCTGCAGAAATCCCGTGGGTTAGGAGCTCAGCCAGGGCCAGAGGGAGCCCCATTCTTTGCTCTGTCTTTTTAATCAGTTGTCTTCTCTTCTCCAGGGCATTGCCCAAACGTGTCAGGATGTAAGACCTTAAGAAAGAGGAATAATTCCGACTGGTTCACTCAGAGAAGTGTGCAAACCAAATTCTTGCTGTGTAAACTGGAGTTCCTGTTGGGATTAAAAGAGCTTGGCCAATTGATTCCTAAAGGCCTAACCTATTGACTCTTGCTGCTGTACTATTTTTGTCATGGAAAATTAATGTTTCCTGTTGGCTTTGGCTTAGTGGAGGGTTGTTGAACTAAAAGCATTTTTTAACATGTCACTTTGCTCTTCCCTATCTGCAGTCCAATGTGTCTCAATTTCCATTTCAAATACAGCTCAGATCTGTCTAATCTTTTGCTTTTTCAACATTTTCAAGGAACTGTAAATTCCACAATTTAATTAATAGGTCAAAGAGGCTGATCCTTCTTCATGCAAAAGAGAACTTTACAGTGACTAATTAAAATTGCTATCACTGTTCCAACCTCCTAGTTAGACTTCAGCATGGCATATTCTGCTAAGGACCTTACAGAGTGCAAAACGAAGTTGGTTAAACTTAGAGAAGCAAAAGGAAATGTTGTTCTTACAAATGGGGGAACATCTTTTCCAGTATGCAGAGACCAGTTTCTGAAGTACACTGTCAAGACTTACGGTGTACTTTAATCTAATCAGCCTAAATATTCACTCTCTTAGGCTGTGCTGACATATGTCTCTGGGGTTCAGATAGCTTCAAACCACACACAATTTTACCTTAAAAATGGAGGAGGAACAAAAGTAATATTTACATAGACTCTGGAAAGCAGCAGTGCATCAGTCTCCACTGGTGCAGCTCTTGTAAAAGCAGCCAGGTTATTGGTAACTAAATACCAGAATTATGTTAACATGCTTTGGGTATGCAGAAGACAGCAAACAAATGAAACAATTCTGATTTGAGATGGCATCAGACATACTAGGGGGAAATCTTTCAGTGTGATGGAGAAACATTGGTAATTTTGTCACTGGAGATCTTATTTATGAATCTTTAAGATGTTAAAGTACTGACAAAAATATTGAAAAGAGTTTTTCTTTGAGGAAGAATATATTGGTCTCTCCTATCTTGTTTGCTTGGGTCTTTAGAGGACAGGTAATAATGGGCTTGGTTCTTTTTAATATAAACTTCAGACAGGTTTTTTTGAAAGCTTTTGTGGAGTGATAGCATTGTAATTATTATTATGGCTTGGCTAATCTGTGTTTAAAAGGCTTTGGTTTTGCCTTGAATCTCTGCATGTGTCACAGCCCCAATATCCCAGTGCCTGAAGAAGGATAAATCTAAATGTGTTATCTGCTTTCCTATCAAGATGAATTATCTGCTTTCCTATCAAGTAGATGTTCAGTTTGGAACTAGGGACCTAAGGCCAAAACCTCAACAGATGCTTGCATGTCAAAATGAAGCTGAAACATTGTCTTAATGATGTGGCTCTGGAGGTGACCTGAGGGCAGGGATTCCCTTGATGGGAATATGGTATCACGTTGCTCCCAGTGACTCAGCACTGCTCCAGCTCACTCCAGTTCTGCACTGGAATCACAAGTGCTCTGAGATCATGAGCCTATAGCCTCGCTGTCAAAATTTTAAGGATGATCCTTAAGGAGCCCTTGAAGGGTACTGCATGCTGTAAATCTCCAAGTGCTATTTTGTGACTTAAGAGTGTTTTTTTTCAGCAAACACAGGACTCACTCTGCCACAGCCAAGGTTACACTCAATTTATTAGCACATTAATATGAACCATCTGCATCAGGGCCATCATACTGGGAGTAGTGATGAGCATGTCTGCTCTTCCCAACTGGTATAGAAAGTTTACTTAGGAAAACCTGATCTTGACCACTCACTTGGATCAAATGATGGGTTTTGGAGAGCTCATACAAAAAGTGCAGAAATGCTCACGCCAGGGGTAGTGTGATGGGAGGCACAAGGCATTACAAGTGGTAATGCTCACCACTGCAGTACTTCATTTTTAGATGCCTTGTGTGCCTTGGCATTTGTGTCTGCGATCAGCAAAAAGTATTAAAGACTTTCTCCCATTCACTACATGGGAAGTTTGGATGCATCCACCATGTACACTGCTGTGCAGAGCTCCCAGAGGGCCCTGCATGGTGTAAAAGCTCCAGGTTGGTGTGCTGTGGGAATGCCAGTGTAGCAGCAAGGAATGAGGGGAGCCAGAAAAATGGAAGATTTTGAGTTATTCTCAATTGAACAGATCTGTCATTTGCTATGTGATTTCATCTCTGATGCATTTCTCTCCAGAAAATACCATTATTTCACTCTTCAAAAAGCTTCTCTCAAACTCCTGATGAGAGGATTCCCTGGGAGAAACAGCAGGTGAAGTCCCGGCAGTGGATAAAAGAAATTGTTTCCCTTCATGCACTTTAGAAACCTCAGCTTTAGCTGTTTTCCCTCTTTCATCTTTACGCACACGTCCTGTTGCTCGCAGATCCGCCCTTCGGTTAAAAGTTTAAATGCTGACCAGCAGGAGTCAACTTTAATCACCAGGTAAAGGCCACTGACAAACAGCTTTCCCAGTACAGATCCTGTACATTCTTTTCCCTTTCCAGAACACATTTAAATTTTGAATTAACCCTTCTGGTCCCCCCACCAGAGTGAGATCCAAACAGCATTAACCATCTGCTAAATGACTTCACAGTGCACTTTAAGTGGCCAAAAACCAGCAGAAAGTACCATCAGATTTGTGACTCCAATCCTCCTCCAGGCCATGGTCACCCCTTGTTATATTTATTCCCTTTTGCTGCTTGATGTGGAGTCCTGGGCTTCCCAGGCTGCCAGCCTGGGGATGCTGTGGGTGGATGCTCTGTGCAGGGCACAGACAAAGCATGGAGGCTGGTTCCCTGCAGCAGTCAGCAGCAATTGTCATGACAACCAGCAAGCTGATTACTCAATTACAACATTCCCTTTAAAAAGTGACACAAAACCAAGGGACAACACATCTTTGGCTTCCTGTGGTGCTTGATTTTCAAAGCACCGAGCTATGTTTAACTTTTTAATGTACCTTGTGATTATGTTTGCCAACCTTGTACTGGATCTCTTTTTTTTTATGTCTTTTTTTTTTTTTTTTAATTATTATTATCATTATTATTATTTTGTCCTCGTGTTCTTCACAACGCTGAGAAAGTAAAAAGCTACTTAATATATACAGGCTTTTTATTGCAGGAAAGCATGCAGGTGCAACCAGCACCAGTGTGAAATCTTTACTGGCATGGAAGGACTGTGACAGATGCACATTTGGGAGAATGCTGGAGCAGTGACCGATTTAGCAAAATGTGCCAAACCTGCTCTGAGAAACCTCAGCAGAGCAAGTCATGCTGCAGTCTCTGAAACTGAGTTGTTTCTCCATGCCGTGCAACCTTTTAATACTTAACATGCTCCTGGAGGTTCCATGATGCTGTTCCCAAAGACGATGCATTTTTCATCCCTTGGTCTGAGTAGAGATTGCTGGATATTTTTCTACAACAAAAGAAGGTAAAGAGCTAAACATACACTTGTGATAGTTGGTTTCACTGTTTTGTTTAGGTCAGTTCAGATTTATGACACCAGCTGTGTATAAACTGAGAAATTTCCATTTTTTTTTTTTTTTTTTTTTTTTTTTTTTTTTTTTTTTTTTTGTAGGGATATAACAGTTTTTATAGTACCTTGAGGGCCTGGTGAAGGTCTTCATCATGTTGGACATGATAGAGGTGGACATCCTGTACCAAGCAAAACAAACTAGCCAGGCTAATGCCAGGGAGAAGACTTTACCCAGGAAAATATCACTCCATTTTTCTTGTCCTCTTTCCCCTGAGCTCTCACTGCTGACCACTGGCAGAGATGGGGTAAGGGCAGCCTGTTTACCCAGAATATTATTAGGGCAGAGCAGCAGATTCTCTACAGGGGAAAGCTGAGGCATCCTTTAGTTCAGTCTTTAGTTTTTAGAATGAAAACAGCTTCCCCACCCCTCCCCAAGCAGCAGAGTTGTAACACTGGGTCCTACCCATTCAATGAATGCTACATAAGACAGATGGGTACACGACCCTTCCCAATTCCTCCAGATCCTCTTAAATTGTTCTGTCTGTAATATGAAGAGCAACACCATGTTAAAGGGAAAGGAAAACCACAACAAGTGAATGGTTCCTATGAATGTATTTACTCATGCCCTGTCTCTCTTCAATAGTTTCCAGCTAAACCATAGTCCTCCTCAGAGAAATGATTGATTAAATCAATAATGCTGATTATTTCAGCATTATGATCTTTGCGAGCTGCATGTGATATTTTATTTAAAAGCTATGAAAATATAAGTTGATTCTCCAACCCATGGGGCAGAGTAACTGAAGATTTGTTTTCCCAGTCATCTCATTTGAGTGTGTGATTGAGCTGTCAGCCTGGTGCTGTAGGGACAAGGCACCTGGCCTGACAGCCATCTGTGCAAGATGGTTCAAGGCGTGACTTGCACAGGTGTTTGTCAAGAAGGCAGGGACAAGTTCAGAACACCAAATTGCTACTTTCTGCTCCTCATTTAATGAGTCAGCTTCCCAGACAAGCACACTCCAGCAAGCAGAGGGAGAAGGAACCACAGGAGCAGCATTATCTGAGCTGTGCTACAATATAGTTCCTCCCCCACCGTTTACAGAGGAGCAGAGATGTCACCTATGGACAAATGCCAGTGAGTGAATAGAGTAGGATGAAGGGCTAGGACAGCATTTCTGCCCCTAGCCCTGGCCACATGGCCTGTTGTTTGTTCCTTCAGAATATATTTTATTCTGTGGACAAGCACATATGCTGTGCTGGTAGAGATCACCACCAGCAATAGGACTTATCTATTTTTTGAACTTTGCATTTGCAAGCACAGTGTTATCTCATGCCAGTGCCCTACCACAGAGGTGAGAGTAAGTGACAGTGCAAGTGCCCCGATCGTGAACCTTCAGCTTTCCCTTTCCACCTTTTTACCTTTGCTTTTTTATTTCACTGCTGAGCCATAGGATTTTGGACCTAATCCATCCTGGACTTTCCTAAAAGGCTCTAACTTTGAAGCTGAATCTAGCTTGTCAGTAGATCCCAGTAGGAATATAAAAAATGTGACATATCTGTAGTGAGGTGGAGGACTTCTGCTGACTTTTGGGCCTTATAGAGTGCATAGGTAGATCAGCTGAGTATCTCGGTGTGATGGTATAACTGCAGGCAAAAATAATCTTGCTTTTTGAGAAATCTATGCTTAACGGCACCTTGTCCCTTTTCCTTCTTTTCCTTAAAAAGTCATTGAAAACCAAAGCTGGGAAACCAAATCTAATAATGGGCAAGTACTTATCTGCTCCACACAGCAGCTATGTAACTAATGTATATGATTGCAGTGTAATGGGTATGACCTATAGTGTCTGAAATGGGTGCCATCCTGCCTGCTCTGAGAGCATCAGACACAGATAAGGGTGTTTTTCAAAGCCCTGGCAGCAATTTCAAGAGGATTCAGCCTGGGATAGCTAAACTTCCATTTTATATATGTTTACACCATATACAACAGGACCTCACTCAGATGTGATAAATCTCTTGTGAGGAGACCAAGTTGTTTCTTCTCTTTTGCTCCTGCATTTATCCTTTTTCTTCACCCTCTGCTGCTTTTTGCTGAGTAAGACACCAAATTATACAGAACCATCCTTTCCCTTTCTCCCGACTCTATTTATTTTGTAAATGTTAATGATAAACACTTAGGGGATCGATTTGATGTGCTACAGTGCTGTGCATTTGCAAGTTTTCTCAGCACACCATTATTTTCCCTCATGGTGATAAAGCCATGCTTCTGAAGACATCTTCTGGGAATGTCTCCTGGGGATGATAAACCACGATGCCGGCTGAGAGGAGCAGAGGCCTCAATTTTAGCTTAATATCTGGTTTTAATTTTATATATGTATTTTTGAGAAAGTGGAGTTTAGACAGTTTAATAGACTGGAAAAATAATTGAGACAAAGATTCAACTATCTTTCCCCCCTCTAGGGAGACAAGAGCCATTTCATTAGAGACATACACGGTAAGGAAACCTGCACTGTTACAATTAGAGCTTTTGTTTTGTGAGAGCATTGTAAAGGCAGAATCCAAAGAGAAGTGACACTTCCTTTCCCCTGTGGTAGCCTTAGAGTGAAATGGGACTGTCAGGTAATGACTGCTGTCAGGTAATAGAGACAGGAACCCAGGAGGCTGAACAAACCTCATGCTACAGAGTTACTGCCCATGCAGCTGGCAATGGATGAGTGCTTGCATCTCCCAAGCATGAGATCTGCTGAATGGATGTGGTCAGGAGCAGCACCAGAGGGCCCACAAATACAGGTCAATAGACTCAAACACATCATATCAGCTGCTTTAACAGCCCTCAAAGCAGCTGAGAGATATCTCAGTCATCTGCTTTGTTTTACCTTTCCATCCTCCTTCAGACCCCACCTGGTATTTCTTCACCTATGAGCTCCAACACATCTACAGGTTGTTGAAATCCTGTCCTCAGTCTGTAACAAGTACACAGTTTTTGAGTCAGTTTTTAGTCCTCATGATGTGCATTGTGAATTTTGACCTGGAGTCAGGCTTGGCCCTTCTGGTTTATTAGAGGAAGCAGTCACTTTTGTGTCAGTGGTACTCAGTTGATGAATTTCAGTCTAACATCTAGTCCACTGGGTCATGAAAGACCAAATTCTTTGGCATTTTTATTGAAATATGTTCAGCATACTTTCATACACTCACTGAAATTGACATTTGTCTTTAATATGTGGTTTATAATATCAGGAACAGAGCCAATGACCAATTAATTTTTCCAAATAACTATTTAGTCTCTCGTTTCCATATATCCATCTTTAATTATTGTAATATATAACGATCTCATGTACATGTAAAATAAGTTATTACTTCAGTTTAAAAAGATGTGATTATTATATAGAGCTTTCCAGCATTTATATCATCCTTGTCCTTCTGCAAGTGAACACAGTGGAAGACATCTACTTCCAAAATTTCTGCAGCCCTGGTTTCTCATAGTTTTCCCTAATCCAAGTGTTATTAAAACAAAGTAAAATCAGATCCCTGAAAATGAGAAGTCAGAAAATACAGCCCTGCTTGAGGGTCTCGTTTTGTTTTACAGCCTCATAACAGGCAGTGCCCTCTATATTAATTTGTGCTATGTTGGGACATTTCCTTTGCTCTTGTTAAATCATTATTAGCAGCAAATGCCCTCTATAAGCCTGGCACAACAATCCTGTCAAAGACAACAGATCTGAGCAAATCCTGATGCTCTGACCTGTGTAATGTTCTGCGGTTCAGTTCCTGAAACTCTGCAAATCATCTCTTCCTCTTAAGCTCTCCATTAGGGCTTCAATAATTTCTGAAGCAAGCAAAGAATCAACAACAGCCACTCCTAATTAGCAGAGTTTTCTCCCAGGATGTTATACAACAAGGGGAAGGAAAAGAAAAGGAAAATCATCTTCATCTGTTCAGTAGGAGCCTTACACAAGTATTTATTCACTTGGGATTCTACACATGACACAGAAGTGCTCAGTGCTGCACAGACACAAAATCTGTTGTGGGCAGAGGAACTCAGTCCTCAAGAGTGCATCAAGAGATAGTTACTTAAATAGATGCAAATCCCTGCGTGTGGAAGGATCTACAACCACCAGAAGAAATCCCTGCCTCCAGAGCATGGAAGGGTTGAGATCAACCTTGTCTTTCCAGTTGTTTTGGTTTATTTTTGTCACTTCGTGAAAATACAAATAAAGATGGAGCAAAGATGAAAGTTCAGCTTCTCTGTCCACTACAGTTTTTAATATATAAAGCTGAACTGGAGCACTTAATCAAAATGCTTCATCTGTGTCAACACTTCTGATGGCTTGATATGGCACTCTTAATGCACAACCATCCATCATGCTCCTGTAACAGCAAGGTGCCCCAAGGAATAATTTAGGGGCCTTCTCCCAGGAATATTGCTCTGTGTAAAGTCAGTATTTTATCCACTTCTCCAATGGGAATATTGCTTATGACAGTTTTATACAGCTGTGGTATTACTGCTATTTATCTTCAAACCCCTCAGATGATGCTGTGTCCTCAAGTTGACCTGGATGCATAAGCAATCTTGGCCTCTACTTCCACTCCTTAGAATAGAGAGGAAGGAGAAGGTCAAATCTGTGACCCTGGGAATATTGTCTTTGCAATCAACTTTTAGAAACTGAGACGAGACACTTTGAAAGATGTCTTTGCTGCCTTGTACATATTTTCCAGAGTACCAGTTCAGCTACAACAGAGTGATCCAGATCCTAGACAGGTTAATATCTTGCTAAGGGTGTCAGCTGAGTTCCTTTGGCAAGACCTTTGGGTTTAGCTTATCAGTTCTTCAAGTCTGTATGGAACTGATAAAACTTGACTTTTTTCATCGTAGCAGTAGCCTGAATTTGCAAAGATCTAAGTGTATAGGTTGCTAAGCCTCTTTAACTGATATCAGTGTTTAGAAAGGGCATTCATCATCTACTTTAAAGCAAGGTCTCTAACAAAGTCTACCAATGGTTTCTGAACAAGGGAGAGAGGGATAGAGTATTCTTTTTGCTCTGTTTAGCTTAGCCTTTGCAACTACTTACACAAGTATAAAGTCCTTATCAAATGCTAAAATGCAACCTCTACATTTTAGAAAAGGGTCGGTGTTTTCATGCTTGTTCTATATTATCCATCTGAAATTAAGGCTGATCTTCCAGAGTTTCACCTACAGCTTTTAATAGTCCAGTTTCTGCCTACAAAGGTATCTCAGTGAGAGCTGGGAAAACAGGATTTTTAATGAAATAAAAATGCAATAGTTAAATATGCTGGAACAACACATTTACAGCTGTGCCCTTTTCCTTCTTATGGGACTGTGATCATTAATAAAAAAGCAGTATTTGCAAAACTTTGAGGAATTAGGTTGCTCCAGGAATCCTTCGGTCCTGACAGGCTGAGATTGCTTCCATGTGGTTCTTTCTGAAAGTAACTTTACTGCAGATTTTTGATCCACTAGAAATGCCAATACTTTGCAGTTTGAGAGGAAGGAGAAAAAGGTGGTTAGAAGTAAGTGGGGGAGGGGAAACTAATGAAATATTTCCTCTTCTTTAATGATAGCTGCATTATTAACTTCTCATTACAGTAATTGCAGGTTTAACTAAAGATTTTCCCATTGTGCAAGCTCTGGAGAGGCTTTATTAATTTAGTAAACAGTTAAAATAATACCAAATGATGAAAGAAAAAGGGAAAATTACCACTTGGATACATTTCTTTCAGCTGAACTGTGCAGGATCAAGAGGTCACTCAGCAGAGATAATTGCTAATTAAGCTTGGAGGGGGCAGGCAGGCAGCCAGGCAAACATCCTTGTGTTTCATTGGGTTGCCAATAGATTGTAACTTCAGCCCTTGATTAAACTTCAGAAATGATTAATTGATAAATACTTACCCAGCTGCCAAAATGGTCAAGACAGAGGGGGTACTGAAGCAAGGCATTCACCTCCAGGCAATCTTCATAGCATGAAAACTTCATAATTTTGTCATGGTACCATTCCTGGTTATTTCATTAGTGTCAGAGCAGGATGAGCTCATGGCTCAGGTCCTGAAAAGGGAAGAAAATAACCTGAGTTTGGTGCTGGATCTACAAAAGATTTGCTCTCACTAGGAGGCATTTAATGTCTCTCTTCTTTCATTCATCATCTGTAAAGTGACAATTAAAGATTGTTTTCTACAAATATCCCTGGGCAAAGTTTTTTGCAGTTCAAATCCACACACGACAGATCCGAGGCTGAGGGGGACCTTCTGAAACTTTCAAATTCAGTGAGCAGTGAACTTGAAACAGTTCTTAAGATAGGAAGACATGGAGATTTATTGTTACAGTATTGATTTACAGATTTTAAGACCAGAGAGTACAATCAAATCTAAAACTGCCTCAAAACAGGGACTACAATTTAATTACAGCAACAAACCAGCTGGTAAGAAAGATGTAATCACCAAACACCAAACAATTTATTTAAACAAGAAACCTTTCATAGTTTTTTAGGTTGGTTTTTTGTGTTTTGTTTTGGTTTTTTTCATCTGGTGCTTTTGTGTCGATTCCATGAATGCAAGCTAAGATAGACCATTGTTAAGAACAAATATTCCATTACTTTTCACTTGACACTCCATATAACTACCATTACATGGTATTTATTTACTCATATGAGATTTGTTAGTAATGAACATCTGAATTTCTGAGGACCTCTTCAGCTTTATCAAACTATTGAAAATAAGAACTTCCATCACAATATCTCTCAAAGCCATAGTTAGAGCACTTCTTGTCCCAAACACACCTACCCCCAAGTTGTTCTGTCTTGTTGCAATCAAAACCAAGTAATGAATAGCATACATTCTTCTTTCTGAATTTGTTTAGGGAATAATTGCTATCTTACACAAATTGTAGTTTTCTGCTACTAAAAAGCAACTCACTGAGGTAAAAATATTGTTCCCCCAGTTGGAAAAGAGTGCATTCTCTTTGCAATGGGTTAATGTGTGCTTGCAATTAAATACTGAAACATTCATTAGTATGTTCTGGATAGAGGATAATTCTGCCTACTCATCTTCAAAGAGCATCACTGTGTTCAAAGAGCATCACTGTTATTAAGTAGAGAGATGCAGTCAGCAGTCCTATGGGGAGACTGTTGAGGTAAGACCCCTGATTAACTGGTGACTCACAAGAAACCCTTCAGGACAATGCTTGAAAGTGATAAAATCACCAGAGACAGTTTGGGGGTATGACAATAAGGTAGACACAAAGCACCATCCTCCCCAGTGAAAGCCATATTCAAAGTGAAGCTTTTGCTTGTGGACTGGATCCTGGCTGCACAGCAGCCAAAGCATCCTGACAGATGGGGAGCTGGATGACACAGAATGACGAAAATTTTCTACACTCATTTTCCTAACCTACATTTTCATTTATCTCCGGACTTCTTAACTTGCATTGTCTGTATTAGCCTGCCAGTAAGTTGGTTTCAGGGTGAATGGCAAATAATAAGGTATTTGGGTATTAAAACCTGGTTTTTTACTGGTCTTTTGATGTGCAGCGAGACTATGTGTGGGAATGCCAGAACATCCCAGGGAGCTGGTAACTATTCTAAGCAATCATAGAATCATAGAATCATAGAATCCTAGGGGTTGGAAGGGACCTCAAAAGATCATCTAGTCCAACCCCCCCTGCCAGAGCAGGGCCCCCTAGAGTACATCCCCTAGGAACGTGTCCAGGCGGGTTTTGAATGTCTCCAGTGAAGGAGACTCCACAACCCCCCTGGGCAGCCTGTTCCAGGGCTCCGTCACCCTTACAGTAAAAAAATTTTTTCTGATATTCAACTTGAACCTCCTATGCTCCAATTTACACCCATTACCCCTTGTCCTATCACTGGTCACCACTGAGAAAAGCCTAACTCCATCTCCCTGACACTCACCCCTTACATATTTGAAAACATTGATGAGGTCACCCCTCAGTCTCCTTTTCTCCAAACTAAAGAGACCCAGCTCCCTCAGCCTTTCCTCATAAGGGAGATGTTCCACTCCCTTAATCATCTCAGTAGCTCTGCGCTGGACTCTTTCAAGCACTTCCCTGTCCTTCTTGAACTGAGGGGCCCAGAACTGGACACAATACTCCAGGTGCGGCCTCACCAATGCAGAATAAAGGGGGAGGAGAACCTCTCTTGACCTACTAACCACAATGCAGAGCTCCAGCTCCATGGAGGAGGGACAACTCATCCAAATGTGGTGATACACACCTCTGTCACCACTGGGCCAGGGAAAAGGGGTTATCCTGGGATTAAGAGGGGTTCAGACCTTCAAATGCTGCTGCAGCTGGACTGTGAGGGCAGACTGGAAGGGGGGATCTCACAGTGATGCCTCATCCCGCTCCTGTTTAAAATAAGGGCTCTTTGCTCCAGGATTGCTGAGCAGGGCAGTCTCCTTCCTTGGAAACTGAAGTTGAGAGTTTGTGATGGGTTTTTCCTGCATTCTTTACCTTCAAGTTTCCCAGCTTCCACTGCTCTAACTTCAACTCAAATCCCCTCTTCAGCTGAGAATCTCTGTTGCAAGGGCTTTGCAGTGATTTCATGGCATAAAACCTCAAAATTATTCACACCTGTGGAAAATCATATTCTAAACTGAATGGGGTTTACAAGCACAGCCCTAGGGAAAGGATAAGCCAGAAATGTCTTCAGCTAGGCAGTTTCTTGAACTATGTAGAAAATGTCCTTTTTTTTTTTTTTTTTTTTTTTTTTTTTGTGATGCAATATGTGTAAAAGGACTCTGAAAACAATTTCTTCTGAGCAGGACTACAGGTATACATGTGCTAGAAACCAACTCTGAATTTTGAATCAAAGATTTTCTTTCAGAGAGACAGATATCCTTATTTAGAAAATCTGTGCAGAAAATTAAAGCTAAAGTAATTTTTGACAGATAGGAAACAATGAGGAGTAAATCCAATTGATTGTTCTCTACCTCAGTGAGGTCAGAGCAGGTCTGGAAAGCTACTCAATAATTCCCTCCCTGTCTCAGTGTTAAAAGGGCATATGGACTGAATCCTTCTCTCTTTAAACATGGGAATTTGTTCCCGTGTTATGCTGGCTGTGGAGGACATTTACAGCATTTTGCCTGGGTTTTGGAAGACACACAAAGGTGTCCCCATCATAAGATGAGTGCAGTAGGCAGGATAATATTTTACCATGAGGCCTGGTGCAGAGATGCCAGTTTCCAATCTTTGGTCTGGCTCTGGAAGCAACTCAGATTTTGCATCCTTTGTTTGCAGGACCAGAATAGGTCTTTGTGGTGTTGTAGGCTTTGGTAAACCCATGGCAGCTATCTCACACCTTGCTCAGGGGAATTTATAATGAAAAAAAAACCAAGTCCTGGCATTCCAATACTTATTTCTAAGTTTCAGCAGTGAGTTCCTTTAGATGGAAAGAAAATGTGTCTCAGAGCAAACCCCAAGAGAAGCTGCTCAGCCCCCCAGTTTCTTTCCCTCTTAGTAAAAGCTGTGGACAAGCACTCAGCAATTTAGTGTGATTTTGTGCCCTAATTACACTGTATTATTCTTTATTATTATCTTTATGAAAAATAGACCTGCTGCAAGTCTAGAATCAGTATTCCTCCTACACTTCTCCTTAAGCTGCTTTCCCTGCAGGCACACTGTCTCTCTCTCCCCTTGGTCTCTGCTTTGCTTGTAGCTTTGTTTTTAGACAGGATTTATTTTTCTCCCAGCCAGTACGGAATGAAACCCTCTGCTTTTTGTGTCCTGTACTGAAAAGGAGAAATCTTCAGCAAACATAGAGAACAGCTGAGTGTGAGAATACAGGTGCAAACACTCCTGATGAGGCTACTGGATATAAGGGAGTGAAAGAGAAGTTTTGCTGCCTGACAAAGGGTGCTCTTTAGAGCAGGCTCTGGATGTGAACTGTGTTTGCAAGTTGGCTGTGAAAGAATTTGCATGGGAGAGATGGAGGAAGAGAGCTCTGCATTGGTGTGTATTAGAAACTGTGTGTCTGGGGGAATTTCTTAATTTGGGAGGTAGGAGACTAATTTGGCCTTAAACCTTAAAAAGGTTTCGTAGGAACAGAGAGGCATTCACTTGATTTGTGTCCTCATCTGTGGAGCATCCAGGTGTAATGGATCTCATGGAAAGCTCTTGCCTACAAAAGCCCCATAATGCATCTCATCTCTCTATGTGCTGTAAATCCAACAAGGTCAGGTTACAGAGAGCAGGAAATCTGGTGAGCTGCTATGTTTGTTGGCTTTCCTCTAAGGTTCAAAACTCTATGGGTAAATGATTCACACTTGGATACAATTGTTAGTTGTGTAACACATTGTTTTCTTCCACTTCTTAGCTCTCCTTTTTTACCTTTCCATGTCCAAGGGGTGCTACCTGTCTGTCTGCAGCCCTGAACCCCTCATGCTACCCCTGCTGCACACCCAGGACCCATCCCTCTCAGATTCTGCAAGCATCAAACACAACTGAATTACTCAGAGCAATTGCTCCTGCTTTAATCTTGAAGTGTGTTTTGATCTTGAAGAAGGGTTTGGGGATTCAGTGTCTTGTCCATTACTTTCTGCCTGTATTAACTGGTGAAACAACAGGCAAACAGTTACTTTTTAATTTTTTTTCAGAATAGAAGAGTTCAGGGAGTGTGACCATCTTTTCTGTGTCTAAGGAATAGTACTTTAGGCTTCAATTCACCAATGAGCTACTGGAATAGAAAGGAGAGGCCAATAATAACTTCAGCCAATAGGAAAAGTTGAGCTGTAAGACAAGAATATGTTCTTTTTTCTTACAGAGGAATTTCCTTCTACAGCCAGGCTGTCACTAGGAGCTGAGTTGTAAAGCTAATTAAGGTATCTCTGGATGAGCTGGTCAACAATTATTGCATCTATGAGATACTGTAGACCTGCTATTGCTTTTAAAGGAATGCAACCTAGAGCTTGGGAAGCTTTTGTCATTTTATCACCCAAAATTCTGGTGTAGCAATAGAGCTGTGCCTTTGCAAAAAACACATTAGAAAAGTCATCAGCAGCATTTTTGTTTCTTCCTTGCAATTAATTTCCTAAATGTAAGTATAACCATGACAAAAGATAAAAACCCAAACCTTTCCTAAAGGGATATCTGGGTACTTTTCAGATACTGTCACAAAGGGAAGATGTGTACCAAATTTTGTATTTTCTTTTTTAGACTTCAAATATCCATTGACCCTTAGAAAAGAATCTTTAGTTCATTGTTATTGTTATTTTTTAGTTCATAATATTATTATGTTAGCTTGGATTGCAAAATGAATCTGCAGAAAAATAATGTGTGTACTCCAGTTCTTTGATGTTTAGATTCACCCAAGCATTTAAGACCTGTCAAATAGAATACACTGCATTCAAGAGAGTATTTTAATTGAAAGATTAAATTAGGTACCTCAGTACTCCATTGCAGTGGAGTGGTATTTCATGCTAACTAATAACTACAGCACTCTTATAAGGAGACCTAGAGGCATCTGATTTCACCTGACTGCACCCCTCTCCCCCCACATTGATGAAAGAGCAAATAATGATTGATATGGAACAGAATTATTCTCTTAAACATTCTAGAAAGGATTTCTTTTCAGGGTTTCAAAGATTCCCTTCAGATCAGTTGCCCTTGTTCATAACTTTGGATTTCTTTCCAAGCACTTCTTTTGAAGAACTGAGGAGTTAAGGGGTCTCTGCATCTCCAAAGTTTTGTGCCCAAGAAATGTAATCTATGTGCTTCCAACATCCTTCCCAGTCTTCCCTTAGCTTTCTCATGTGTTTCTCTTTTGCCAGCAGGCAGCAAAACCTAGATAACCTGTGCCATAAGTTATATTCTTTAACTCTAATTTCATAATGTAAAAGTTTGTTTCTGACATCCTATGAGACTCTTTGTCCTTTATAAGATGGATGTCATTATTCTTTACCCTTTAAAATATTATGTATTTAAAGGTATAGGACAACCTTTTTAACTTGCATTTCAGACCATGAACTGAAGTTCAAAGAGGAAAAAAAAAATCAGACCTATGGCTGGTTACAACTGTGTTAGCAAAGATGTGAATCTATCATGGCACTGATCACACTTGCTTGATAGCCAAGATTTAGTTTCTCTGGCTATGGCTGAACCCAGCATGATTTACCCTCTGTTAATATGTGGGGTTTAAAGCAAGAAATGAACTTAAATGCTGCTGTAGAGCAGGGGACAGTTTGTAAGATATCCAAGATCTAGAATGTGGTGCATTTAACAATACAACCACTGAGCACCAGCAAAACAAATATTCGTGTGGAAGTAAAAGCTTTCTGACATAGGGCTGTGTGCTTCTGCCATCCTAAATACACTACAAATGTCTCTGTGGAAAGTATCAAAGATGCTTTATAGTACAAGACAGGTTGTGAAGATGGTTCTTTACCCAGTTGGATACAGTGACTTACATGTAAATGGAGAAGGCTGAATAACAATCACTAAATAATTTATTCAAGGAATCTCTCAACTTTTGTCCTGTAACATTTATTTGATGAATGTTGTACACACAGGAATTCCTTTGTACCTGGCTGTCGTGATGCAGTGAGGATCCAATGAGGACATTTTGGAGCTCAGTTGCTATTGATTTCAGGTCATTTAGGGCACTGGAAAACTTCCTCCCCTCAGTGAAGAAGAGACCAAAGAGATGCTTTTCAAGATTTACCCTACACACAGAATGCAATGCATTTATCCTGTGGCTGGAACTGGATTTACAAAGTATCAGTATAAACAGTCAGAAGTGCTGTTCTGGGCCATATCCTAGCTGTAGAAAATATCAGGTTTCCTTCTGTCCTTTGTGGACAAGATCATTGTCCTGCAGGACTGATGGAAGCTCTTGGCATTCAGTTCTTGCACTGAATTTGAGGCAGTATGGGCAGAATAGACCTCTCCTAGCAGGAGGTCTGAATGTTTGTAGCAGCTATCCATGCCTTAGTGTTTGTCCACACCTAGCTCTGATAAAGGAGCACAGGAGAGGAAACCTGAAAGGGCACCTGGAATAATTAAGATATTATTACCAGTGAGCCCTGGCATCCAACATTTCCAGTGCTCTTCTTCAGGATACTGTCTAATGGCAATCTTCAGTGTTCAAGTTTTTTCTGGCTTTGTTTTTCTTGTGCAAACAATTCTGATGTAGGGTTTTGTAGGATTTTTGGGCACTTTGGGTTTTGTTTTTTTGGTTGGTTGGTTTTGGTTTGGTTTGGCTTTTTTTTTGTTGGAGTCCATTCTAGCTGCATCCTGCAGGGCTATGTGATAACACTTGGGGTGGCCTAATCCATATATGGGAATAGGATTAGAACTGGAAAAAATGTAGTTCCAGCCTTATTTTTCTCTTGATGGGGATTGTTCTGTCTTCCTTGATGTCTTTAGGGATGCAAGCATTTTTATTCAAGAGAACTTTGTTCCCCAAGATTTTTCACATTTCCTAATTTGGTGGGGAAGAAACAAATGCAATTCCCATTCCATCAATACTTGGCTATCAAGTGAAGTGTTCTTGCCTAACCACATGATGCTGACCCTGCCAGCCTGTGACCAGCATGGTGCACAAATAATGCCAGAGCAGCTGAGCTGCTGCAATCCCTGCTGGTGGAGAGTGGAAAGAGTCTGGCCCCTGAGGAGGGTGGATGACCAAAGCATATTTAGGCTGTGTCCTGGTGTGTATTTGGAAAGGGCGAGGATATTTACCCTTCTGCTGCAGTGGGTTTATCATCTCTTACGAAAGCCACCCCAACATGCAGGTCAGTTTTTTGCAGCATCCCCTAAGCTGTAACTTCAGAACAAAATAAGATGAACCAACCACAGTCTGCAACCACCTAATTGAAAGTTTCTGAGCCCAGCAGGCTCTGCTACCCCAAGTCTCTGGTGGAAACAGTATATTCCAAGCTTCCCCCAATTATAGCTACCAGCAGCACAAGCAGGAGCTCTCGCTCTCGGGTTTGGTCCTCCCACACACCCGATCCTCTCGGTTTTGTTGCCTCAGGATGGAGTTGCCTGGCAACAGGACTCGGCAGCTTCGGGAGACAAAAGCTATTATTGCTGTCACACAGATGTGCTAATGTGATTACTGACTGGGGAGGGGGGACACACGACAGGTCACATTTCAGATACCTGACTATTCCCAGGCAAGTGGTTTTTAAAAGGGAGAAAGGCAGAGGACTTGAAAGAGGTTACTTGAAAGGGAACCGAGATGGGGAGAGGAGGAGGAGGAGGCAGGTAGCTGCCAGGTACACCATGGACTAAGATAAATATGCTCAGAGATTTTTCCAGAAAAACAGTTTAATACAAAAAATAACAATAAATAGGATGGTGAGGTCTGGTTCAGGTTTGTTTTTTACTGAGCTCCTCTTGGATTCCTGCAGATGGACTGGATGCAGGTGGCTGCACATAGCTGATCCCAGTATTTAGTGATGTCTCATGGAAGAACTGTCCTGGAATGGAGCCTGTGGGTCTGGATGTGCTGGTGATCAAACAACTGGGTGAACAGAAGCTCCCAGGACCTTGCAGATGCTCCGCAAATACCAGCCTCCCTGGCTAATCACTTTTATGATGTTAATTTCACCAGCTTTATGCTAATTTGGCTCCAGACCAACTGGCAAAAGAAAACTTTTGTCCCTGCCACCTGGATTTTGTGGTTCAGGTGTATGTTTGGTGAGTGTGGGTCAGATAGGGCCACGACAGAGCGGTGGTTGTTTCCTTTTTCTAGTTTATTGAGAATCTGCAGGGTTACACTGACCAATTTGTATTTTGAGGTAGCTTTCCATTTATGTTACTTTTTAACCAGAACCAATAATAAAAAGAAATTTTTAAAAAGCACAAAAAAAAAACCAAACCAAAAACAAACAAACAAACAAAAAACCAAACCAACCCAAACAAACATTCCAGCCAGCCCTCTGGGTATCTGCTGAGCTGGTAGTGAAAGACTTTTATCTGGCTCTGCTAGTCTGTAAGAAGAGCTCTGGCTTCTCCTTCCAGGAGCTGTCAGATACTGAATGCAGTCCCTGTGCCTGGCTGCACTGTTGCAGCTCCATAAAACTGCACCAGCTCATTGTACTCAATATTGCAGGAGTGTTTTAACACTCCAGGGTATGAAGAGCTTGCCAGACCTGCCATGCTCATGCCATCTTTGACTGTGGATGGGGAGGTATAATGTGAAGGCATTTTTTTTTGTACATAGGTCTGGGGATAGCTATTTTTCATGGGTTGATAAGTTCAAATAGCTTATATGAGGGTGATCTTTACACTGCTGGTTTGGGACTGTGACCAGTGCATCAAATGCAGGATTTTAGTTGAAGTTCTACAAGGATCAGGGTTGTTTTTTAAGTTAAAGCCTTTCAACAAAAATCCACAAGGCAAAACAGGTTAATTTTCTTGATGCAGAAATTCCAACCCTGTAGCTGCACATTCACATTGAGCTGTACAGCTGACTATCTAGAAAAGACTTTTATCCAGGTTATGTACAGCTGAGGTTTGCCCAGGTTGTTGCCTGGGTTTTTTTCCCATTTTTACAATTTTTAACCAAATAAGTAATGGGTAATGCAACTGATGTATCCAAGCAAGTCTAGTAACGATTAGCAGGGCTGTGTAAAAGTAGAAGAAAATTATTATTTACATCATGTTTGTGCTATTTTGGTGAGTGTATAGAACTAGTATCCTTGCAATAGCACTGGCAGTGTTGTTGCAGTTTCTTTTGCTTGCTATTTATCCAGCTTAAGGTGTGATGTTCAGTGTAATGAGGCATGACAGATGCTAAAGAAAAAGCCCTCTCAGGAAAAAGGATAGCCCAGTACTATTTCCTCAGCAAAATGGCATTCTAATAGGTAGAGCATGAAACTCAGTTCCTTCTCTCTTAACACCTGAATTAACAGGAGATAGGTCAAGGCAGCAGTAACGAATGTCACCTGGGCCATACCTGAAATATAACTCATGCCTACAGCAAAATGCCAACAGAGTGTGTAAAGTGGGTATCTTGAGGGAAATTATTGTTTTCCACTTTTTTCCAGAGAAATTATATCTGTGTAAGAT
Organism: Heliangelus exortis; assembly: GCF_036169615.1. Taxonomy (NCBI): domain Eukaryota; kingdom Metazoa; phylum Chordata; class Aves; order Apodiformes; family Trochilidae; genus Heliangelus; species Heliangelus exortis. Next base: position 5,821,952 of record NC_092436.1, on the reverse strand, counting down.
ACAGAGATAGGTGAAGGAGCCTCTTGAGGCCTGGACGGGGAAAAAAAGCAATTGCAGTATTTTTTCTCCATTCCAGGACAGAATGAAGACTAGACCTTAAAAACATCCTTTGAAAATCAGAATAAGAGGACCACAACACAGCAGATCACTGGAGTATTCTCTTTTTTTTGGCTTGTGTTTTTTTTTGGCTTCTCTTTCAATTTGGAATGACTTGAAAGGAGAGAGATGTTTTCACTTTGGAAAAAAATAAATACACCTTGTCTTGAACTGAGATATTTGTCTCCTGAATTTTCAGGTGGGCCATCAAACCAAATTAAATCAGGAGAGTAACCATACAGCTTATCCAGCATGAGAGGTAAGTTCAAAAAGACCTCCTGTCTGCACATATATGATTTATATTTTAGTGCAGCTATTGGATGGAAATTAAGTAATTTGAAGTCTTACATACTGCAAAGTATTCTGTGTGGATGTCTCCAAATTAGAGAAATGTAAAAAAGGATCCCTGCTGTAACTAAACTTCCATCCAGAAGAGGGATTTGGTTTTAATTTTTCTTTTTCCCACATAGCTGTAGCTGTGTCTTGAGTTCTAGGCTCTGAAATAACCTTCAGATGGGTTGTCAGGTTTTACAATGTTGTCATATGTCTCTGGGAGTTGATAGGTGACAAAGAAAACAACATAAAAGGTCAATTAAAAATAAAAGAAGATGGCTTTTGGATAAATCAAAAATCTGAAAGTTGGAGCCCTAAGAAGTGAGTAGGAAACATGCCTGGCCTTAATGAAATATTTAAATAGAAAGGTTAAACTCAAGACCCGCTTCTATCCAGCAGTGAAAGAAGCTGAGAATCCCTGCTGAAGGGTTGCATCTGTTATGAAAATCATCTTCCAGCCATGGCTTCAGTTTCTTTTGCAGGAAATCAATTCCTTAGTAAAGCTACTTCTCACTTACAGTGTAAGATACAATAATAGACTAGGAGAAAAATGCATTTCTGGCACCTTTTGGCTTAACCTACTTGAAAATTAAGTTCTCCAGCTTCCAAAATGAGCAAACTTCTCTGCAAAAAGGGTTGCAAGAGGAAGTCAGACTGTTTGTAGAACACTGAGGAAATGTGATAAATTCACATTTCAAAATCTTCAGTTTATTCCACGGTTGCCACTCAGGCAAACTTCGCCTTCTCTTTAATAACCATTGTGCTTTGACAGGAATCAAGTACAGGCCTCAGGATTTGTCCATATAGCCTAACAAATCCTAGCAAATATTGATTAAAAGTGAAATGAAGCTAACAGGAACAGTAAAAGCTGGCTGCCTAATGCAAGTGATTTATTACACAACACTGTTTTTCCTTTGGCTGGTCTGCATGTAAGCTCTGAATAGTAGCCCTGAATTACAGGCATTATTCTTTTCAGTCACTGAACAAATTCTGGCTGATGCAAATACTTCTTACTGAAGGAACTGAGTCACAGTTTTGCAAATAAACTTTTTTCCAGCTTTAATTGCCTAAAAAAGGGAACATTTGTACATTATTTCTATCAGCGCCATCTGGTGATCTCCCTGCAAGGGCTCCTGCTCCCCAGGCAAATAACAAAGCCAACCAGCAGTTCATCTACAATGTGCTCCTCTGTGTTCCCCAGAGGTTTGTTCAAGTGTGAAATACAGGGTGATAATTTCAGCTTTATGAGTATCCACTTGCTGTAGAAAAATAGGAGGGAATTTTGTCCTGTCTGACAGTAGTGCTCTCTTTGCTTTTCTTATCTCAAAGATTTAAGTGCCTTTTTCTAAATCTAACATATAAATACCACACATCCTCTTCTGGGGGGCTGTTAACATCCTTGGCAATTTAAGCTAGAAAACAGGGATGAAGAGGAATAATCCATTGCAGTCTGTAGAGCAAAGCAGAGCTCAGCTCCCAGTTTTCCAGGCCTGTGCTCCAATCACCAATACATATTTGCTCTAGTAATTAATCTCTCCCACTGTTAATTCTGCACTGGTTTCTCTGTTCTGCTAATGAAATCAAAGTCAGCCTTACTGTGTAGAGAATGTACTGGAAGATTTCCTACCATAAAGCAGCCAGGTGTGCCATAGGATTATTTCAGAAGAGTACCAGGCATCCTTATTCCCTTAACATCCCTCTCCTCTGCATCCCACCTCCTTTAGAAGTTTAAGGAGAAATAAACAGTGAAGTTCACAACTCCTCCTCACAACTCCAGAAAAGAGGGATTGGTAGAAAAGCCAGTGATAGATTAGAAGAGGATGTTTTATGTCCAGGATGTCCCAGGCCTCTGTCTTCTCTCTTGCTTAATCATAGAAAAACAAGTTAGAGGCAGGAAATTTTCAACAAGCCCATGAGCATGAAGAGATGTACTATCTAGACGCCTACCTAGGATCAGTACAAAAAATTCAGGATAAGAAATTCAAGGAGAACTTAGCTTATAATAGAAATGTGGAGTAGCAGAAGTTCTGTGTGGATTTCAAGTGTAATTCAGCACATTTTGCCCTGCTGTGGCAGACCCTTTTTTTTTTATTTTTTTCCCCAAGTGTTTAACTCGCATCCTCCCTGTTCTTCTTTCCATGAGCCTCACTCCTACACTTTTTCATCTTTTTTTGTTTCATTATTCAGCAAAGCATTGCCATGGATGGTTTTGCAACCCCAAGGCTTATGTTAGAAGATCAGCTGTTTCAGGCAGTCCCAACATCACATGTACTTGTTTATTTTTTTAATTAGCACAATGTGTCTATAGTGAATCCTGAAGCTTAGATTGTTCCATCCCTTGTCTAGAAGACTCTGACACTGATTATACCAATGTGTGGGTGATGGTGGAGCTCCAGTAACCTTTTGCAGCACACTATCAGCCACCAAAATTACTTCATCCCAGTCAGCTTCCTATACTGCAAGAAGCAGAGCTGGCAAATAGTGTAGCTCATTTACTTCAAGATTCTTGTAAATCACAGAAAGAAATGCCCTTCTCTCTACTTCTACTTCTCTCTCACTGTAAGATAAATTAATTTTTCTTCCCCATTATCCTGTTTTCTTGCTTTTCAAGTTTTGAATGTGTCCCCAAGAGTATTAGGATTTTTTAATTTAATCAGAAATTTTAAATGAAAAAAAAACCCATATATATAATTTAGGATAACTGGCACTGTTTTTAAAAGACCATGGTGAGTTCCTTTTGGATGCAGCTTGTTTAAAATCAATAGAAAAGATTCATGTTAATTATTTTTTAGTTTAATTGCATGCAAATCATCGTTCCATTTTAGATACTTGTAAATAAGTTCTTCAAGTGGTTGATTATATTTAATAGGAGCATGAGAGTCCTATCCAGAGGCTGGAATGCAAGCTGTAATATGCAGAGTAATGAAAACACTCATACAGAAGGAGAAATTAAGATCATATTTAGTGTTTCTGCTTTCTTCAATTTATTTAACCCTACTCATACAAAATGTAGTGCAGTTGGGAAACTGTTTTCCAGAGAACAAAACTTTTTTCTCTTCAGCAGAACAATTCATCTTAAGCAATTTCAACACATTTTGAAAAATGCAGACATTTTTACATGTATACACAAAGAAAAAAGAAATGGAAATTTTTTCTGTTCCTTAATGTTGTGAAAAAAATTTAAAAATTAAAAAAATATCTACAAAACCCAAACAAAGCAAAGTAATTCAATATGCAGCTCATGTTTCTTCACGACACACATCTAGGAGTTTAGGTTGTGGATCCCAGGTGTGTTTGTACCTGCACAGCTGTGTACACTGAAGCTCTATGAACCTCTGAAAAACACTGTGCAGCTTAGGAACATTTTCAGCAGTGCATTTCCAGGATACTGATCAGTTATCATCATCATTATGAATCATAGAATCATAGAACTGGCTGGGTTGGAAGGGACCTCAGAGATCATCAAGTCCAACCCTTGACCCACCGCTGTGGTTGCTAAACCATGGCACTGAGTGCCACATCCAGGCTCTTTTTAAATATCTCCAGGGACAGAGAGTCCACCACTTCCCTGGGCAGCCCATTCCAATGCTTGATCACCCTCTCTGTAAAGAAATTTTTTCTAATATCTAACCTAAACTTCCCCTGGCACAACTTAAGACCATACCCTCTTGTCTTGTTGAAAGTCGTCTGGAAAAAGAGCCCAACCCCCCCCTGGCTCCAACCTCCTTTCAGGGAGTTGTAGAGAGTGATGAGGTCTCCCCTGAGCCTCCTCTTCTCCAGGCTGAACACCCCCAGCTCCCTCAGCCTTTCTTCATAAGGTCTGTGCTCGAGTCCTTTCACCAGCCCAGTTGCCTCCTTTGGACCTGCTCCAGGACCTTGATATCCTTCCTGAACTGAGGGGCCCAGAACTGGACACAGGACTCGAGGTGTGGCCTCACCAGGGCTGAGCACAGGGGCAAGTAGGACATCATTGCTCCTAACTCACAAGAATGTGTTCTTACCCGTTGGCTTAGTAAGCAAGTGGAGCTTACAAGGCCAGCCTGATCAAGCCATAGCAAGCAGTATCACATGGAATTTAATAGGCATTTAATTATGCTTATGCAAACAACCATCCCTCTGGCTGCTTTTTTCTCAGTGCCACAGATGATCTTTGCCACTCTGAACATTCCCCTGCTGCAGCTGAACCTCTGCTCGTGTGTCAGTCATTCTGCCAACACCAAGCTCCAAATCAGCACTGATGGTTTGGTGTTCTGTTCCACATTGAAACAAATCTAAATGGCAAAACCCTGACATCCTTTACACACTGGAATTCTTTGTTTTTAACCAGACTTCTCTGGGAGATCAGGAGGATCAGCTATAGCATGTCTTGCCCATTAAGTTGGTGCCATGCCTCCCAAATTTCCTTTTATGGATTAAAAACACTGCAGAACTTTAAAAAGTGACAATACAGATCCTTAACACAACCCTCATGCAGCATCACTCCAAGGCAAAAGTATTCTCTCAGCTGTTATTCCAAGTGATCTGCCAGGGTGCCTTTTGGGAAGGGATCTCACTGGTGAGTGCAACCCTATGTAAGCCCCAGGCACTCGGTGTTTATGCATTAAAAAATGAAATCTTTCCTCAAACCAATTGCATTTCGTGCTTTCTGCTGGTTTTTAGCCTGCTGCCTCCAACCATCAATTCAAGGTCCTTCCCAGAAGGGTGTAGGAAGGCCATGAATAAATGCCTGCTTGGTGTTTGCAGTGCTAAGTGGTATTGCCCAAGGAGAGCATTCAGCAGCAGTGCAGGGACTGAGTTAATTGCCCCTGTCTTCTACAATAAAGCAACTTTGCTAATCTGGAGAGAAGCTCCCAGGCCCACAGGAGTGGCCGATGGAGTTGCTTGTAATTGGGTGGAAGAGGGAGAGCAGGCTAAGTGTTCAGCTGGGCCATGTGGAAGCCCCATCCAATTTAACATAATAGCAGCCTGTAGAGTCTGAAAAACCCAATGCTGGAAAAGCTCATTTACATTTTAAATGAACCTGCTGATGCCTGTGGGCAATCTTGATGGTTAATAGCTGTATCAGTAAAACATACTATTCTTTTCTCCTCTCCAAAACAAACAAACAAATACATCTAAGGCATCAAAGCATCTCTTCTCTGGGTAGATGTTTTATCTCTACTATGAGATCTGCATTTTAAAGGCATTCCTAGGGCTTTTAAGTACTGTTAAAGTCCCTGCTATAGGCAGTGACACTGGATTTTTTTCTTTCCTCATTAAAAATCTAGACCAAAACAGCATCACTCACATACACAGAAGCCCTTCACAAAAATCACAGATTCCTTGTCCTCATCCCCACAGAGTACAACTGCACACTGACATCTTCTTGCAGAGGAAATACAATTCAATGTCACAGCACTTTCCTTAACACCTCACTATTCCCAAAAGCTACTTAAAGAAATAAATTCTACCAGTAATGGGGAGATGAACTCACTGTTTAGCAGGTTTCACTCCATGCAACTTGATTTCCAGACAAGATCATTGTGACTCCAAACACCCATCAGCTACATTAGCTCAGATGAGCAAGTGAAACTTTCACTGATTAAACTTTCAGTCAATGTACAGTGGTTGCCCAGACATTTGGCTGAAGGCATTTTGTGTTTTCTGTTCATCCTTAAGCTTCAGTTGCCTTTCTAGGCCACGCTGGTCTGTCTTCCACTGGCCAGATTTTCACTACACAGTCTCTCTCTGTGTCCTGTACTCTGTTTCCAACTTGCTGCCCTTTCCTTGAAGGGCTTCTGTGCTGCAGAGCAGTCATAGAGCAAAAAAGCATCAAATTGGCTTCCAAACACAGTCCATGGCCATCACCAGGAGAGATTTCAGAACTGCTGAGTGAGGGTTATGGAAAACTTCACATTTTGCTATTAGTCCAATACTGATAGCAAGGTGGAAAGGAGTAGCTCTGTGCATGGACAATTAAAGGTACAGATTTAGCTTCTCACATATACAAATGTGCCTATAACTAAATGAGATTACAGTCCCTATATGTCTGCAAAGTCACCACTGCCTTCAGTTCCCTCGGGTAAGATGTAGACTTAGGGAACAGAACACAGATTAACTATAGGCAGACTGAACCGTATCAGAGGATGGGGAGGGAATTAAAGGCGGTTGTGATGTTCCCTTTGGGGGTGATGAGAGCAACAGACCAAACCAAAACAGAAAAAGCTGCACAGCTCTCCAGATAACTAGATGCTAAAACATAGGGAAAGGGGATGCCAGCTTGCCATCCAGGTCCTTTCTTTGAGGGACCTTTGAAGTCCAACCTCAGGGCTGGTCCCATCCATTGTGCCAGCTCTCTGGCAACTTGCTACCATAAATGTCACCCTCTGAGTATCTGGGGTGAAGGAAGCATTTTTGAATGAAATTGCTCTGAATTTCTTGTGTCACAGTCAAGTGATTTTTCTAACATTTAGCACTCTGAAAGGCAAAGGTCAGCACAGCATTTTACCCAACAGTTGCTGCAGAAGACTGAGCTGACATCCTTTTAAGTGTGTCCAAAGACCACATACAAGCAAGTGTTCTGCCTTCTGGTAGAGACACAGCATGGCTGTGAGCTGCTGCTGAAACGAGAGGCTTTGGTCAGGCTGCATGACAGGAAACCAAGTGGGAAAATACTGGCTCCAGTTTCACTTGAGCCTCCCACAACAGATGGGTTGAACATTTTCGTAAGTCTTCTGAGCAGATGAGCTAAATGTTTTAGATCACATAAGTGCTGATTAGAGAGGCCTTGTGTGTGCATCCCTGTGCTAACGTGTCAACTTTGCCAAAGCAAGAAATCCAAGGTTGCTGTAGTTACAGAATTCAAATGGCAAGACAGAAGAAAGACTCTGAAAGACAAAAACCCAAGCCTGCCTCCTGGATTCTACTTTTCTATGGAGATGGGCTGAAATAGAATGGGAGTTCAGATGCAGGTTGAAGGGCTAAAATTGATTACACAGCAAATGATAGTTTGCTAAGAGGAAGGATTAGTGGACACCAGATGTGTGATCTTTGAGGAGAATCATTTATAAGACACCTATCTCCAGATAGTCTTAGAACTTATTTTCCCCAAAATACATTATTTAGCAGAGATTCCATATTGGAAACATCACCGGGAGCCCAGAATTTATTTAGAATAGAGGAAACATATAGGGTGACTATTAATTTGTAAGATGAAGCTTAAATGATTTGCAAAAATATTGTGTGACTTGGTTACCTTTAGCTGGCAATCTGTGATTTCCTAATCCCTCCTTTGTCCCTCTGCATGGTCTGCAGCATGCTCTCCCCAAGCTTCTAGCACTCCACTAGCAAAGCAAGACCATAACTTTGTTTTTTTTCCCAGTTACTGCTGATCTACAGGAGGTCTAGCACACTCGCCCACGGTCATGAGGATGGCAGGGCACTGGGATCCAGGCAGGAGTGTTTGTGGAGGTGGATGATGAGAGGACAGAGAACTCACCCACAAACTAAAGCCTTGGATAGGATGTAATCTGAGGAAACAAAATCCTCGAGAAACTGAAGGAATTAAAAATTGAACATTGAAAAGAAAGGAAGTAAACATGGTTTTGTTTATTACTCGGGACTCTGAGGCCAAAATAAAAGCTGTTTCACTGGATCTTTGCACTTGAGGCTCAGTTGGAGGGAGATGTCTTGTAACTTTTCTCCCTTGAATCCACATCCTCTTCCCTTTTCCCTGAGGTCTGCTGAGCTGATGTCCCTTTTCAGAAGGAGAGTTTTCTTCCTCGATTCTCTCCTTCTCTCTCAATTTATTTCTTGATCAGGAAGGTAGAAATTGGAGGAAACGTTCGTCTCAGCTGCGGAAATGTTCCTGAGAATGTAGTATCACATGCATTTGTCAGCCCTGTTCTCAATAGCTAAAGCAGAGAGGCTTCCATCACTTTTGCTATGGCAACCACTCCATGCACTTCAGTTAAACTTCACTTAACTTCTTTTCTTCTGATGATATTCGGCTGGATTTGTCCTTTCCATGGTCAAAAATCCTGCAGTAGCCACTCTGAATTCTGCCTGCATGGACAGAAATGGAAAGCTAAGCCAGTCCAGCCACTTTGACAGTGTAAACTGCCTAAATTAAAACATCTGCAATGTCTATACCCAGGCAAATAAATCCAAATTAATTCAATCTTACAGAGGAAGGTTTGTTTATTCATTACACACAGCAAAACTGTGAGTCAATTTGTAGACACCTGCGCTGGTATTGGCCTTCTGAAACTGCAATGTGAAAGTGGCAGCCCACGTTCAGAGCAAGCTAAAAACCTCTCTCTTCCATCTTCCAGACAAACAAAGAATAAAGGAGGAATCAATTTTAAGGTGTCTCCTTCTGGTTTTTTCAGGGGTGATGAGTCACCAGGGGTTCTTATTGAGATCTGACTTCCATCCCACTTCTGGTGCAGTCTCTTTCCAGATTTCTGAGGACAGGAAACTCTTCCTGCACTTGAAGCTCAGAGCTGTGTGTCAGCCCACTCCTCTGTACCTGTGTTACCCCTCTGCTCTGTCTTGTCCACAAGATATTACTAGTCAGGACCTTGCTGTCTTTTTACTAGGTACATGTCATTGAGATTTTGACTTGATCCTTTGAAGCCATCTTACTCAGAGGAGTGTGTAAAATTATCTGGTGCAACAGGAAAGAAATTTAGGCTTTATTTTGTCAGGAAAAAGCTATAAGCTTCTGAGTCTTGCTGTCAGCCTTTGAGGCAGGAGCTGCATTTCTGTTAATTCCCTTAGGGCCATCTGCATTTATTTCCTGCTTTGTTGCTAATTAATCTGTTTGTGCTATTTATACACTTGAACTGTCATAAGTCTGCATCTGATCCCAATTACTTCCCATTAAATTAGGAGGAACCTTGGGGAAATCAGGAATACTCCAGGGGGGTTCAGATGCAAGCCAAACTTCCAAAACCTTTCCCCCCAGTGAATTTTCTCTACTCCAGAGGGATCCAGGGAAAGCGTGCAGGCAGATTAAAAGCTAGGTATCAAACCCTTTGCAGTGCCTAGATCTAATCTGTTTTATTCATCAACCTTGTCAGTACTTTTAGTCTGCTCCTGCATGAAATTTTATCCAATAGTAAATAAATTTGCCCCAGGCTGCAGATTGGCAGCCTTTGGCCTGATGATATTTGTGAACAGAGACACACAAACTAAGACATAACCATGTATGTGTTCAGGTAGTGATAGGAGTAGGGGGAATGGATTCAAACTAGAGGAGGGTAGATGTAGATTTAGATTAGATGTTAGGAAGAAGTTCTTCACCATGAGGGTGGTGAGACACTGGAACAGGTTGCCCAGAGACATGGTAGAAGCTCCATCCCTAGAATTTTTTAAGGCCAGGCTGGACAGGGCTTTGAACAATCTGATCCAGTGGGAGGTGCCCCTGCCTATGGCAGGGGATTTGGAACTAGATCATCTTAAAGGTCCCTTCCAACACTGAAAATTCTATGATTCTAAGATTATACATACATATAGACATAATATGTATGCAAACCATTTCTGCAACTTCGCTCACATCTTGAATTGCACACATATAATGTTAACAGCTGCTGAGATAGTGAGATTCAGTGGCTTTGGGTCCTTAAGCAAGCAACTCTGAGTTGGCCAGAAGTCACTGGAAACAAGAATAGTGTGTGCATGTGCTGGTGCAATTTTCTTCCACATGACTTAGCCAGTGCTGAAGGGTTTCTGGTATTCCAGCTTTGGATTCCAAGCAGACACAGTGTCATCTAGAGGAGAAAGTATGGCCATGCACGTTGAGATATAAAGGGGATTTATTTTTATGGGAATAAATGTCCCAAATGAAACCAGTGTCCGTACAGATACAAACTTCAATTTTCCCTCCCTCATTATCTTTCTGAGTTGTGTGTCTGCATGTGCATGGGTCATGACATGAAGGTCTCTGGGGAAACTCCTTTGTGATAAACCATAAAGAATATCTCACTGATCTGGGTCATTCTATTGTCTCCTTATTTCCCTCCTCAGAAGCCTGGCAGGCTAACAATAACTTTTGATACTTCAGTGCCCAGTTTGAAATGCTGTAGAAATATCTTGGGTAGCAAATTATTCCTTTGTAATTGGAGATGAGAGCCAGCAGGAGCCAGAGGGAAGATGATTGGCTTACATTCAGGTTCTCCATCTCAAGGCCCTCCAATTTCTTCGCTTCTACTGTACAGGTAGGAGACAAGCTGTTATTTGTTGAGTACAATAGGGCTTGGAAGAAATGTGTTGGGTTTATATTAACCTCTTGTATTGAAAATCTTGGCAGAGTTAACTCAGTCCTGTAGATGCAGTAGATAAATGAAGTCTTGAGCGATTCCCTGCATGGGAGATTTTTCAATACTGATGTAGAATTAAAGTGCTGTTTTGCATGGGCATTTCAGGCAGCACAGAAAATGGTGCTGGTTTTGGTCAAAGTTTCCCTTTGCACATCCCTGCTGTGCAACCTCTTCTACTTTTGGAGAGCTGGTACAATTTGTCCCCAAAGATGGCTATACCTGCTTTACAAGGCACCCAGACATTTCCCTGGCATTTATACTTGCCAATCATGGGCATTATGAGAACATTAAACACAGTCATCCTGAGGTCAGCTGCTTGATTTTGTGTGAGGATTTCATGCTGTGTAGGAGGGGAAAATGAGGAATAACAATAACACAGCTTTAAAATATGTTCTTCAGCTAAAGGAGTCTAAGAACAGTTCCAGAAAAGCTGGCATTGAGGGAGGCATTGACACAAGCCTGGCAGGAAAGGTGATCTCAGTCCAAAGTCAATTCTGCCCAGGTCATGGCAGATAAGCATCCATGAGCAGGAATAACTTTCATGAGTGATTTCTTCCACAATGTCAAACTCATTTTGAGATAATTTTTTCAGACAAAACAGCTGCTCCCAGGCTTTGGAAACAGCTATTTAGCTACTACCTGATGGGGAAAAAAGGAGGGTTTAAGGGCCATTGTTTAAAGGTATTTGTTTAAAACAAGTAATTAAAGTTGTCCTAGGACATGTCAGAACCACAAGAAACATACAAAGATCACAAGGACCCCACATGGTTTAAGAATGACATTAAAGAATGTGGCTCCACTGGGACAAACAAAATCAAAGAGAAGTAGAGAGTACCCTTGACAAAAACATTTCATTTGAGGCAGCTGCCAGGGGTTCTGCATTACAGAGTTAGGTGGCTGGATAAGTATTTGCATATATCAATATAAACAAACCCTTTCCTTTTTAAAGATCCAGACAACATCCTTCTGGGTGCAGCCCAAATCACCATTTTAATCATATTCTCACTTAAATAGTTCGCTCATTTCTGACACTGAAGGTCTGTGGCTATAAAGTAAGATATTACATTACATTTTAAAAAATAATAAATATATATTAGGTAGGCATAAAGCTTCATAGGCAGGTAGTCCCTTCTAGGTCAACATTCATGGGACAGTTAGAGCTACATTTTGTGTTGCATTCAGATTCAGGAGATCTAAATCCAATGCCCTAGATCAGTTCAGTGTCCTGACCCAACCAAACCTTGTGTGTATCCAAGTAATGGATCAGTATCAGTGCTGCTGTGCGTGGGAGCATGGGTTATCATATCTTGCAGTGTCAGCTTAGGTCCCAGCATTATGGAAATATGTTGTGTCAGCTCAGGTGCTAAGAGGTAACCTATATACATAAATATGATTTGCCAGCATTTTCTGCACTGTTTCTGACATGCTGAACAGTCAGGGACACTCCTGAAAAATGTGGAAGCTGCATGTCTTCTGCCCTTCTTGAGAAGGAAGGGAGATGCTTCTGGCATGTTCATCACAAGCCACTCAGCTGTGTCAGTAGGAACACTTAACATCTTCATAAGACATTGGAAACAGCACTGTCTGGTGTAACTTCCTCACAGGCAATCGAACAGGAAGCACAAGACAGGAGTAGAAAGACTTGTCTGTACTAAAACTACTTCTTTCCCTACTTCTGAAATATGTGGTCACCCTCCATTTGTGTCAACATAGCCAGTAAACCCATAGCAACCACTCAGTATTGTCCTGTGTAGCAAGGAATTCCCATGTGTAGCAAGATTTTAATAAACAGTGACAAAAGGAGGGACAAAATGCAGTCATTGGCACACTCAGGTAGCAGAGAAAGGGGGAAAAAAAGAGAGTAGTGATAAAGCTTTATCACTTCTTTCCTGCAGAAGAAATTCAAATGCACTCTACCCTATCAGTTTCAAGCAGACAGATGACAGATGCTCTCAGACTAGAAAGGCTCGATAATATTGCATTAATATGATGACTTCTTTAGAGAGGATAACATTTCAACTATTTAAATCACTTGCTTTATCCTGGCTCATTGTTAACGACCTACTTTATCACCATCAGCAACCCAAATAGTAATGTTCTCCCTGGATTTTGTAATCAAGAATTGATTTGCAGACTGAGCTCAGCCTTGTTGCCATTAATGGAATCGTGGTTGGAGATGAGGAGTATCTTCCAGGCTCTTCATTTGTTCTTCCTCCTTTAAAAGATAGTGAGAAATAGATCAGTACCACCTCACTAGTACATACCTGGGATCTCCCTTGCTGCAAATAAGCCTATGAATGCTTCTGAGATGAAACCTTATGAAAGTTCCAGTCTCTGAGGAATTGCTGACAGACTACAAGTAGTTGACCCTGTCAATGGCTTCTGCCTAGTATGAAGAGCTGGGAAAACCTCTTCCTAGAAGGCAAAAAAAAAAAATCTTTTTGCACCACTGAGTGCAAAAATATCCTTATAGCTGCACTGATTGCTGGGCCCTTCGGGAGTTCAGGTTGCTTGGCCATGGTGTATGCACCAGATGCCACACTGCTTCTTGATGAAGATGCAGCTGAAGTTTCAAGCTCAGCTTTTCGTACTGTATATTCACATTCTTTGTTTCTATTCCTGTCAGAAAAGGGAATTGGACTTGAGGGGAGATAAGAAAGCTGCTGTTAAATCAGCTTGAAGTGTCCTTCCAAATATTTCCCTTATAGATATCAGAAATTGAGATTTAGTTTTTTGAACACCTCATGCATTGCATCCGTCCGTAGGCAGTTGAACAGGAGCTGCTACACTGAATTAGGACAGGCAGAAGAAAACATGTGGCTTCATTCCCTTCTGGAAATGGACTCAGAAGAGTTTGTAAAGCAGGAACCATGGGAGGTAGTTCTAGTGAAATCCAGAAACCAGAACGTAATGCCTACAGCTGCTCTTCCTCTAACAGAAAAGCTTTCCTGTAGAGCTGGTGTTAGCAGTATTAGGGTAGAGCAAATACATCTGTGTGTCTGTCATCTCAGTCACTTCTATTCTACACCACAGCCCCTGGTCAGCAACAGAAAGGAGCAATTCTTTTGACAAAGAGTCAAGGCCCATTGAAATCCCTCCTAGAGTTGGGTTTTAATCCTCATTTCTAATGCAACTGGAGCAGAATCCAAGACTCAAGTTCTCATTCACTTCTTCCTGAGTATAGTTGATTCCTCCACTGCTCTCACAAAGATCTCTGTGGTACCTCAGACTGGGACTGTTCTGTATTAGAAGTCAACCCTTATATAGTCTGGCTTCTTAGTTAGGCAGAACATCAGAACCTAATGCTGTTAAAGATTTATTATTTATTGTCATTTGATCACACTGAGACTTGAAGAGTAGAAAAACACATTCCAGTGGAGCTAAAAAACAGAGCATAAGATATTGTAAGACAAGATTATATAGTATTTGAGTTGATGTGTAATAAATCTTTGAGTAATATTTGAATCATAATATAATGCAGATGAATTAGATAGGCATTTTCCAAGGCACTAAAGAAGAAAGTCATCTCTCATAATGGCTCATTAAGAATTGTTACAGCTCCTTGAGTCTGGTCAGCATTTATGAGCCAGTCTTTAAACACTGGAGTTACTAGCTGTATTTATTACCTCTTTATTAGTGCATATGCATGCATTTGAGTTCACTGAGCATCTCCTGCTGAGGATATTAGGCTTCCAAGACAAGTTTCTCATCTCAGGCACAGATATCAGTAAGCAGATTCCCACTGGACAAAGCTCATTAATTAAGGAGATGCTCTGGATCAGCATTTTGAAGCTAGGCATGGAAGTGACCAGCTAGGAGCAGAATTAACCCAGCCTGACTCACAACAGCAGGACACAGCTGTGTGTTCTCCATTCCCCTGCTGACTTCTCCATTCCCCTGTGAGAATATTCAATTTCAGCAGAATCTGGCAGGTATTTTTAAATTGCTTCAGGAGCTCCTTGTAGTGCCTGTAAGAACAGGGGGGAGAGGGAAATTTGCCTGCTCAAGGAAATGACAGTGTCAGGGGTGGCTAGAAAGCACTGTCAGTCTGAAGATTGTGTTAGCCTGGAGACATCAAAAAGAGTTTAAGCTCCTTAATGGAAGCAGTCTTAAAAAAAGGTAATACTATAAAAGTTTTCATAAGGAGAAAATCAGCCTACTGCATGGAACTTACATAATGCTGAGTAAGTTCTCTGAGGGACAAAACAAAGGGAGAGTCAGCAACAGAATGGCCTGGCTGCAAACCACTTCTGAGAGCTCCTCAGATACCCTGTCCAGCCTTCTTGAACCAGCTAAGGTGAGGTTTTCTATACATCTCCCAGAGTCATCTCATATTCTTCTGACTTGGCCACCTCCTCAGACTGCTAGAGGAAGGCAACGGTAACCTTGGTTTTATCTGTAGTCCAGTTTTTATAAACAGAAATTTTTAAAGTTTCAGGGGTTTCTGGTGGACTCATTCCCTTCATCTCTCATCTTGGAATCAGTTTTCATGAACACAGGTGAAATATGCCCTGTGAGGCCCCTGGGAGCTTGCCTGTGTCAGCACAGTGAAGACAATTCTTCAGCTAAGGAGTATGACCCTGTGTGTTCTTGAACTGCATGAAATGTCTCACATGCTGTTTTAAGGGTTCCCTCTATTATGGACTTTTTGCTCTAGCTGGGGCAGAGCCCTACATACACTGACTGCAGCCTCATCTCAGTATTTTGTCTAAGGGAAAATCTCAAATCAGACACACGGGTAATACCTAGAGCTATAGCCACACCTCATACCAGGCTTAGCCATTGCCATGACTTCTCAGTTTAAGCAGAGAACAGAGGTAAAGGGGAGGAAAAAACTGCTTTTTCTGCTATGTTCCTATATTCATTCTGTCAGACAGAAGAAAGAAGACTTCAACTGACCTAAGTGCCCATCACCTCTAGTATTGGACTGGAGGGAGGGAAACCAGGACCTTGGTGTCAGCTTGACTTTTGTGGATGGGGCCAGCAGTTGGGCAGGTCCAGAATGTCCTTCAGAGGCCAGCACAGCACAGTGGGAACTGGAGGAAAGAAATGCAGCATTTCTGGAAAGAAGCAGATAATAGCTTCCCTAAGCATTGCTTTGACTTCCTACCGAGTGAAGTCTGAAGAGTTCCAGATATTTTTGTCTGTTGTTAAATTCAGCATAGAGTTGCCATTACAGGCTGCTCCAAGAGCCTGATCATTCACAGCATGAATCTTCTATTGCAACACTGAATAAAGCAAAGCACTTGCTATTCCTGCAAGAAGAAGGAGAGAAATAATGCTCTTACAATACAGTAGGGGCTGGGAAGCAGATCTGATCTCTAATCAGGGACAATCTTAGTCATGAAGTAGAAAGTTCAAGGGAAGCTCACTGCAAAACTTGGATCAGAACACTACATTTCACCTGTCTGACTTGGGAAGATAGATTCAGCCTCTGTTAATTTTTAAAAAGCCATAGAGTCAATTCAAGTTGCCAGGTGTTGAGAAATACTGTAAAATTCAGCTGATGGCTCTGTCTGAGAGTGATGAACAACTCCAGTGTTATATTTCTTAATAACAGAAAAAGTTGGTGCAGTCTGAAGAGGCCAAGACTTACTTTTCATCCAAAGTACTTAAAAATGAGTTCAACATGAAGTTAATGTTCCAGTCAATTTGTTTTTCCACTACCCAATCTGCTTTGTTCATAATGCAAGAGTAATAGAAGAAATATATTGACAGAACTGTATTTGCAGAACACAGAGCAAAGCCTCCCTTTGCTCACAGGGAAAACCATTTACCAATTGCTACAAGAATGTATCTTAAAATGGTTTGTAAGGCATCAGCAAGTCTTTAATTTAACTGTATGCCATTATAACATGCTGAGTGTGGTTTATTATTGTACTAATAAACCATAAAGAAGACTCTAAAACTTCATTACCACAGTCAATTGCCATGTGCAGAGTTAATTTGCCAACAGATCATTAATTGCCAGTATTCACTGAAATGTAGATATAAAGCAGAACTATTGGGCAGAGTTTCTTATCCAGATTCTTTTCTGCTGATGGCAGTAAGGCTGAGCACACACAGATACAGGTGTGGAAAGGCTTGGGTCTCCACTGAACCCAGTGAAGAAAGAATCCACAGATGTTTCCAGTCCCAGCAGTGCTCCACTCAGCTCTTAGTACAATGAAGGCAGTTTCCCAAAAAGCCCAAATGTATCTGAACCCTTAAAAGTACATGTCTTGCACTATCCAAGGATTTTACAAGTGTAACTACTTTGGGAAGTATGATTTTTCCATAGAGGAAAATCGAAGTAAAATAAATTATTTTGGCTGAAGTAACCTCTTCCATAAAATGATAAACTGCATTGTCATATTGTGTTATTTTGCACATAGATTTGTTTCTGCATCCTCTTTGGGCTCCCTGATGGGCAGTACCATGTGCACAGATAGCTGCATGTTCTGAGCTCTGTGGCTGGCAGGATGATGCCTTGCTCAGCAGCAGCAGACAAATTCAAGTGCACTGGGAAAGCTTTTGGAATAGGCAAATTCAATTTAATATTGACAGAAAGAAAAGATGTTTACAATAGTCCAGCAAAGCAAAATAAAACTTTTACACTTTGGAATAATGACAATGCCAAGGCACCCACAAAAATCTCTGATCCTGAGAGAAGTTCATCATTTTCCAGATCCACCATGAACCTAAACACTGGAATTTTGTCCAAACAAAATTCCAAATTGTACTCAGCTGAATCTGTGGATTTGTTCCAGCTTTGGAGTGAAGTGCAGTGGGCCTGATGCTGCATGTGGTGTAGATCTCAATCTTAATGACATCCTTACAACAATGACAACAGTCATTGCTACTTACTTTCCCCAGAGCTATGTTGCCTCACTCCCTTCAGATGCAAGATGGGGTACATTAAGCTTCAAAAGGGACAATTCTTTAAATTCCTAACTAAATTGCTGGCACACCAATGTCCTTTTGCAAAGCTTTTCTTACACTAAATTACCCAACACAGAAATCTGAAGTGTTATAAGGTGATAAAAAATTCCTGCCACAGTCAATGTGTGATGTTCCTTTAATTCTATATAGCAGGTGATGAATATAGTGGGACTTGATACCATAAGGCAGACACATGTTAGCAGCACTCTGCAGCTCCTGCCATTTAGAGATGGCCTTGATTCTTATTCTTGTCTAACTGGGAAGTTTCTATGCTTCAGATGACAAGGTGGTAATTTAACACCATGGTCAGCTTTACCCTGAAGCATGTTTATTATTAGTAGAAGTAAGACAGGGAATAAAATACAAGTAAGAGAGCACTTGAAAGTTTAAGGGCATTAATTGCCTCCCAGCTGTCAGGGCAGCAATTAAGTTCAGCTTGTTGACTTCAGTTTTGTTGTGATTATGTGAAATCAATCTTCAAACTCACTGAAAGCTTCCATTGCTTCCAGTGCTGAAACCAGCAAATCCCAAACAATATGCAGAGAACCATTGACATGCATCTGGCAGTCACCCCAAAAAAATGTCAAATTAGAGAAATGTGATGAAACCTTTTTCCCAACTTACTTTTGTGCAATATTTTTTTCCCTGTTTTTATCCCTGAGTAGGCCAGAACTATGGCTCTGGAAGAGCTGAAACTCGACTGACAATCTTTTGAAGAGGTCAAAAAAGTCCAGTTGCAATTCTTCTCTCACTCCTTAGCTCAAGCTGGATTAGATGTAAAGGATTACTTGGAAATTTCAGCTTTTAAAGAGCAAATCCTTCCTGCTTGTTAACTTCTGATTAGCACTGTCAGCCTCCCTGTGCTGTGCATCACACAACATTGAAAGTGGTTCCTGCCCCAGAAAGCCAGAACTCAAAACTCTCTGCTTAGTATGCAAATGCACTACCTGACTTGTGCATATGTGTCAAAAATTTATGCATCAGTGTATCCTGTGAAAGCTTGCTATTAACAGCAATGAGTACACTAAGCCCTTTTTATGTGAGGCATGCATAAATACATCAATGCATTTTACATCCCTACTTTCAGAAAATGTCACTTTTCTATGAATATATAAATACACATATAACTGCACTTACTATATTAATTAAGTGATATTCACTCTGAAGCAGTGAGGTACCAAGGAGTAATTTATTGAGTGGACTCATATCTAGGTAGAAACCATTTATTTTCTCTGCTTGCTGCTTTTAGCCACCAGGTTTTGCCTAAGAGAATTGGATTAAATTGGCAGCATGATTTAGATTTCTCTACTAAGTTTTGATGTCATCTTTGAGAAGCTGGCAATCTCAGTAATCAAACCTTGCAGCAAGAATTGCCCACTTTTCAGAGGAAGAGATAATCAGGTATTACATGGCATGTGAGATCGCCATGGAAAAAAATAATCAATACTTTCTGTATTGTGTGGATCAGAAGGTAGCAGAAGAGTAGCAGAAATCAGGAGTTCTTACTCTGCTGAATAGGACACACATTTAATATTGTGGAGTTACACCTACTGAACAAGTTAACACAGATGAACTGAATGTTGTAACTTCCTGGAGAGTGATCAGTGCTCCCTCCTACCTGCTTTAACAACGAAGCATCTCCCTGGAGGCTGCTGCAAGTAGCTGGCACGAGAAGATAATTGTGATGAAGTAGTTTGTGGTGTTGAATTTCCTTTGTCCTGGGTTGCCATAGTAATATCCACTTGTAGTTACCTGGTCACTATTTAATGAGGAGACTCACTGGTCCTAGAGGTGTTGCACACTGTGAAAGGGACCTGGAGTCCATCTGGGTCCTCTCTGACCGTCCAGAAACTTTGCTAGGGCAAATTGCTCCATGCTCCTATTGTCTGATGTCTCTAATGTCCTCTTATCTGGATAAGTATTCCTAGGTTTCTGTAGCATCTAGCTGCTTCTCTAGCTGGTGAAAGAAGGATGCAATCAATATCTGTCTCTTCATGCTGTGTACAAAGGCTTTAAGGGATTTCTTTAGGGAGAACTGTTTGGCATCAATCTGGATGACGGTGACTGCTACTGACTCTTTTTACCTTCAAGAGCTACATTCAGTTCTGTGATGCCGTGTTACAATGCATGACCTCTGTTCTCTGCCTCTAATACAGGATATGCTGTACAAAAAATGACACCTGATAGAGAGCAGAGCTCATTTTTTCAGAGCCTGTATTACAAAGAAAGGGTTTGCATATGAAGCCAGCTACTGGATGCAAAGCGTGGCTGTTGAGGTGGTCAGAAGGCAGAATCCTTAATCTGTTTTTGGAATTCTTTGCTTTCCTGATTCTTACTAGATATTGCCTTATAGTTTAAATTTGGAGAAATCTCAGATTTATCTCAAATAAATGTTCTTTACTTTGTTGACTGTGTCATTTCAAAGTTTCATTCAGATTTCAGAAGGAAACGTAGAGCTTATCTATGTATCTCTAGGCAAACTTCTAGGACAGAGATGATAGTAAACTACTAGAACTTTGGGAAACTTGATTAAAATCCGTGTTAGAGAAATTCACGTATAGGTCATTCTAACCTGGCTCCTCTCCCAGAAAACTACAGATGTTTAACGAGGGGATCTGAGGGGCCTGACTGCTACATGCTCTCTCTAAAGGCTGTGGATAGGAAGAAGCCTGTGAAAAGAAGGTTTAGCCCACCTGAAGTATGCTGTGAGGATAATTGCAATAGGGATTGTGAGGCACTGGGGTGGAGGCTGAGGGTGCTGAGGGAAGACAAGCCCTGCACAGTTCTGTATGCTCTGAAGGTAGATGCTGGAATTCCTGGAGTTAATTGTATGAAGACCTGCTGAGCCCCTGATTAGCAGAGCTTGCCACCACAGGCATTCAGACGGTCTTGGCTCATCATCTGAGATACCTGAGAAAAGAAACTATACAACATAACTTCTGGTTTTGTGGCCAAAGCTACTTAACCCTTGCTCCCCATATGTTTTGGCTATGCATTGCAAGTCCTCTGGTGAGTGCAGTCACCACAGAAATTTCCTTGGATTGTACATCTCAGATTTCATACAAACAAGCTCATCATCCACCCCTGAAGTCTCACCTTCCAGCCAAGCAGAGGAGTGCAGCCATAGCTTGGGTTTTGCAGTAACACAGCTACCCCACAGGCTGGATGTGAGGGTACCCCATGAAGAGAAGCTGGGGCTGGAGAGATGGCCATCCTTTGCCACCTTCCCAAAAGTCCTCACTTTCTGCTGCCAGAAGTCCTGGAGCCCAATGAGGCCACTGCAGCCCTGGTGTCAGCAGTGCTGGGGTAGGGGAGGATCTCTGGGCAGCTGCCTGGATTTTCCCTGCTGGAGCTGGCAGGCTCCGCACTGCAGATATATCCTGAGATGATCTGGTTGCTGTTTTTAAATACAGCTTCCCCCTTAAAAGGCTGTCCCTGCCTTTCTCATTAAAAAAACAGAAGAATCACTGACCCTAGATTTAACCCTAATCTTAACTCTTTAGCCCCAATTTCTTTCTGAACTATTTATTTCAGACTTTTCTATTATTGTTTTGAGCAGTGCTGACAGGCGATAGCTCTGGAATAGGGAAATGTCTTGCAACCATGGTAACACAATGCACTCATTGGAAAGTTTTCTGATACTAAAAGAATTTCTTTACCACTACCCTGCACATTAGGTTTCCTGTGAGATTCCCAGGCTCAAAACACAGGACTCAGTGACTGATCAGGTAACACTGCAGAGAATCACTCTGACATGTTACACTGCATCTGCCTCTGGAGCACATGGCAGGAACAAGCCCAAAGGAAACTGCTTGTGAAAGCTGTTGAGCTAGAAAACTTGGAAGTCTCATCATTAAAGGGTACTTTTGTTCTATCCTGCTGTAGAATTTCCTTGCTTCAGATAGAAACTTTAGATTTGCAGCAATCTGTTTTGATTTGTAAAAAACAGAAACCCACCAGTAAGCAATTCCTCACCTTTCCACCTTGTCACCTTTTTCTCCCAATGGGAACAGATTCCTGCTTCCTGAAATCACCAGCACCTCCACTGTAAATATTACCCATAGTTTATCTCTCTTTCCATTATCTCTCTCTCCTGAATTTATATCTAATCTTTCTCTTTTTCTTCTGTATTATACCAAATGAAAATCTCCTAAGTGCATGAAAAATGGTGACTGTAATGCACGAATGAAAATTAATAAAGCCAGAAAAGAACATGAAATCAATAATCTAATTCTGACAGCTTGCTTTGTCTCTGTGGCCAGGCTGTAAGGATGTACTAGTGTTTCCCTCTGTTTAAAATTAATTGAACTATTTTATCATATCAGATAAGAGTGCACTTTCTGTTCTATTGAAGTGATAATTATGACATGATAATTACAGTCTGTGGCCTGCATGACTCTGTGAATGAGTCAGCACAGGCAATTAGTTTGAGACAGCAACATGATGTGAATGTGTCCCTACAGAGAGAAGCTCCAGGAAAGTCAAGCTACTGATTATCTCTGGTCCCCTCCCTTCCTCATTCACAGGAGCATCAGGGGGTTTGGTTGGGGCTGGGGGGGGGTGGGGGTTGTTTTCTATATTGTTTCCTGTTTGGGCAATCCATTTGGATAAACATGATTGCCTGAATCAGAGAAAGAAAAGGTGTAAACAGGACAGTTTTTAAGGCTGTGGATTCTGCAGTGGTGTAAGTGAGAAATTGTGTTTGCTGCTGGAATGATATGGGCTCCCTATGCCAGCTGCACCTTAGCATGACTCCATTAAAACTGATCAGCCTTGAAGTTTTCTAATTCATCTGTCCTGCTGACAATTCTATTCTCCTCTGAGCTCACTAAAAAGCTCCAAGAATGTCCTGGAAGAAAGGAAGATAAAATATTTGTTACCAGAGAAAACTGTAGGCACCGAGCGTTGCTGAAGAACTGCTTGGGTCTGGCAAGCTCAAAGCACAGGGTATTTTATCTCAAGCCATTTGCAGTCTGAACCAGAAGGAGAGATAGAGACAGAGATATATGCAGATAAGGAAATAAAGAAATAGTTTTGGGAGACATGAGAGAGCACAGTCTCACAGCAGGGAAGTAAAATTGTTAGGTTATTCACTTTTAGAGGGAAGGTAGGAAAGAAGGAGGGGATTGTTTGATTTCTAGATGTCCTTTCCTGGTGTGATCTCAGGTGTAAAAGGAATAACCCTCATCTTGAAACAAATCAGTAATGCATTGCCATAAACAATACACAGGGCAACATACTGAAAAATTAAGAGAAATCACAATATTCAACAGCTGCTTGGTAAGCAGACATCATCTGTCCTGTCACCTGATGGGAGTGGAAGAAACAATATTTGATCATGCAGCTAATGATGATGCATATCAGTATGATCCAAAAGAGCTGATTTAAGAACACGTTTCCTAACTTCACAGTGTTTAATTTTGCAACACTAATTTTCCTTGACTCTGTGTTTAATTATATCTTAGCTGTATTATTCATTTATCACAATGTTTATTTCTAAGCTGGTTCCACCTTAGGCATGCAAAAATATGAATGTCAGATCAGGCATATGAATGTCAGAAGATGAGGCCAAATCCAAGGCAGCTCAAGCAGGGAGGACGTATTTTTATTCCTTGAACGTTGTGGTTATGTTACCATCTGTGAAATTTCAGAAAAGGTGCCATTCCCTCATCCTAGATCCCCAGTAGATGTGATGAGCTGCAAGGGAACTGCCAGCAAGAAGGATTTATATTTAACATATTGCCAAGGAACCAACACACACCAACACATGGATAACATGTCACTATTAGGTCTAGATTTGAAGTTCAAGAGACAGATGCTCTGCTCATATCTGCAATGCTCCATTGAATTCTCTATACACCAAGTGAGAATGTGATTCAGAGAGAACCACAGGCTTGTCTCAGGGCTTGTGGGAGATCTTCTGGGAGAGCAAAAGCATTTTTATCTGTATATATATATATATATATATATTACTTGAGAATAACCCTGTGCTGTGTTCATGTTTTACAGGTCAAACTCAAACTGTTTGAATGACACCTAACAGAGCTCCTGCTGGACAAGTAGTACCTGGCCTAAGCCCCAAACTGAGATGTAAGAATAGCTAAAAGATTAATGTTTTTGTTTGTTTGTTTGTTTTTTTCCAGTAAGGAATCAAAATATTTACTGTTCTTTTGTTCTCTTCATGTCACTGCAGTACCATTATAAAAATCCTCTTCCATCTCTTCCTCCCCACTGAGAAAATTGTTGGACATGACAGCCAGACATCTTCTGTAGCACTTTCCCTTTCTCTTATGTAACTGAACAGGAATATTTCTAATTGCTGTCTCTGCTCTGTCTTGTTAACAGATCTCCACCTGCAGAAGAATCCAAAATACAGTGCATAAAATCCTAAATACTAAAATTCTCATTGCCTGCCAAAAATATTTCTAGCTTCCCAGCTCCTTCCCTCGAAAGAAAAGAGGAACAAACAAACGAGTAGAACCAGGAAAATGTTGTCTGGAAGGACCTCTGGTGGTCAGTAATTCAAACACCCATTTGAAGCAGGAGCAAGCCAGCAAAACCAACCTCTTACAGAACATGCCCACTTGGAGATGCACCCCACTTATATTTTATAATTATGTGTGTTCATTCACTTCAAACAATAAAACAGCTTTCTGTGTTGCTGAGGAAACCATAGCCTAGAAACAGAGTGCATTGGGACAGGGCTTGGCAGGGGAGCTCTGGGTTGTGAACAGTGGTGGCACCATGTGCAGAAATCTGATTATTTATCATAGCCCAGCTGTCCATCTGGTTGGAGGCAGCAAAAAGAAAAATCAGCTCAAGAGCACAGCTGGGAGCCCCATGGGCTGGATGGAGCCTATCAGCTATTCAGATCTGCTTCATGTCATTGTACCAAACCATGGACATAAGGGATGGAGATCCAGTATGTGGCCCTCACACCATTCATTTGCAGAATGAGATTTTGGCCAAGGTTTTGTTGTTGAAGGAGTGGCTGATGTTACAGGTCGTTCTTTGATTTTCACCAATGTGTGCTTTCTGAGAGTCAGAGTAGTGCCAAAAATGTGCAGTATCAAAATGTGAATCAGAATAACTGTACACAGGGATAATGTTTAATAGAGCAACTGATGCAAGTGGAAAAAAAGGTAAAATAAAATAATTTTATCGATGAGAAAGCCATACAGTTTGAATTAAGTCCAGTGTGTGCCTAGTTGCTCTGAATTTAACTCAAGCCTATAACTTAGATCCCACAGCTCCTCTCATCATTAGTGAAGAAAACCAAGGACGTATGGCCCCAGTCATGCCCTACATGAGTTGCTGGAGAGCAAGTGAAATAATCTGGGCTTGCTCCCCCTTCTTGAACTGCAATTTTTAAAACAATTTATCCTGCAATGACATCTGGTGGTTGTTTTTCTTTGACAGAAATTTCCTGCAGAAGTGTCCTGACGAGAGTTGCCTGGGGGTGACTCTTCCTATGACAGTAATTTGCTGGGGTTCTACTTTTCTGGGGGAAATGAAAATGTATGAGCAAGAAGGACCACATTTTCAGTAAAGGAACATCACACAGCCCCTCCTTGGGGCCAGTTATCTTGGCTAATTTTCTTGTGGGGAATAATGTCATGGTGGAGTATTCAGGAGAGAAGCCACCGCTGCAGCTGGGAGAGGTCCTGGTTCATTTTGAGAAAAGCCACTGTCAGGCCCAAGGCTATGCCCTGATTTATCAGAGATCAGAGCACCTGCAAACCCAGTTTGTTGTGGTGCTGAGTGCTCTGCAGGGACTGACACCCTGGCTTGAAAGCCACCCAGTGGTGGAGAGGAACCTCCAAAGATTCCCGATTCTCTCCCCCACACAGCCCATAACAAAGCCCTAAAGGACACAGAAATACAAATTACTCTCAGCTGTCTCTATGCTGGAGGTGGGAATAAGGCATTAACTGGCAAAAATAGTGACCCAGTCTCTGCTCTCAGCTGCTGGGAGGTGTCAGCTCAGGTGCTGGCAAGGACTCATCTAACCCAGGGCAGTCTGCAGGATAAACCTGGGTGCTGCCCCTCACCTCTGCAGTGCTGCTCCCTCCCAGCCACAGTGGGACTTGTGCTCCTTGTGCAAGTTGTAGTCACCAAGAGGGATGCTTTGGAACCTGTGGCTATCACAGATGATCTCCTGGCCACCAGGTGGAACCCAAGCCATGCCTGATGTCTCAAAATCTCCCTTCCAGCAGCTCATGTCAAAAACTTGTAGGCAACTCAGCACCCCTCTGGCGTGGATTTTGCCCTTTTGGGGTTGGTTGTTCCAGACAAGCTGCAAGGATTAATTCCTGCCATGCTCAATGAGACACCAGGTCAGTAGCACAAGGGGGGGGTTGCCCAAGGGAATGCATTTACAGGCAGCAGCAGAACATGGAGTTTTACAAATAATTTCTCAAAGCAGACACTTGAACTGTGAGCACATGGTGGCTGCAGTGTGGAAGGAGTAAGATGAATTAATTCCGTGCATTTTGACCCATATTAAAATAATGTGGCCAAGGTAATAAGTTGCTGTAATTATCAGTGCCAAAACCTGCATTGCTGCTTGGGAAAAACTGGTGAAAAGTCAGGATTCAGATATACTGGGCTTGATTTCTGTCCAATACTCAGCATATTCAAACCTGACATTATTAATTATCAAAATGAAAAATTGTTTTAGTTTGACTTCAAACTATATTCTTCACTATTATACCTTAACAGTAGGTCCTCAAATGTATTTACTTTGGGAGTTCAACAGTTAATGCTGGGAAGTACTGATGATTTTATTGGAGGCTTTTGTTTGCTACAGAACTGTTTTTTCCCTTCAAAGTTTTACAAAAGGTTCAGGATTTTATAAAATGTGTTTTTTATAAATGACTGAACAGAATTGAGCTGTTTGGGTTGTTGTGGGGGTTTTGTCCAGGTGGCCTTTCAAAGAATTGGAAGCTTCTGGGGAAAAATGGGAGATGTAAATTCTTTACAACATAAATCCTAGGGATAAGAAAAACCTCCTCCTTATCCAAAGCAGGATGGGGATATAGGCAGCTGTTGCTGTTTATGCTCTAGGTATGTGCAGATTCCCCCCAGAGAAAGTATAGGCACAGTAGCTCATACAATTGGGACCCCTATAACTCTGCTGCTGCTACAGCTTTTGTTTCTTTTGCTTCCCTGCCATAACCAACAATTACCTGATTTTATATTCTTTCCCCCACCCCCAGAGATGAAGCCCAGAGTCAGCCCACGGGGATCATATGTGGTTAATACTCTATGTATTGTTGATCCACACATCAAAAATAATTTCTTTATTCTCCTTAACCCACTGTTTCTTCTCATTATTGGCCCTGAAAGTACATCTGTCCCTGCTGAAAACCTTGGCTGCTCAGGAAGCCCTGAGTAATATCACAAGATCTTTATAATCTTTATAAACTTTAATATTTGGTCTTGCCTATTTGAACTTGGTTTTTGCCACTGAGGTATCAGGATTCAAACTCATTTCTTTCATGGCTTAACATCCTAAACGTGTGAACATCTTGCACCATTATACATTGGATGTTACCTTTGCACATTTGGTTCATCAGATGGCACTACTCTCTCCAACCTCCCTCTGGAAGGCTTTGTGGCAGCTGAGGAATTAAAACATCTTCACTTTTTGCAGCACCTTGTACCAGGGCAGCACTTTCTGACAGCATCTTAAGGCAGATGTAGCTTCAACACCTTTCCTAAATCCAAACCACTGACCTTTGCACACTGCTTGTGTCTGTGCTACTGAAATACTTTGAGCTCTATATTAAGCTTCTTTTCCTCCACCAGCCAGCTGCATACAGATGTGAGTGACAGACACACACAAATTATAAATAATTTTTTAATAATGAAGCAATTCAGGAAGCTACAGAAAAAGGGATTTGATATTGATAGAATTAGATGAATATGCAGAAGAATAGCAGATTGCATACGGAAGTTTTTTAATATGTAAAATCACTCATCTCTGCAGATACCAGTTATGGGAGTTTCATTCCTTTCAGTAACCAGCATCAGTGACACCATCTGCTCCCTGGGGTTGCCAGTGCACAACAGTCTGGCTGTTCTCAGCCTTCCAGAGTTAGTTGTTTGAAACATATTTTTAAAAACCCATTCTACTTCTCTTCAAATGATGTCCAAAACTAAGTGAGTAAGAGTCAAAGGTTTGAGCAGAAATTGTGAGAAACAATCAGAAAACACAGCAAACACACTCGAATGCTGCAGGAGAAAGCAAAGCCCCAAACAGTCCAGGCAATAATTTTCTCCCCTGGGGGTTGAATTTGTTTACAATTTTACATGCTTATGTGGAGCCAAAACCTGGGCACCATTCTCCAGTCTTTTCTACAGCACTCTTCCTAGCTATTTTCTCATGTTCAGCAGCAATCTGAAATTAATTCAAGTCCCAAGGTGTAGGTGGTAAATTTGCTGAGTTGTAAATGGCCCCATTGCAGTCCTGGGTTTATAACTTATGAACACATTGAATAATTCCCATTTTCCTAGGATGAAATCCTTCAAGCATCTTTCCACCACCTACTTTTGTGCCTTTGGGGAAAGCTTTAAAAATTATATATTCCTTCTATGAAAAATGGAGTTTACATTGCTGCTAATACAGTTGTGACTATGTGCTAATATTGCCCAGCTGACAAAGACCTGAGCTAGGAAAAGTTTCCTAGCACATTAATTCCTGACCAGGGGAAGAGCCTGATTGTGTTCTGCTCTGAATTTACCAGGAAACAGAACCTCTATGGCCTAAATTTTCAGCTTAAGAAGAGCCTGACTGAAAACTCAGAAAAAATTGATGAATTTTCTGTATGGATGTGGGAATAAAGCAGGGAAAGGTAAGGGGACATGTGGCCTTAGACACTCAGGAATGGGTCCATTATCACCTGATCCTAGACAGTAAACTAGATCTGCCAGCTGGTTGCCATGAAGTTTGTGTTTCTTTTTTCTGGGAAGGAGTAGATGCTGCGAAAATTTTCAAGGTTTTTTTTTTCTGTGGCAAACCAAGTTTCTTATAACCATTTTGGTCTTCTAAAAATTATGGTTGTTCTCTAAATTTTTACTTTAAATAAATTATTTTTCTCTTTTAAAAGTGTTTTTGCCTGTATAACCGAAGAAGAAGACATCTGCTCAACAGGGAGAAGCTCTTGAAAGGACCTGTTCCTGCTATAAATAATGGTGCAATAGTCTATGAAAAATGAGAGGGGCTTAGCAGGTTAGGCTGGAAAAGGCTCCTTAAGGAATATTTCACAGGCTGTGGAAGCAGGAGGTGTTTGGTCCAACTGTCTCAGAAAGATGTGGGAATTTATCTGGGCTAGAAAATGTCCTGTATGTTGCACTATTGACAAGGAACAAAGAGCTGCTCCTGCTGGATTTGAGATGCAGCTGATATCTAATTTCTAGTTCCTACTTTTAGTTTTCAAAATCTTTAATATTAGACAATATAAAAAAACCTCGAGTTTTTTCTAATACATATTTTAGTTTGAATCAAACAAAATCATACTTGTACTGACTATTAAAGCAGTGATCCTTGGATAACTGTTAGTCTGTCACTTTACAGGGAATACAATGGTTAGAAGGATGAAGAGGAGGGCAGACATCCTCCATGCCAACTACATCCCAGGATCTTTGAGTAGTCTGTGAAAATGGGCACTGTTATCTGGTACTTACTGGACAGGCAGAAATTCCATATGGAATCCTGTACCTTAGTTACAGCCATCACAAAAGATTTTTATTCCTGGGTTTTCCACAGTGTCAACTATTCAGAAAACAACTGGAACTCATTACCTCTCCCAGGGCAAGACTTCTTGGGTTTCTGTCAGTTATGACTGTAGAGCCAGTCCTTTGCTCAGGATTTCCAACAGTATTTGATGAATGGTCTGAATAAAGCCATGTGAGTATAGATAAAAAGAATAGTTCCATGACTTCTGATTGGTTTTGTCCCAGGGGTTTCAGATCACCTGGATCTGAGTTGCTTGGTGTGCTGTCCTAATAGATGAAGTCTACATGAAGTCAGAGAGAACTTAAGCCCCAAGGTTATGACTGCTTGTAACTAGATCAGCTAATAAACCAAACTATTATATTTTTCTTTCTTTTTCTTTTTGAAGCCAACACTTTTCAGACTTTCCATCAAGCTAGAAATTCCAAAATAAACCAGTTCCTTGCCAAAATTGTCAGTACAAGGAGTTCAAATCTATGTCTTTCCCAGAGCTTTCTGTTTCAGAAAGTGTTGCTGTGAAGTTCAGAATCTCTTAAATTGTCAGCCAGATACATATCCAATTTATACACTACTATAGTTAGTATTTAGAGATGAAAGTAGATTCATAAACCATTTTTAAAATTCCACGACTGAAACTGCAACCTCTTCTACTCTGATATTCCTGAGAAGGTCATCTGAAATATTAAAATTTTAATTGAGAGAATCTGTTAATACATCAGGGAGTGATTACCATGGAGCAGTTTCTAAATTGCATTACAAAAGACCTATTAACATCTAAAGGCTGTGAAAATGACAGAGTTTTGGGAAAGACAAGCTATGATATGAAGTTGAAAGAAATGAATTTTTTTCTTCTATAAAAGGAAAGTGATAGGGGAGGTCTGATAAGCCTCCAGCTGCACAAAAGGTTGTAATTGTTTGGGCAGTGATCTGTGCTGCTTTGTGCATACAAACATAGATAGAACATGATCTGGACCCAAAGAAATTTAACTGAGATATTAAGAATTAAAAAAAAATCTGAGGAAAGCGAAGCTTTAGGAAATATGAAGAGATATTTGGGTCTCAGAAACCTTGGAGGTTTTGAAGAACAATTAAATGTTCCAATTGTTCCTGATAGCTATTCCTGATTATGTCTTAAATTGGTGAAGGAGACTAAACTGTATTTTAAGGCCCATTTGCAAGCTTGGATGTCTGTTGTTATCTCACCTCAGCCTAAATTTATTTTTATATAAGTCACACCCTTGGAGGAGTGATGTCCTGGAGCAGACATCTAGAGAGGTGCCCACATCAATAGAGAAAAGAGAAATAGAGAAAAGAGTCTTCAAGGCAAATTCTGTGAAAATTGGTCTGTAGTAAAGGATACAAGAGGACTAGAGAGCTGCTGAAGAAACCTGTGAAGGACCTGGCATTTATGGGCTGAACTATTTAGATTAATAACATCAGTCTAAGTGCTAGGTAAATTCTTTTCTTTTTTTTTTTTTTCTTTTTTTTTTTTGATAGGTGTAACTCTACAGGGATTTTTATACAGTATTCCCTTCTTAATAAAGAAATACTTTTATTACTTTTTGTTTAACATGTCTGCACTGCCACTGAGGGCTCACCCAAATTAATGTCTTGAGACCTATTTATACAGGGCTCTGAGAGGAAACGAACCCGGCTCTGTAGCAAGGACTTGGGTGGTGCAGATGAATCCCAGCCTTCTTCAGAGGTCTTGGGAAAACGTGTAATTGCATCTCAGTGCAAAACAGTCCTGGCAGCTGTAGAGGAGGTTTTGAAAAATATTTAAAGAAATGAAATCTCTCTGGTAGGTGGCTGAGCACATAGCAAACTGCAAAGATTTGAAATGATAAAGGATTTATGAAATTTAATAGAGCGGACAATTCACCAAGGTAACAAGATTGACATTTTTCTAGGAAATTAACTTTTCTGGAAGATATCAAGTTGATGACCTTCATTACCAGTCTTCTGTGTTTATCCATAGAGCTAAGGTGTCAGTCCATGCTGTTGTGCAGGATCCTTCATGCAGACTGCCAGGTCCTTTACACCTTCCCACAGAAACCCAGATACTGATGCAGCTTCATTTGTGCTGGTAGCTTTTTTTTCATTTAAACATTTTTCTCTTGCTGTCAGGATGAAAAGCTGTAGAGAATGTACCCTGGAGGAGCAAGTGAATTATGTTGTCAGCTGGAATTATTGTTCTTCTCCTCCTACTTTTTTCATATTAGTGAACCAATGCTTGGCAACAGAGCATTCCTACACAGATGGACTGTTACCTGACCATGATCACAGCCAAAAACTTGTAGAAAATTTGTGTTCTTCAGTCCCCTGAGGATGCCCAGTGCTTGACAGTCTGTCACTTGTCTCATCTCACATCAGAAAATTGTGTGTGTGTCACCTTTGTGGCACTTAGGGAATAACAAAGGAACAAAGCCTCATTTCCCCAGAACAATAGATGAAGTTTTGCTCTAGAGTTCACTTTCAGCTTCTTTTTAAGACTTCGTTTTTATCTCCCTGTAGACTACAGACAGGTCTGAAAGCTGAGAAATAATTGGGAAGTAAATATTAGGCAAACATTTATTGTTCATGAGATAGATTACTTCTTTCCCTCGTTCAGAGATAACTTAGGTCTTGCTATATTTAAATATTAGAAGTTTATGGCTGGAATAAAAGCGTTAGAATTAAGTGGCATTTTGAAGTGCATACTGTTTAAGTAGCTTTCTGTTCTTGAATTATTATGCAATATATTCCCTCTCTAACTTATTCACTCTAGCTTTTACAATAAAAACAATGAACAGAATCAAACCAACTCCCAGTACAGTGGTCACTAAGGAAGGAGAAGGATTTTTTTGAAGAAGAGCAATTAAAACCTACCCTATAGAGGTTAAGTGCTGCATTTGAAAGGAGCTTAACATGCTGATAACAGAGTGAGGCAGAAAGGCCATTGAAATGCACTTCAGCAATTTAAATGAAATAGAGTAAATATTCCTAGGAAAGCCTTGATTTTTCTGTGGTATGGGATACAAATTCATTGAAAGAGCCCCTGGCTGACATATTAAGGTAATCTGATTGTGCTATCACTTCAGAACAAGAAATCTCAATAAATAAATCTACAGATATGCTGTGAAATTATTATCGAATCATGTAGCTGATGAATCAGAAATAAAAGAACTTCTAAACCCCTTTTTTAAAATCTTCTCTCCCTCCAGTAATTATTGGATGCCACATGAAGGTGAAAAGCTCCTTGAATGAAAGATGGAGCACTGCAGATCATTTCTTTTTGTTATATATGCCAACAGAATACTTTATTAAAAGCTTTTATGAAATACAGCTGAAGTGTAAATGACCCACCTTGAAGTAAAACTCATCAAAACAGGTTTTTATTGCTTACAACTCCCTGCATGATAAATTCAGATTGTCCATCTTTAACTACAGAAGTACAGCATTATGGATTTGTTTAATGTTTCAAACATCTCATTACAGCTTTTCAGAAGCATCCAAGAAATTATTTCCCCTCATAAAAGTAACACACAAGAGATGCAAAAAACTGCGGGATTCGTGTTTTGCGAGCAAAGCAGGTAACAAGTTCCAGGTGTAAATCCAGACAAAAATCCATGTGTCAGAAAGCCAGCCAGGCATGGAGGGATGGTAGGGGGGCCACAGAATCATCATAGAATGGCTCACAGTGGAAGGGACCTCAGAGAGCATCAACTCCAACCTCCCTGCTGTGGGCAAGGATGCCTCTCGACTACGGTTGTCTGGGTTTGAGCTTTTAGCTGGATGTGAAAGGTTCTAAAGCATTAATCTGGGCTTCTTGTCACATTCCCAATGCTCTTTGCTGTGCCTGTGGCAGGGTGTGAGGACCCTTGGTCCTTATGTGGAGGCTCCTCTGTGCTCAGCCAGCTGGAGAGAAGTCAGAGCCAATTTTCTGCACCTTCCTTTACACAATAAGGTAAATTCCACTCACAAGTTCTCTTAGTAAACTATGAAAACTTCCTCCAAAACTCTCACAGTGGGGACTGGGTGACTAAACCTGGCACGGGGGAAGGGGCATGGGTGACAGGGCCAGCCTGCCAAGGACACTTGGACTGCCACAGCTGTGCTGGCTGCAGATAAACTAATCCATGACTAATTCAGTATTTTTTTACTTTACTGCAATGAAACAGTCCTTTGCTGACTCTCCCTTGCTGAGAAATGACTAGGAAGCCACTAAGCTGTCTAGGAATATGCAATTGGAGAAGGGATTTGGGGTATTAACACTGTCTGGATCACCACTGTCATATTTAAACAGTATTTGAAGTTATCTTTTGATGGTACAGAGAGCCAATTTGGAAGAATTTTCTGCCTAATAGAGTTCAGGCCCTGCCTTCAGCTCATTTAGTGACATTTCTCCCTGGTCTGGCCCTCTGTGGAAACAAAACACGATTCTGAGAGCTTGTTTGTGGTGCTTTCCTCAGAGTATGGATTCACAAGGATAAAATTAATTTGCAGGGATTTTTATGAATGTTGTGAGAGCTGATTACTTTAACTCACCTAGACAGAAAATTCAAGGAGGGTAAAAGTGTGTGATTAACATCCTCATTTCCTGTCTTTTCTGATGCCACTTCTAAGAAGTGATGGAATACTTTTCTTACCAGACTGCAAACTTAATTTTTTTCTTCTTTTCCCTTCCCCTGGTCCCTGTAATTAGGTGTAATTTGGGGGGCAGGAGTTAAATAATCTCTGTAATGAGAACTGGTAGTCATAAATCTTTTTGGGTTTGGAGGTTATATGAAAAGACAGTTCATGTTGGTCATGAAGTGGCTTCCAAAGTCCTGTTGTTTATGTGGATGTGCACTTGATGTGTCACTTAGGGTTATATTCGGGGCTGCATCCAGTTGGCAGCCGGTCACCAGTGGTGTCCCCCAGGGATCAGTGTTGGGCCCAGTTCTGTTTAATATCTTTATCGATGACTTAGATGAGGGGACTGGGGGGTAGTGTGGATCAGCTGGAAGGCAGGAGGGCTCTGCAGAGGGACCTGGACAGACTGGAGAGTTGGTCTGATTCCAACAGGATGAGGTTCAACACGGCCAAGTGCTGGGTCCTGCACTTTGGCCACAACAACCCCATGGGATGTTCCAGGCTGGACACAGA